>NC_067399.1:463197852-463522227 GCF_016432865.1 Antechinus flavipes | reverse complement strand
TAAACACAAGAGACGGGCTCAGATTATTAAATCTGTCACTGGGAGTTGGCATCTGGGAAAGTCAAAAAGAATACAAAGAAAAGGCTTCAGGTATGGGATTCTGGGCAGACTAAGCATAATGACAACCAAAAGGAAAATTTATTCATTTTAAAATATAGCAAACACTTATTATGTGCTGTCTGGAAAGAAGTGAGCAACAAGAATCGATAGGACATGGTTTAAGAATCACAGAATGTCAGAGCTGAAGGAATCTGGAAACACAAAATGCTAGAATACAGCATACAGAATGTCAGAGCTGGAAGGAACAATAGATCAATGATACAAAAAAAGGTTCAAACATGGTATAGGTAATGTAGGAGGACTGAAAAGGACCTAAAATAATAGAGCTCAATTCTATCATTTACATTTGAAGAAAGTGAAATCAAATAAAGGTAAGTGAATTGGTTACTTCCCAACCAAAGATAGTAAGTGACAAAGCAAGACAAGAAAAAACCCAGCACTTCTGAACCCTTGAACTTAATCCTTAAATCCAAGGCTAACCTCCTCCCCACCTACTTAATTTTTCACAATCTCCATTCAGCTTTCCTCAACTACCAAACACTACTACCTTGTTCTAGCTGATCAGAGAATAATTCATGTGGTTGGGAGAGAGCAGTATTCAGTCCCAACTAAGTGGGGGGGAAAAATCTTTGGTCACAAGACGCTACAACCAGCTGTCAAATCAATTTACTCTTGTGGACATTAATTACCACCTAGACCCCTGGAAATGAACCATTTGAAGCTGTGAGGTAATAGGAACAAATTAAAGTACAGGCAAGAAATGACCCCCTCCTTTCTTCTTCCCTCCTCTAGCTTTTACTAGCACAAATCTCTTTGAAAGATGTTCACAGATCAGACTATTAGTGCTGAAAAGGACTTAAAGAATACGTGATCTAGGCCTTTCAATTTTCAAGTGACCAGAAAACTAGGCCTGGACTGACTGAGGAAAGGTCTTATCCAAAGTCACATTCGAGGTCAAGTGCCAACATCAGTGTTACAATATAAGGCCCCTAACACTTAGTTCCATATTATTTCCCCTATAGCATATTGCTTCTTGCTATGATCTCATGGGCTCCTGATAATAATCCTGAGAATTGGTCAAGCCAGGTATTTCAATTTTATTTTCAAAAATAATTTCATTTTTGACAATTTTAACAAAAGTGAAAAAAAATCAAACAAAATAAATTACAAAATTAGAAATACAATCATAAACTTCAATAGTTTAACATTTTGATGAAAGGGAAAAAATAAGCTTGAACTGTAACTGCTTATTTTACCTTTTGTCATCTATGCATTTACAAAGTTTTGTTCCTATTTTCAGGGCAAGATGTTAACTCAATTTTGCAGGTGAAGAAAATGGCTAAAAATGTAAAATGACTTTATAGAGAATTATTGAATCCCAGAGCAGGAAACTATCTTAGAACAAACAGAGTTTCAGAGTTAGAAGGACACAGAAAATAGTATCATCAGAGGATCCTAGATTTAAAGGTAGAAAACATCCAATTCCAAGATTTTATGAAGAAGGAAATTGTGGCTTACAGTATAGAGGATCATATGGAAATCTATTGGCAGAACCAGAATCTGGGATTTTTGACTCAATGCACTATGCCACTCTTGACCCTCTCCTCACTAAGCAATTCAAGCTAATAGGATCATTTCTAAGTCATGACATGTTCTTGCTTTCATCTCTGTCCCCTTATCCCTTGAAGACTCTAATATGCTTCAGAAAGTGTTATCCTTGGTTAGGTTCAGAACCAACAGATAGCACGAGGATTTTTCTCCTTTCCACAAATACTTCATTTGAACGAAGTTTACACATCTGAAAAACAAAAACAACAACAGAACCCTCCTGCCATGACAACATTGAAAGATTCCTAGGTCACAATTGGAAATGAGTGGAAATTTTCACAAGCCTCTAGCATAGGTAACATACTTAGGACATCCTGAGAAGGAAGGGAGGGAAAATCAGTATGAATAGATTGGGGAGGGGGGAGGGAAAGGTGTCATTCATCCCTTCCATACTTCCTACCCCTTGCAAATTGACATAGTACTCCCTTTAGTATTTCAGAATGAATCTAGCACAAATACCCATTTTCTCTCCTGTATAGCAGTTCAGTGGTTTAATTAACATGTGTGAGGTTTTTGAACTTTTTTCTGATCTTCTGGTTTTATTCTCAGTTCAGAAGTAATTTTAGTGATCACTAAAACCAACCTCTTCAGTTTCCCAGTTAATAATGATGGTGATGACAGCTTTAACATTTATAAAATACTTTATCTATAATAATACATTAATTCAATTGATCCTCATAAAAAACCCTGTGGAATAAGTACTAGTATCATCCCCATTTTACAGATGAGGAAACAAGTACTAAGAGTTTAAGTGACTTGCCCAGGGTTACACAGGGTGTCTGAAGCAAAATTTTAACTTCGGTCCAGAGGGGGCAAAGAAACTTGCTCAGTGTCTTTCCTACATCAAATTAATGGCATAACTTGAAAGGGAACACAGATTTCCTGTTCTTTCCTTCCACTACACAAAAACCTTAAGAGCCCCACATCCTTACATCCTCTCATAATATTTCCAGCCTGAGAGAGCCTCAAAATGCTTGTTCTAACCAGAATTAGCCTTGACCCTAGTTTCAATGCTATCTCTATCACAAAGAAATAAGAGGAGATAAAACCCTTCTCCCACTTCCATATTTCTCCCTGCAATTCTACAAATTTCACTTGCTGTTGACTTTTTTTTCTCTTTCTTTGGCAATAAGTTCGTTTTTTTTTTTTTTTTGGGGGGGGGGGAGGCTTAGAGATCTTGTGGTACAAGATCCTCATGTTAGGATCAAAGAATATTACATTCAGAAGATACCATGTACTTATATTATACTTCTTTAGTTTTTCTACCTCTCTCTTGTTTAGAAACGTACACTACCAGTGAATGGAACACTGGAATGTTGAAATTGAAAGAGATCCCACCTAGTATGTGGAATGTCAAGACTGAAAAGGATCTTCAAACATGTATCCTAGTCAAAGAATATTAGCCAGATGAGGAAACTGAAGATCAGAGAGGTTAAATGATTTAGTTTAAGACAACACAGCCAGTAATGCACTGGCGTCTCCTGTCTTCCATTATCAGAGTGCTCCAACATGTCAGCCTTTCTTCCATATGCCTTTAGTTATCTTCCCAACCCCCAATGTGTCGCCTGAAGACTTCTTCTGTCCTCTTACTCCCCATCCCAGGGGTTGATGGAACATCAGGAAGATCCCCAAATTTGTCTCCACAAGGGTGGGAATGGAGAATGACATTCCAGGACTGGTTTTCTATCTGTAATCACTACTTCCGCCTTCCATCCTTTCAGGGGCACAGAAGCAGAGGAAACCTTCAGATTCTGGAGGCGCAAAAACCCCCGGCTCGATTTGAATGAGGCATTTCTGGGGTCTGGGGAAAAAGAATCACTCCAGATGAAAGGCATGAGCATGGGCTGCAGTCGAAAGGAACTGAATAGAATGCTCCGGGAATCTTAGAGAACGGAACAATTATAAATGAACGGGACGCACACTTCCACACCCCGGGATGGAAGGACTGGGGGCAGGACGAGCAGCTGAAGTCCCTGACACGGCACCCTCCTGCCAACTGCCCAAACTCAGACTTATTTCGATTGCAGCGGCCCTCCCTTCCCAACGGAAACCAGTTCTTGCTAAGAGGACAGTCACAACAGCCCGGCCCCCAGACAGCCTGCAGACTCCCGCAGTCTGGTTTGATCTGATCGAATCTCCCCGCCACTGGGCTCGAATGACTACTTAGATCTGGTCCAAACTAAGCGGAAACCGCGGCTGATTTTCTTTAGCCCGGCCGCAATGAACCCAAGCAGTCTCCTCTCCCAGCCCCGCCCTGCCGCTCCTTTCAGAGCCCGGGGAGGCGGAGGGGTAGAGGGAGAAAGTGGTGAACGATCTCCCAACCCTGGCCACTCACCCGGCTCCCAGATCCAGGCCTCGGAGAAAGGGCCAGACCATCTAGCGACATGTCCATGCCGAGACCGGCCCGGGCCCCCGCCACGCGCTCCGCTCTCCGCAGCCGGGCAGCTCCAGAGTCCGGCCAGCTGCCGGGGCTCAGGCCCTACCTGGGCTGTGCGCGCTCCACACGGGCTGCCCCAGAGGCCGGGCCGGCTTCCTCAGCGGCGAGAGCGCGCACGGGGGCGGGGCAGAGCTGGGAGTCCCAAACAAACCCAGTTCCAAAAGAAGACTGCCATCCAAACGCAAGCCCACTCCGGGTCTTACTCCCAAGGAGTAATTCAAGGATTTGAATTTGCCTCCCGGCAAATCCAGGTTTTTCGGTTTAAACCTCAGCCATCCCCTTCCCCAACAATATCTCTGGCTTCTCACAGTAGCAGGAAAGCTAGGCCTTCAGAATCAAATTCAAGTTCAGAGTAATTGAAACTTGGAACAAAGAACACGGGAGCTGGAAGGAAACCCTAAACAATAGCAACAATTTACATTTCTGTAGTACTATAACATTTACAAAGGGTTTTCCACATCAGAGCCAGGATAAGGGGGTAGTGCAAGGATTTGTCTTTTCTTCCGCGGAGAGGAAAAACCGAATCAGCGAGACAGTGATTTGACCCATTTAACTCTTAAGATATCGCCCAGGAAAAACTTGAAGCTAGTTCTGCAGGACCACACATCTTTCAACCACAACCCTATTTTCATTAGATCACCTTAGACGACATAAGATCAAGATACAGAACTTGGTGACTACCAATTTTTTAGTGACTCTTAACCTAGGGTCTGTGAACTTTTTTTTTCCTTTTTTTTTTTTTTTTTTTTTTTTGCTAAGGCAGTTGGGGTTAAGTGACTTGCCCAGGGTTACACAGCTAGGAAGTGTTAGGTGTCTGAGGGCACATTTGAACTCAGGTCCTCCTGACTTCAGGGCTGGTGCTCTATCCACTAGCTGTAGGGTCTGTGAACTTTTTAAAAGAAATACTGTTATAATCTTATTTCGGTACCATTGAGTTCCTTTGTAATCCCAAATAAGTACTTTAAAACATTTTGAGAAGGGTCCATAGGCTTCATCAGACTATTAAAGCAAACAGTAACACACACACACAAAAGGTCCATGCCACTTCATTATTCTAGTCCAATCTTATTTAACAGATGGAATTGAGGTTGGGGGTAAGGAGGAGGAGTGAGAGGGACTTGCCCAATGTCCTACAAGGAGCCAATGGCAGACCTGGATTTGGAACCCAGACCAAGATTCTTTTCACTCCCACACACTCCCTGCCCTAATATTGTTGACACCAGTGCATTCCTGGTTTTTCTTGCCACTGACAGGAAGGCTCAGGGAGGAGTGGGATGTTTGGGGCAGCTGCAGCTGTGAGATGTGGATATATAGACTTTCAACCTCTTGGATACATTCAACTTAATTCATACCACAGATCACCCTCCAGTTGCCAATGAACCTGCCCTTCTCTTGACCCAAACTACCTTTGCCACGTGTACCTAGGAGACCTGCCCTGGCTACTCCAAGAAGCAATATTATTCAACTCCAAAAACTGTTTGGAAATGCAACCTTAACCAATCCCCACCCTACCCTTCAAAGAAATCCATAATTAAAAGGTCACACTGACACATCTGCACACATCTGGAGCAAACTAGCTCTTAGCTCTGAACCCTGCTGGTCCCTTTCCTTCTGAGTCAATGTTTTTCTTTGCAGCTTTCCTCTCTGTTTATCTAACATCTTAATAAAACTTCCAAATGGGAGAGAGAGTGAGAAACATTTGGTGTGGCCATGCAGACCCATTCCTGAAGGAGTCTTCCTCCCACCTCCCAATATCTCTGGCAGATGGAAGCTTAACAATCTTCCTGCCTCCCAAGGCATCTAGGGCAACAGCTAATAGCATACTGCTATTTCCACCCACCTCCTTTAATCCTTCTCCCCTCCCCCAAATGTCTAGTAAGGAATCCAGAAAAAACTGTTATAACACTTCCTTTTCATCCTAGAGCAGAAGGGGATGTTAGAATACTGAATATCACATCTGAGAGCAATTTTTGAGATCATTTAGTTATTTTACAAATGAGGAAACTAAGGTTGAGAGTAAAATAACTTATCCATCATATAGTTATTTAAGGGGGCAATACAAAATTCAGATCTTCTGACTCCGCAATATAAAGTCCTGTTCCATACTTCCCTAGCCTCTCAACTATCCCATCCAAATTTGAAGGCTCACAGTTTGATCCATTCCCCAAATACATATTTTTACCAAGTGCTGTTCTGTTAGAATTTTTGTTGATATATTTTGTTTTTACTTTATTTCCAAAGAAATCCCTCTTCCAACTCCTCCCCAGCAAGCTAACCCCCATAATAAAGAATTTTTTTAAAAAAGTGGGAGTGAGTGGTAGAAGGGAAAGTTCAAAAAAAAAAATCAATCAACATAACCAAATCTGAAAGTATGTATATGCAGTAGTTTGGTTATGATAATTAATGTCCACTTTTGTTTAGTTTCTGCTAGATGAAGAATTCCATTTCTTTCCATTTATATCATGAACATTGTTTTCTGGTTTTCTGGCTTCATTCTACATCAATTCGTATAAATCTTTTCATGCTTCTCTGAATTCTTCATGTTCTTCCTTTCTTATGGGGCAGTAATAATTCAATAAAAACATGTACCACAATTTATTTAACCATTCCCCAATCAATAATTACCCACTCTATTTCCAGTTTTCTGCAACTACAAAACGTGCTACTATGTATATTTTTGTGAATGTAGTGCTTTTCTCTATTTGACCCCCTTGGGGCATAGCATAAGGGCTAGAAATTCATCAATTGAAAAGTATCCTCTTGTGAGCAACTGATTAATCCTCAGTTAGCAACAATTTCTCACAGCAAGTCTATTCTTAAAAGATTTAAAGGCACTCTCTTTATTAGTGACCAGTTCTGGACTAAGCTATCTGGAAGAAATCCTAAAGACTTTTAATCTATGGTAAATCTAAGACAGATGGACATTTACAACATTGAAAAAGGGGTGGAGGTGGGGAAGAATTCTGTGGGACATAAAGACCTGGGCTGGATTCACAGTTCTTCTCTTTACAGTATGAGGATTAACTATGCAAATCACCTGCCTTCACTTTCCTTATCTATAAAATGAAGACAGTGGATTAATTTCTAAGGATCCTGAAAACTTTACTTGTATGTTCTATAAGACCCCAAGGTGACTCAATGGATAGAGCAGCAAGCTCTGGAAACAGAAGAATTTGAGTTCAAATCAGATCTTAGACACTAGCTATGCAACCCTACACAAGTCACTTAACTCTGCCTCAGTTTCCTTATCTGTAAAATGACTCAAAGAAGGAAATGGCAAACCACTCTAATATCTTTGCCAAGAAAACCCCAAAGGGGATCACAAAGGATTGGATATTACTGAAATGACTAAACAGCAGCAGAGCAAAAGACCCCTTAAATCTAGCCCCCTCTGCAAACCCTTCTGTGACCATATAGTCTGGAGTAATAATTATGTCTGCCTCCTCTGAATTGTCATGTAGCTTATTGCCTATACTATGCATTTAGCAACTAAACATATACTGTATTGCATTATACCTTGTCATCTTGAAATTTTATATACTTCTTTTATTGTTGCAGAAAGAGATGAAAAGGGAAATTCCATTTAAAATAACTATAAATTGTATAAAAATACTTATACATTTACCAGCCAAGACACACACAATAAATATAGCTACATAATATCTTTACGCAAATAAAGACAGATATAAATAATTGCTTATGGATAGGACAAGCTGATAGGAGAAGAAAGAAAGAAAGAAAGAAAGAAAGAAAGAAAGAAAGAAAGAAAGAAAGAAAGAAAGAAAGAAAGAAAGAAAGAAAGAAAGAAAGAAAGAAAGAAAGAAAGAAAGAAAGAAAGAAAGAAAGAAGGAAGGAAAGAAGGAAGGAAGGAAGGAAGAAAGGAAGGAAGAAAGAAGGAAGGAAGGAAGGAAGGAAGGAAGAAAGGAAGAAAGAAAGGAAAAAATAGGCAGTGCCATATCAAATTACCAAAGAATTACTTTATAGAGCTAGAAAAAAAATAACAATGAAATTCTTCTTGAAGAGCAATAGTTCAAGAACTCAAGAAAAATAATGGAGGGAGTGAGGGGAAGAATGAAGAGTGGAAGGATAAGTCCAAAATATTATTTTTGTTGTTTTTCAGTTGTGTCCAACTCTATGACTCTATGGCCCATACTATGCGTGGGATTTTCTTGGCAAGGGTACTAGAAAGATTTGCCGTTTCCTTCTCCAGTGTACTAAGGCAAACAGAAGTTATGTGTCTTTCTCAGGGTCACATAGGTAATAAGTGTCTGAGGACATATTTGAACTCAGGTCTTCTGACTCTAGATTCAGTGCTGGCTCTACCTTCTACTCTTCGGCTTAATGATAAAGGATATCAAACTATACTACAAAGCAGTAATCATCAAAGTGATCTAGTACTATTTAAGGAAAACACATGGTCAGAAGAACACATCTGGTATACAATATAATAAAGCAAATGAGCACAGCAGTATAGAGTTTGATAACTTCCAATTATTAGAGTAAGAATTAGCTGACAAAAACTGCAGAGAAAACCAAGCAGCAGTATGGCAGATATCAGGCACAGACCAGCAGATCACACTACATAATCCAAGAGAAGCTACAAAAGAGTACATGACTTAAAGGGTAGCATCCTAAGAAAATTAGAGGAGCATGGAAATTACCTGTAAGATCTGTGGATGAGGGAAAGTTCATGACCAAATAAGGGATAAAAAGGATCACAGAAGCTAAAATGGGTAATTATGATTACATAAAAGTAAAAAGGATTTTGTACAAACAAAACCAATGCAGCTAAGATTAGAAATAAAATTCTTTGCAGCAAGTTTATCGACTAAAGTTCTCCTTTCTAAGATATATAGGATGGAACTGTATAATAGTAAGAGCCAGTTCCCAATTGGTAATAGTAAAAAGATACAAACAAGGAATTTTCTGAGGAAGATATCTAAATCTCAATAGCCACATAAAAATGCTTCAAATTATTAGTAATAAGAAGAATGCAAATTAAAAGATCTCCAAGGCTCCACCTCATACTCCCTCAGATTGGCAAAGATGACCCCCAAAAAAAGGAAATGACAAATGCTGGTGGGACTTTAGGAAAAAGATATATTAATGTATTGATGATGGAGCTGTGGAATGGTCTACCCATTTAAAAATATTTTTATTTATTTCATGAAACACTATCAATTACATGTAAACAAATTTAATGATTCTTTTTTTTAAAAAAAGTTTAGTTCCAAAGTCTTTCTTTCTTCCTATTTTCCACCCCGCTCCCTGAAAAAGCAAGCAATTTGATAGTGATTTTACATGTGAAGTAATACAAAATATATTTCCATATTAGTTAAATTGCAAAAGAAAACACAGTCTAAAAACAAATAAAACAAGAAAAAATAAAATTAAGTAATTTGCTTCATCCTGCATTAAGAATTCAACAATTCTCTCTTTGGAAGTAGATAACATTTTCCATTATCAGTCCTTTGAAATTGTCTTAGATCATTTTCTTGACCAGAGTAGCTAAGTCTTCACAGTTTATTATTCTTGCAATACTATTGTTTTTATGTAAATTGTTTTGCTGGTTCTACTCACTTCATTTTGAATCAGTTAAGATATGTTTTCCCAAATTTTTCTGAACCCATCCTGCTCATCATTTCTTATACCACAACACTATACAACTTGCTCAGTCATTCCCTAATTGATGAGCATCCCCTTGATTTCCAATTCTTTGTCACCATAAATATTTTTGTACAATTAGGTCTTTCCCCCCTTATTTTTTATTTCTTTGGGGAAAAGCCCAGTAGTGGTATTGCTGGGTCAAAGAGTTTGCAGTTTTATAGCTCTTTCAGCAAGCACATTTCCAAATTTTTCTCCAGAATGATTGAACTAGTTCATAACTCTATCAAAAGTGCATTAGTGTCCAAATTTTCCCACATACTTGCTAGCATGTTAACTAGTCTGATAGGTTTAAGATGACATTGTTTGGGATGAAAATTATTTTAATTTTTATTTCTCTCATCAGTGTTGATTTAGAGCATTTTTTTTCATGTGATTGTTGATAGATTTGATTTCTTCTTCTGAAAACAGCCTGTTTATGCTCTTTGATCATTTATCACCTTGGAAATGGCTCTCATTTTTATAATTTTTGTTCAGTTCTCTATATATTTGAGAAATGGGGGCTTATAGAAGAAATATACCCCACCAAGTTTCCTGTTTTCCTTTTAATTTGATTACATTAGTTTGAGTTGTGCAAAAACTTTTTAATTTCATGTGGTCCAAATTATCTATTTTATTTCCCATGAGTTCTTCTGTTTCTTTAGTTTGATCATAAACTCTTCCCTTATTCATAGATCTGATAGGTACATTTTCCCATGCTCCTTTAATTTGCTAATTTATCCATTTCAACTTTATCTTGGTATATAGTATAAGATATTAGTTGGTCTAGCCATTCTTGAGAACAATTTGGAATTATATCACCCCAATTAATAAACTTTGCTTAACCTTTGATCGCTACTACATCTTTACTCCAAAGACACTGAGAAAGAGAGAGAGGACTATTTGTACAAAAACATTTATAGCAGTTCTTTTGGTAACTGGAAATTAAGGGAATGCCTATTAATTATGAAATGGCTGAACAAAATATGGTAAATGAATTTGATGAAGTACTATTATATTTAATAACTTAAGAAATTATGAGATTTTTTTCAGAAAAACTGGGACAACTTGTATTATCTGGTGAACAATGAAGTAAGCAAAACAATTTATACAATAACAGCAATATTATAGAAGACTTTGATCACAGCCATGATATAATTTCAGAGGACTTATGATGAAACACGCTACCTATATGTGTATATATTGATGTGTGTCTATGTATACATAAACATTTTATATATTATGTATATATTTATATAATACATATACACACAAATGTGCATTTGTGTGTGTGTGTGTGTGTGTGTGTGTGTGTGTGTTGTGTATGTATTTGGAGAGGTCAATGGAGATGAATGTTTTGCTTGACAATACATATTTATCACAAGAGGTATTTTCCTTCCTTTTTTCCTTTTTTGGGGGAGTCAACTGGAGGTAAGTGACTCGCCTAAGTTCAGAGGCTAAATCTGAACTCAAGTCCTCCTGACTCCAGACCCAGTACTCTATCCATTGTGCCACATAGCTGCCCCTCTTTTCAATGGAGTGGGATTAGGAAGGAGAGAAGATGAACTTTTGTTATTGAAAAAATAAAATTAAATGAAAAATTCTATTTGAGACACCTATGTCATATTGGACAAGTCACCTAATCCCTCTTAGCCTCAATTTCCTCATTTGTAAAATTGGATAATAGCATATCCCTTAGTGGATTATTGAGACAATCACATGAAATAATATATGCAAGATGCTTTGCAAACCTTAAAGTGCTATATAAATATATTATTGTTCTGCTTATTAATAGATAGGGAAACTCTTGCTTCTCATAAAGGTGGATATTCATGAAGGGACAAGATAGAAGGATAAGACTAGGATAAAACTAGGAGTCCAGTTTGACTGGAATACAGTATGAAAGAAGAGGATTATAGAAGACCTTGAATGTTAGGCTAGAGGAGTCTACTTAAAAAAATAATATTATTACAATACAAATTATGAAATATGATTATAATAGTTCACACTTCAGGTTTATTTTTTTTTTAAGTTTCTTCAACAACTTTGAGAGGTAGTGCCCAACGCAACTAAAGCTCAGAGAGGTGGGAATAATGTGACATGTTCAAACAGTTAGGCAATTTCAGAACCATGATTCAAAGCCCAGATGAAATTCAAAGCCCAGTTTTTTTTCAGCTTTCCCATGTTTCTTACCTTATTCTCTTAATCCCCTTTCCCATCCCTCTTCCAAAAATTTGCTTCATATATTATATTTAAAGTGTGTAATATTTCATTACAATTACCCAGTGAGGCAAGAGTGATTATCTCCTTTTTAAACATGAGAAAACAAAGTCTCAGAAGTTTAGCAGATATCAAGTAGCAAAACTGAGATTTGACCAAGATCTCCCGATTTCTGTTCATATTCTGTTAGGAGATATTGCCTGAAAAGAACTAGGTGAATACAATATGTATACAAAATGATGGAAAATAATCTCAAAGAGGAAGGCACTGGCAACTGAGGGGACCATTTTAGCAAGTCACTTGGAATTATGTGTCTTTCTGAGGGGACCAGAAAGCACATAATTCCAAGTGACTTGCTAAAATGGTCATATCAATTCACAGCTCTACCAAAAATGTAAAAGTATACCTATATTTTCATAGCCTCTCCCAACATCCTGTATTTGATCTCATCTTTGACAAGATAATTATCTCTCTCTCATATATATTATATATGTATGCATGTATGTATGTATATTTAGGTATTAAATCCTTATCTGAATGATTTGATATGAAAAAAATCAACAAATATTTACTAAGCATTTATTATATGCCAGGAGATATAGAGAACTCTGGAGATATAGAGAAAATCAAAAACAGTGTTGAACTTTAGGTCAAATGCTCCTTCCATTACTCCACACTTACCCATACCCCAAATAAATATCTGTTGAATTAAATCAACTTACCCATTTAGAAGGACAAGAGAATTTTCCATAGAGCTAGCTAGTCTGACTGACTGTAGCTACAATAGGAACTATGACAGATTGGAAAGGTGTGGGAGGGATAGAGGAAAGAAGTTATCCAGGTTTATTAAATCTACCTCCTAGAAATTGGATTTTCTGTAGTTATTTCTTTCTCTTACCCGCTTTCTATTCTTTTCTCTGCAGAACACTTTTCTCTATGACCACTGCCAGTTATGACTTTATTCCCTGTCCTAAGTCCGAGCAATGGAATTCAAAGAACTCCAAGAGAATTTTTATCAATAGAACCAGTCAGGACACCTCCAGCCCACAGGTGAGGGAATAAAAATGAACAGAGAGCTAGTGGTTAGAACAAATGAAAAAGAATCTATACTTACTTTGCCCAGGGGGATGAATAACAATTGGAAGGTATTTATAGAAAGGCAAATTTTTGGCTCAGTATAAGGAAGGATTTTCTAACAATCAAAGCCACCCATCATTGAAATGGCCTGCCCGGCAATACAGTGAGTTCCTTGTCACTTGAAGGGTCTAAGTATCTACTTATCAGATGATACTGGCTGAATTTTTACACTAAGGGAGTAGTTGGAGTAGATGCCCTTTTAATTTATATGAATGCCTGAGGAAAAGTGTTGATGGCAGGTAATGGAACCTTCAGCAGTAAAGTCAGCAGTTTGTAGGCAGAAGCACTCAGATATTCCCTTTGGGAGTCAGCCTTTGGCCTGTTAGAGAAATGGATGTGTTGGGGGGATTGGTATTTACTTAGGAAGCATGGAAAGTGAGACAAGGACAGACATATTTCTCCACTTTCTTCTTCCTTTCAGGATAGCCATTATCAGTTAGCAAAAGGAAAAGTTAATTTACAGTCATTTGGTATCAAGAAAGTATTTTAAAAATTCTCCTGAGGACTTCTCAGGAGTTTTTCACCATCTCATACCCAGCTTCATGGCATTAGGAAAATGGCAACCACAGCCAACTCTTATTTTAAAAAAAGAAAACTAAGGCCCAGGGAGGTAATAAAGAGGAAAGAGTCTGACTGGGAGGCAGGAGACATGGGTTCTAGTTCTACTTCCATCACTTATTAACTATGTCATTATGATTAATTTGCTTAATATTCTGAACTTTAGTTCCCTCATTTGTAAAATGAAAATAATGCCTACCATATCTATCTCACAGGACTAGTGCAGATGTATTTTGTAAACCATAAAGTAATATAAGAATTATTGCTAACTACTGTCCAAAGGAGCTGAAATAGATGATTGCTAAGGTTCTAAAATATAAGAATAATTTTTTAAAGCTCTTAAGTTCTAAGGGACCTTTTAGCTCTAACATTTGATGATATTAATCCCTATCTAGCTTAGACAGTCTATATTTTAAGGTTTCTTCATCTCTTAACATTCTGTGTATCAAGGTTCCTTCTAATTCTAACATTTTGTGTTCTAAGTTTCCTTCCAATTCTCATTCTGGGTTCAATTTTTTACACTCCTTGTTCTAAAATTCTTTCCTGTTCTCACAATGCATATCTGTAAAATATTCTTGTTTCTGTTACTCTTAGCATAAAATAGGTGCTTCACTGACTGTTGGAGTTGTTTCCCAAAATTGGCATCCTAGGGCAACCTGGATAGAACTACAATCTAAACATAAAGAAGAAAATACCAACTCCAAGTCTCAAGAAGACAATGTCAAAAACACAACTGACCACTTGTCATCTCTGCAGCAATACCCAGCTGTCTTTAAAACTCTAGCATTGAACTTGTCAGTGTCAGCGGACATTTCAGAAGCCCATCTGTGCCTCACTTGGTACATTCTAAGGCCACCTTGTCTACATGCTTACCAGTCAAATATGCTGTCAAAAAGGTTTTCTTGGCTGCCAGATGGATGATACGGCTTTGGCAATGACAGATTTCACTCTAGTGGCAGTTAGTACTAGGCCCCTTGTGACTCTGGGTACCATGTTTACCCAGAGAAGAGATACTGATATGGAATTAATTGGTGGGCTTGGCAGCCCAATGCCTGGAGAGAGACGGTGGGCAATGGTGTTGGGAGAAAAACAGCTGAGCACAGCAAATATATCCCAGTGACCCAATTCCATTCCATTCTGTCTTCTTAAAAATAATTGAATTTAAATGAATAGATTTCACATGTTCCCTCCGGCTTGGAGTGGGGAGGGGGTTAGAGGGAGAATAGGGGGAAGGAGGAGTTTCCTGGGTTTAGCATTGACAGGTTTTTTAAAAAGTCATTTTGCTCAGAAAATCTTCATCATTCTTCTTTTTTTCCTCCTGTGGCTAGTGAAATAGAAGACAGTAGAATGGTAATGGGGGATCTGCAGTGAATTTTGTTGCTGATGCCAGGGAAAAACAGGTTCTTGGACTGTTTGTTTTCTCACAGGAGTAAGGAAAGAGAGAGAGAAAGATGAATCTGGAGGGAGGGAAGGAGGGAGGGAGAAGAGCAGAGGTTAATAACTCATAGGGATATCAATCTACTTGTCCTCTCCCCCTTTCAGAAGCTTGAATTGAACACAGTCTGACTTTACAGATTTAGAACTAAGGATTTCTATGAGGTGGAGATAAAGATAGCATGCTTTTTAGGCATGGGCAATAGCCAGTGCAAAGGCCCAGAGATGGAAGATAGAATGCCATGTGTGAAGAATAGTAAAAATGCCAGTTTGGCTCCCTGGAGAGTACAAGATGGGGAATAATGTATGACAAGCCTAGAAAAGCATTTTGGGGCAGAATTGTGAAGGGCTTTAAAAGCCAACTAGAGGAGTTTATATTTGATCCTAGAGGCAATAGGGAGCTACTGGATTTTATTAAGTAGGGGAATGAAATGTTCAGACCTGTGGTTCAGGAAAATGACTTTGGCAGTGGTGTGGAGGATGTATTGGGATGAAGAGATATTTTAGAAAGGAATACTAGTTAGAGGGGCATTGCAGAAGTCCTAGTAAAAGGTGATGAGAATTTGAACTAAAATTGTAACTGTGTGAATAATAAGGAGATGACTCTGAGAACTTTTGTAGAAATATAAACAGCAAGATTTGTCAAGGGATAACGAGGAATTAAGAATAACGCCAAGGTTACAGACTTGGGAGATTTGAAGGATGGGATGCCCTCAATGAAAATTTGGAAGCGAAAGTAGGGTTGGGATTTGGACATATTGAATTTAGGATTAAATTTGTAATATCCAATAGGTAGTTGGTGATGTGAGCTTGGGGCTCAGGAGTTTGGAGTTTGGTATATAAATCTAAGTGTCATTTGCATAAAGGTGATAGTTAAACCTTTAGGAATTGATGAGGTCACCAAGAAAGTATAGAAAGACATGAGAAAAAGACTCATGTCAGAGCCTTGAGCTACACCAAAATATAGAAGGCATGACACAGATGATACAATAATACAGGAGACTGAAAAAGAGCAGTCAGATAAATAGGAAAACCAGGAAAAAGTTATGTTACAAAAACTCAAGAGAGAATTTCCAGGAGTATACAGTGGTATTCAACATTGTAAAATGCTGCAGAAAAGTAAAGGATCAAAATAAAATTTAAAAAGAATCACTTTTGTAAAATAAAGACATCACTGGTATCTATGAAGAGAATAGTTTCAGTTGAATTATGAATTTAGAATCCAGGTTATAAAGAACTGAAAAGAGTGTTAAAGGAGTGAAGTAAAGGAAAAGAATATAGATAGCTTTTTAATAGAAGTTTAGCTGAAAAAGAAAGGAAAGGTATATAATCATAGCTTGAGGGGATGGTAATATCTAGTAAAGAGTTTTTAAGGCTAGGAAAGACTTAAGATATATTTGTAGCCTGAAGGAAGAATCAATTAATTAATCAAAAGAAACTGAAGATTATAAAGAAAGCAAGGACCACCTTGCTGTAGTGAGAGAATGAGTGAAGTTGGCTAACATAAATTATTAGCGAGTGGACCTTATCAGCTTGATTGTGTGCCTTCCTCTAGTTCTATTTAATGGCAAATGAGGGTAAGTGGAGGAGGGAAATGATGGGAGTAATCTAAGATTGAGATTTGGAGAGACTTGAGAACAAAGAGCTAAAGAAATTGAGAGTATGGGAGAGAGTAGAGTTGAAATGATTTACTATAGAAATGGAATTAGGAATAGAGGAATATGAATAGTATATGAATGTAATGGAATTTTTTGTGCCACAAGAAATGGTGAATACAAAACACTGAAAGAAACATGGGAAAAATCATATGAGTTGATACAGAATGAAGTCAGCAATCTGGAAAAATAATAGAAGAAATTACTATAAAAGAATATCAAGAAAACATGACAGAGAACACTATAATTATAATGACCAAGATTGATCAACTTGTGCAGATATACAATTACATAAACTGTCATATTTGGTTGATGTATAATTTTTTCTAATCTGCTTTTAATTTTTTTTCTTTATTACAATGAATACCTTGTTAGGGTAGGGGATAGGGACATAGAGGTGATATAAAAACAAAAGTTAGCAATAAAAATTTGTTTTAATTTATAAAAGAAAAAAAAGAACCCTTGATTTGGCAGGAGATTAGGTTTCAGACAAAGCTCTGAATAAATTTAGGCAGCTCACTTCTCTCAGTAAAATGAGGGAGTTAAATTAGATGACTTTCAGGGGTAACTAGATGGCATAGTAGAACGAGCACTGGCCATGGAGTCAGATACGTAACACTTACTACGTGACTCTGGGCAAGTCACATAACTCCAACTGCCTCACCAAATAATTAAATTTTAAAAATAAGATGATTTTTAAAATTTCTTCTAGTCCAGATATTCCATGATTCTATGAAGGTTAAAGTGACATAACTATAATAACTCAAATTTCCATGAGCATTTTAAATATTAAAAAACACTTTCTTCACTACTGTATTGAGTATTGTTTTCCTATTTTACAGATGCAGAAACTGAGGCTCATAGAGGAGAAATTGATTGGCCAACATCTTCCACTTAATAAATGGGAGGGGAAGGATTTAATCCTAGATTTTCTGATATCAAATCCACTACTATTTCCATTACAATATTTTGCCTCCCTAAAGTAGAAGTCAGGATCTTATATGTTCAAGAATTAACTGGATATGACCTTGAGTTCAAAGTTTACCTCTCTGGGCCTCAGTTCATTCATCTTTCAAATGGGGATGATAACCCCTGCCCTCACTATTTCACAGGAATGTTGTAAGCTATTATTAAATGAGATAATAGATAGAAAGCACTTGGTAATTGTAAAGCGATAAGTAACTGTGAGCTGGGGAAAAAACAAGTGGAATTGCTTTGAGGCCTTCAGGAAAAGCAATAACTATAAAATGACAAGACTCACAATAGCTGAGATAATGACACATGTAATTTAATAAAAGTTCCCCCAGGAGAGGAAAAGAGAGACTATGTCAAGAGCCTAAGGCTCCCTCAAAATAGCACCAGACTCCAGTTTTTAAGTGATGCAGAGAGTTGCAAGAGAATGAGCCCTGACCTAGATGTTGGGAGATCTAATTTCCCATTTTCCAGATCTATCATTATTAGCTGGGTGACTCTGAGCAAGTAATTTCCTCTCACTGGACCTCACTTTCCCTTATCTGTGAAATGGAGATAATAATGATACCATCAGCTTCACAGGATAGCTGTGTAACTCCACTGAGACAATGTCCACAAAGGATTTTGTAGCCATAAAATAGTGCAAAAATGCTAATTGTTGTTCTTGTTTAAGAACAACTTCTATGGTCTAATCCTTGAGGGTTTATCTAGGCTAATTTTGCTCTTGGAAATGAGGCTAGAGGAGCCAAGTTGGACTTGGGTTCTTCTATACAAACCACAAGAGAAAAAAATTTAAATAACATTGGAGAAGGGAGCAACAATTATAGTTAATCCCAAAGTGGAAAAAATCCAACCCCTGAGAACAATCTAAAAGAGAAAATCTCAAATTACAGAAAGTCTCAAAGTCATTTTTATCACTAATATGTCTTTCTGAGCAAGTTACTTGTCTTTCCTAGTCCTTAGTTTTCTTATTTATAAAATGGGTATGTTGGACCTCATGATTTCTTGGCTGCTCTGACAATTCATGTTCTAGTAGGCACTTAATAAATGTTAGTCAATTGATTGTTTCCAATATTTCACATTCCAAATGCTCTTCTAATATTCTATGTTCAATCTGGTAACATTCTGTTATGAGCTAGTAACATTCTGATATGAGGCTCCCTTCAAAACTTGTTATATGCTCTGTAATATCCTAAGGTCCTTTCCAGTTATAACATTGTATATTATAAGATTCTATGTTTTATGTTGTAGCATTCTGTGTTCTAAAGCTGCTTCAAACTTCAACATGCTAGGATTCTAAGTAAGTTTCTTTCTATATCCCCTGGTGTTTTCTAGTTGAGAGACACTGCCGCATACAGAGTTGAGCATCTCCAAACCAGCTTGCTGTTGAGGGCACAATATGGTTCCAGCAGAGGGCCTTTTGGTCTTGGAAAGAATGTCTGTAACTGTCTCGTTGATAGTGTTTAGAAAACCTGAACACAGGGCACGTGGGGAGAAGCTCCCCCGTTGCCTCTCTGCCTCAGCACTGGCACTTCAATCAAGCTGTCAATAGGGCATGCTTTGAATAATTCAAGCTCTGAGCTACAGTGGGTAGAGGGAGAGAATATAAAAAAGGGCTAGTAGCTGTCTACTGTGACAAGAACTACTTCCCTGCTGAACTTCAACATCCCTAGAGAAGCTACTGGAACCTGCTCAGGTAATCCAGGCTGGAGGTGGGGTAAAGGGGTAGGGGTTATGAGAGAAGGAAGATAGAAAAGGGAACTAAGGAACTGGATTTGTGTCAACAGTTTATGAGACTAGAGCATACAGGGGAAAGAGCACCAGAGTCAATGTCAGCAGCTTGGGTTCCACTTCCAGTTCTGCCACTTGGTAGGTGAATCTGTGCAGGTCGTTTTTTTTTTTTCTCTAAACATCAGTTTCTCCATTTTTAAAACTGAAATTAATGATTTCTCTTTACATTTACCTTACAGGGTCGATGTGAAGATTAGATTCGACTGTTAGAGCTCAGTATGCTTTCTAATGTCAAATGCTAAAAAAGGAAATAGAGGAAGCCAGATCCAGGTGGGAATGCATAGCTTAGAGAGTTTCAGAGTTGTATGAGATTTCAATAGCTACCTAAACAAATCCCTACCCAAACCAAAAAAATCCTCTCTACAATATACCAACAGCCTTTGCATGAAGTACTTTAGTGAATGAGGGAGCTTACTCTCAAGAGAGGCAGCTTGTTCCATATTTACATGGCTATAATTGTTAGAAAGTATTTATTTCCTTATACTCATATTAAATTTGTCTCTTTGTAACTTATAACCATAACTCCTGCTTCTGCCCTGTGGGACCATGCAAAAGCAGATTGATTCAATTCAAATGAACAAGCATTTACTAAGCACTTATTATATGAAAGATACTGTGCTATAGGTTCTGGATGAAAAAATAATTGAAAAGAAAACAGGAGAGAGAGAAAAGAGAGAGAGAAAGAGAGGAAGGAGAGAGAGAAAAAGAGGGGAGAGGGGGGAGAGAGAGAGAGAGAGAGAGAGAGAGAGAGAGAGAGAGAGAGAGAGAGAGAGAGAGAGAAAGAGAGAGAGAGAGAGAGAGAGAGAGAAGAGAGAGAGAGAGAGAGGAGAGAAAGGGAGGAGAAAGAGAGGAAGGAGGAAGAGAGAGAGGAAAGAGAGAGGAGAGAAAAAGAGAGGAGAGAGAGCAGAGAGTCTCAGGAGAGAGAGAAGAGAGAGGGAGGTGGGGAGAGAGGGGGGAGAAAAAGAGAGAATGAATGATTTTGAGGGAACAAAGAAAAGTTTTATGTAGTAAATAGCAGCAGAGCTAAGCCTTGAAGAAATTTAGAAATTCTAAGAGGTTGAGGTGAGAAAATAACACATTTCAGGCTTGGGATAAAAAGTCTGTATTGTCATGGAAGCATGGAGGAAGCTGGAATGCTATGCACAAGGGACAAGAGTCAGCTACTCTCTTTGGGACACAGTATGTGAAGGGCAGTAATGTAAAGTAAGTGTGAAAAGTGTGAACTTAGATGCCAGCTAAATTTTTATTTTATCCTATAGGAAAGAGAGGGGCACAGCTAAGTGGTGCAGTGGATGGGGCACTGGATTTGGTATCAGGAACTCTTATTCTTGAGTTCAAATCTGTCTCAGACACTACCTGTGTGACTCTGGGCAAACTACTTAGCCCTGTTTGCTTCGGTTTCTTCAGTCATAAAATGAGCTGGAGAAGGAATAGCAAACCACTTTAGTTTATTTGCCAAGAAATCCCAAGATAGGGTTATGAAGAGTCATACACAACTGGACAAAATGTTAAAAAAAAAAAAAAAAAAACAGGAAATAGGGAGCCATTGTAGAGTCTTGAGTTATAGTTAGATGTTTTTTCCTCCCCAAAGATGATTTTTGTAGCTATGTAAAGGAAAGGGAAGAATTAGAAACAAGATACCAATGAAGAAGCTATAGCAAAGGTTCAGGCAAGAGATGATAAGCACTTGAAATACTATGGTGGCTAGGAATGGAGAGGAAGTAATGAGAGAGATATTGTGGAAATAGGATCAATAAAACTTTCCAACCACAAATTAAGGAAGAGGGAAAAGTCAGGATGATGGTAAGATTGTTAATCTGTGTGACTGGATGTATGGTGGAGCCCTTGAAAGAAATATGGGAAATTAGGAGAAAGAGTAGATACAGAGGTAAAGATAATGAATTTAATTTTGGAGTGTGAATTTTGAGAAACCTAAGGGGATGTCCAGGTAGACATATTCTATTGGCAGTTAGTGAAATGAGACCAGAACTCAACAAAGATGAGGGCTATGATATGCATATACAAATGGAAGTCATTTACAGAGGGATAATAATTGAACTCAAGGGAACTTTAATGACCAAGAGAAAGAGTAGAATGAGGGAAAAGGGCTCATCAAAGCCCTGAAATACCCCCATACTTAGGAAGCAGGGCACAGATGATGACCCAGAAAGAAAACTGAGAATGACCAATGAGACAGGGAAAACTATGTGAGAGTAGTGTCCCCAAAACCAAAGGAAGGAGACAGTATAATGTAGAAGGGAATAATCAATCCAATGAAAAATATTTTTTCAGCATTCACTATGCACCAGACCCTGTACTGAGTACTGAGGATACACACACACAATGAAAGAATCCCCACTTTGTAAGGAGTTAGTGTCAAAAGCTACAGGGAAGCTCTCTTATTCCAAGAAGGAATAAGCATTTATGTAGTACCTGCTATGTTTCAGGTACTATGTTAGGTGCTTCCCACCCAAAATATTATCTCATTTGATCCACAAGACAATACTATCACCATTTTATAGTTGAGAAAATTGAGACAGAGATTCAGGGACTTGTCCGGACTCATATAGCTAAGAAATATCAGAGACTGGATTTGATCTCAAGTTTTCCTGACTCCAGGTCTAACATTCTATGCACTATGCCAACAATAGCTGCCTCAATAAGGATGAGGACAAAACTATTAATTAGATTTAGTGACTAAGAGATCAATGGGCTGTTTTACTACCAGGCTTACATCCATGGAAGTCAAAGACAGAGGGAAGAGTCTCATATGTGCCATTATATTTATAGCACTACTTAACTGTAACAGCAAAGAATTGAAAGGAAAGTGGGTGGTCATCCACTGGGGAATGGCCAAATAAACTGTGGTATATGAAGTTAGAACAGAGATAGGGGACTTGTGCTTTCATTGGTATATGGAACTCACAGGTGAGGAAACTCCCCCAACTGAAGCAAGTCAGTACCTTGTGTGCAACTTCTAATCTTAAAAGAATCCCCTGGATTACAAAGGAGTAAAGTGAATTATCTGGAACCACATAGTTAGAATGTGTCTGAAGTGTTATTAGAATTCAGGTCTTCCTGGTGTTAAGAACTGGCTTCCTATCCTCTATGTCACACTGCTTCTCAAACAAATGCTATAGAATATTACTGTTCTATAAGAAATAGATATGAAGAGAGACTTGGAATGTTTGAACTGATCCTGGAAAAATAGGGAGAATAACAAATTACACAAAGAAAACAACCCTGTGATTTCCAAGAACTGATGATGTTTTCTGTTCCTTAGAGAGGTGATGAACTAAGCATGCAAAATAAGGCATAAGTTTTCATGTATGACCAATGTAATTTATTTTGCTTGATTGTGCTTTTTATGTTACAAATGAAGGTTCTATAGGAGTAGGATTGAGATGTGATGATAATATTAAAAATATCAATAAAATATGGCTTTCAAAGGAGAAGGAGAATTCTTGAAAAAATCAGTTTAATTTGAGGGGTACTACTGGATAACAGTGAGTTATGAATCGTGAAATGAAGAAGTAGTGATAAGAAGTGTGCTTGGCTTAAGCCATTGGCCTAAAGAGATGGCAGGGTGAAATGAAGTCTCTAGGAAGTATTTGTTTTTAAGAATGGGGTAACTGGGAAGCTCAACAAACAAGAAACAAGGAAACAGTGAAACTCTTTCCCACAAAAACTTGAAGTTGGCAACCATGTTCTCCTTAAGCTTTCTCTCCTCCATTTTGAAATTCTTCACTTCTTTTCATCAATTCTCATATAGTATGAACTGCAGCCCCTTAACCATTCTTACTGACCTACTCTGGACACTATAGTTTCTCATTTCCTTTCTAAAATGTGACATACATAACCTGAGCATGACATTCAAGATTTGGTCTGGCTAGTACAGAGAACTCCTCAGTCTTGAACTAGGCATTTTTAAATGCAGGATAGGATCACATTAGGTTTAATGCACACCATGTCATACTGTTGACCAAATTGAACTTGTAGTTCACATAAGACTCCCAGGTCTTTTTCAGAGGAACTGCTACCCAGAGACTCCTTACCTATCTCATACTTGTGAGGCTGATTTGTTATTTGTTTGAGTTTTTTAAAGCCAAGTATAAGATCTTATGTTTATCCATATTAAATTTCATCTTATTATTTTGGACAAGTACTCTAGCCTGTCAAGATCTTGTTAAATCTCTTCATCTAGTTAATGTCATCTGCAAAAAAAAGAGATACACATGCCATTTATGTCTTTATACAATTCACTGATAAAAATGGTAAATGCCACAGAGTCAAGCAGAGATCCCTGGGGTTCTCAGCTGAAGACTTCCTTCCAAGCTGACACTGAGCCATTAACAACCATTCTTTGGATTCAGTTATCTAGCTGATTAAGTCCTTATTATGACATTTGTCTGCTCATAAAGCTGAAGTGGCTCCCTATTACCTAGAGGATAAAATACAATCTAGTATCATCTAGTGCTAAAATCTATGACCCAATGATCTCAGTGTAAGTGAATTTATCAGATAGCATTCTTGTGTGATTCCCAGCAGAGACTAGACTACGTAATTTCTAAGCTTTTCTCCATCTTTAAGATTCCAGGATTCTATGACTTGATTACTACTGAGAATAGTTTATAATGACACTGGACCTTACAGCTTACAAAGTATTTTCTTCACAATTACCATGTGAGATAGGAAATGCAAAGGTTATTCTCCAGAGCCATTTTGCAGATGAGGAAATTGAGGCTAGGGTAGGACTAGCATGGTCTATTCTCTACTAAGTGGGATTCATTGAGAAAAGAAATGGATAGCTAGGCAAAAAAAAAAAAAAAAATCAAACAAATTTACTTTTTTCTTCCAACAGTATATGATAATGGCTGCCTCTATTATCATAAAAAATGATTCTAACACTCAGAAATAGATTAATTAAGGAGAAAAGTCTGAGACACTAAAATGTGAGGGCAGGAGAAATAGTCTATCTTATCTCCCATATCTCTAATTCACTCCCTGTCTCTCTATCTCTGTGTTTTTTCTCTCTCCCTTCTGCCTTATCCTTCCTTTTAGATTCTCTGTCTCTCACTCTCCCCCACATATATACGTATATACTCCTTCTACAATTCACACAAATTTTGCTTCTTTGACAAATGAATACATGTTCTTCATTTTCTTTTGGGAAACGCAGGCTAATTTCAAGAACTGAAGTGATTTGACAGGCCTGGGAGAGGTACCACTACCAGTAGGCCCGAGGGAGCTTGGAGAGGTCTTGGAATCAGTTGAGAATGCCGAGAAGCTACTCTATTTTGGGTCCTCTGATACTATGAAAAGGAGACTAGCTATAGTGTCAGAGTACCTGGATACAATTCCATGCTGCTGCTTATAACCCATGTGACTTTGATCCAATCAATTCCTCTCTCTGAACCTAAACTTTCTCAACTTAAAAAAGAAGGAATCAGATCATATCAAGGATTCTTAATCTTTCTTGTGCCCTGGACTTTTGGAGCAGTCTAATGAAGCCTATTAACCTCTTCTTAAAATAATTTTTTTAATACTTAAAATAAAATGTAAATGATTCCCAAGGAATCATTTTGAAATGCATTTGTCATAATTTATAAACAAAATAACAAAAAATAAGTTCACATGTTCCAAGTTAACTGCCAGATTAGATGAGCTCTAAAATACCTATTATATCCAAATTAATGAGCCTATGAACTTAAAAGAACTGGCCTTCTGACTCTCCAAAGCACTAGCTTAACCATCATGCTCAGGGCCCTTCATAATCCAGTTCTCCCTCTAGCTCCTTCTTTCAGTTCTTTTTCTTCCAGCAGAATCATTCTAATAACTACTTGTCTGGGATATTGTAGAAGGAATTCCTGAATTGGGAAGGAAGTTGGGCTGGAGAGACTTTTGAAGTCTCTTCCTGCTTTGGATAAGAGCTAGGCTGAATAACCTTTCAAGTCCCTGCTAATGCTAATGATGTATTCCAAGGTCCTATAAAACTAAAACAGTTCTGTGACATGTTCTATGCTTAGTATTTACATTTTATTGCTGCTGTGCTTTAAATATCCAGATCTCAGCCTAGCTAATGATGGCATCCAGGAAGTCATGTCCCCGCCCCAATCCAAACCCAACTTGATTGGCCAAGATCTATTATGAAGTTGACTTAATCAACTAGCCAAAAATATGAATATTCTACAAGCATGGCCTAAACTGTGTCAACAAATGAAGACTTTTTTTTGTGTATGTGGGAGCAAAGAATTACGAAGAGTAGATCAATGCCCATTGACTGGGAATAATTATACAAATTTTAGTACATGAATGTAATGGGATTATCATTATACTGTAAGAAATGATAAATGCAGAAAAACATGAAAAGACTCATGCAAAACAATACTAAGTAAAGCACACCAAAAAAACTATATATACAATAACTACAACAACCTAAATGCAAAGAATAGTCATTATAAAACAAGTGAAAATGAATGGTGGGAAATTATGAACAACAACTTTGGTTCCAAAGATAAGCTATTAGAAGATATCTTCCAGTTCTGCTCCTTTGTAGGAGGGCAGAGGAGGAAGGCAAGGCAACTTCACAGGTATATACAATGTTAAAGTTTTTCAATGAATTAATCATTTTTGTTGAATTTATTTCTGCCTTCCTCTTTTTCTTTTTTTAAGAAATATTTGTTATAAAGGATGGCTCTCTTAGAGACAGGAGAGAGAGCAATACAGGGAAAAATTTAGGTGACATAAAAGCAAATGTTATACATAAAATATATTTTAAAAGATACTAAATTCCACAGGATTCACAAGAACCATGAGAATTCAGCTCCCCAAGGGGGAAAGAGTCAAAACTTTTTGGTCACTGGTCATGAGCTAGTTGTGTATATGTGACCTTGCTCCATGTAACATGTAAACAGTATCCTTTCAACACTGTTGTAACAGTACCTGAGCATCAGGAGCTATATCAATTCAAAGTCATGGAGAAGTATTAATGCATAAGTGATCTATTTTTTTGAGTCCTTAATGAAGGCTTCTGGTATTAGAAAGTGAAGCCACTTATTTTGATATTAAAAACCTAAATAAGAATTAACAAATGGAGATAGGCATTATTCCTGATTACAGATGGGATTCTTTATTTCAAGTGAGGATTGGATGATCGCAGGCATTCTTTGATTTCCTGACTGAATAGTCATGTCTCTATCAAATCCCTGAGATGATTAGGGAAGGAAAAAAGCAAAAACTCATCCTGTAGGTGGCTGGAAGACTTTCTGAAGCCCCAAGCATCTAATATTATATGACTTCCTGGGTCTCCAAGCAAGTCTGTTCAAGAATCATGGGTTAGGGGCAGCAAAAATGGAACAATGGCTAGAGTACCAGCCCTGAAGTCAGGAGGACGCTCTGAGACACTTAACACTTCCTGGCTGGGTGATCTGGGCAAGTCACTTAACCCCAATTGAGAGAGAGAGAGAGAAGAAAGAAAAAAGAAAAGAAAAGGAAAGGAAAGGAAAAGAAAAGAAAAGGAAAGGAAAGGAAAAGAAAAGAAAAAGAAAAGAAAAGAAAAGAAAAGAAAAGAAAAGAAAAGAAAAGAAAAGAAAAGAAAAGAAAAGAAAAGAAAAGAAAAGAAAAGAAAAGAAAAGAAAAGAAAAGAAAAGAAAAGAAAAGAAAAGAAAAGAAAAGAAAAGAAAAGAAAAGAAAGTCAAAAGAATCATGGGTTTACCACCAGCTTTTGGAATAAGAATTCACTATTTGACAAAAATTGCTGGGAAAATTGGAAACTAGCATGGCAGAAACTAGGCACTGACCCACACCTAACACTGTATACCAAGATAATGTCAAAATGGGTTCATAATCTAGGCCTAAAGAATGATATTATAAACAAATTAGAAGAACATAGGATAGTTTACCTCTCAGATCATGGAGGAAGAAGGAATTTATGACCAAAGAAGAACTAGAGATCATTACTGATCACAAAATAGATAATTTGATTATATTAAGTTAAAAAAGTTTTTGTACAAACAAAACTAATGCAGACAAGGTTAGAAGGGAAGCAATAAACTAGGAAAACATTTTTACATTCAAAGGTTCTGATAAAGGTCTCATTTCCAAAATATATAGAGAATTAACTCAAATTTATAAGAATTCAAGCTCTTCTCCAATTGATAAATGGTCAAAGTATATGAACAGACAATTTTCAGATTGAAACTATTTCTATTCATATGAAAAGGTATTTCAATTAATTATTGATCAGAGAAATGCAAATTAAGACAACTCTGAGATACCACTACACACCTGTCAGACTGGCTAGAATAACAGGGAAAGATAATGATGAATGTTGGAAGGAATATGGGAATGCTAGGATACTGATACATTGTTGGTGGAATTGTGAACAGATCCAACCATTCTAGAGAGCAATTTGGAACTATGCTCAAAAAGTTATCAAACTGTGCATATCCTTTGATTCAGCAGTGTTTCTTCTGGGCTTATATCTCAAAGAGATCTTAAAGGAGGGAAAGGGATCCACATGTGCAAAAATGTTTGTGGCGGGCCTGTTTGTAGTGGCAAGAAACTGGAAACTGAGTGGATGCCCATTAGTTGGAGAATGGCTGAATAAATTGTGGTATATGAATATTATGGAATATTACTGTTCTGTAAGAAATGACCAACAGGATGATTTCAGAGAGGCCTGGAGAGACTTACATGAACTGATGCTAAGTGAAGTGAATAGAACCAGGAGATCATTGTATATTGCAACAATAATACTATATGATGATCAACTCTGATGGACGTGGCTCTCTTCAACAATGAGATGATTTAGGCCAGTTCCAATTATTCAGTGATGAAGAAAACCATCTACACCCCAGAGAGAGGCCTGTGGGAAGTGAGTGTGGACCACAACATAGCATTTTCACGTTTTCTGTTATTGTTTGCTTGCATTTTGTTTTCCTTCTCAAGTTATTTTTCTTTCTAGATCAGATTTTTCTTGTGCAACAAAATAACTGTATAAATATGAATACATATATTGGACTTAACATATATTTTAACATATTTAACATGTATCGGACTACTTGCCATTTAGAGGAGGGAGTGGGGAAAAGGAGGAAAAATTTTGGAACAGAAAGTTTTGCAAGGGTCAATGTTGAAAAATTACCCATGCATATATGCTTCATAAATAAAAAGCTTTAACAAAAAAATAAAGAAATAAAGAATGATGTTTTCAGAAAGGAGCCTTAGAGTTCACACAGTACATTTAATAAATAGATAAGGAAACTGAGTTCCAGAGAAGAGAAATGTTTTCAGAGGCATCTCTAACCCAACAAGTTCTTAGCAGGGGAGCTAAGGTGGGTGAGTGGGCACAGGTTCTCATCTAATATGCTTTTATCCCTAAGATCTACTACATTACCTTCAATTCTATAACAGCCAAGGAATGGACACTCTTTGTAATAGGGTGGAAATAGCCTGAATGTGTGGTCAGAAGATATGGAGTTTAATTCTTCCTCTACTACTTTTGACCTATTATATTCTAAACAACTAACAATCTCTCTAGGAGGTAGGTAATGTGTCAGACTACAGAGTCCTACCTCTGGAATCAGGTAAAACTGAGCTTAAATCCAATCTTAGAAAAAGACTAGCTGTGTCATTGAGGCAATTATTTGATCGCTCATAGTCTCAGATTCCACATCTGCAAAATAGATGACCTTCTGGGCTTCTAGTAAGGATCAAATGGGGTAATGGACACAAAACACTTATAATTATATTATTATTATTAATTATTATTTTATATATTAATGTGATTTTATTGTTGTTGTTATTCTACCTCTAAATCTAAGAAACCATTTGAACTAACACCACCCCAGGATTTTATAGATGAAGAAAATAAAGTATGGAAAATGAAAGGAACTTGTCCTAAGTCCCACAGGTTTTAAAAGGCTGATTGGAATCTGATGCTCTGAGATGACAGTGTGCTAACTCTCTAGTCTCTCTCCTCTCATATCTTTCAGCACTTTAATTCTCCTTCCTCTGGGCATTTTATTGTATATCTTACTTAAAGGTGGAATAGTTATCTCAACAACTTTAAAAGGCACTCCAACCCTTCCTCCTCCACAACTGTCAACTTCCCAATAGTGACTATATGTTCCTTGAGAGCAGGAATTACCTTTATTTTAGTCTTTGCTAGTAAGGGCAGCTAGGTAAATGGAGAGCCAGGCCTGGAGTCAGGAGGATTCATCTTCTTGAGTTCAAATTTGACCTCAGATACTTCCTAGCTATGTGACTTTGGGCATTTCTCCCTGTTTGTCTCAGTTACCCCATCTGTAAAATAAGCTGGAGAAGGAAATGGCAAACCACTCCAGTATCTTTGCCAAGAAAATTCCAAATGAGGTCATAAAGAGTCGGACATGACTGAAATGAATAATTTCCCTAGAACACTAAGAATAGGCCTTTCCTTCCATACAGCCTGCTTTATATTAGCCTCCTCTCCCAGAACCCAAAAGAGAGGTCAAGAAATGGGGCCTTACTGCTCTTTTTCTTCTTGGTTTATAGGGAAGCTTTCTCCAAGGCACAAGATGTTTACTGGTTTTGATGAGAAGGGAAAAAAATTCTTCTGCAACAGCTTTCTGTGCTCCTCTGTGTCTATTTTAAGTAGGGTCCCTAGGGTACATGTTACCAAAACCATGGGCTGTCTCACGTTCATTGATCCCTTTATTGTTTCTGGGGGTGATGGCAGGTTAGTGAAAGGTCAGGACCTCCTGTGAAAGCAAACCACCTGCTTCCCAGAAACTACAGCCCAAATGTCCCATGTCATCTTGGAAACTAAAAGGATGGAAGAGCAGAGTCCAGTAAAATCTTCTCTCATCCTTCCTTCCCCACTGAAGCTACGCTATGTCCTGCTCTATAACAGCTAAAAGATAGGCTGGCTCCCAAAGAGAACTATAGATGTGGAATCATTAGATAGGTTCATTGTGGCTCCTTCTGCTACCAACTATAAATAATTTAAGTACCATGTGACTCAGTTTCCTCAAAGTTGTAAAGAACAGAGGTGGGACTAAATGTCCCCAGAGGTCTCTTCCTACTCTAGAACCAAAGTCCTAAACTTAATCCATTTTACCTCTAAATCCCTTGACCTTGTGACATTGAGTTAACTGCATCAACAACCTGCTGAACAAACTGAAGTCTAGATAGAAATGATGTGCTCAGAATTATAAAGAGCTAGCAAGTGTCAGAGCCTAGATCTTCTGACTTGTCGTTCAATATTCTCCCCACTGTCCTACACTATCACACCATTCAGCTGAGGCAGGGATAGAGCATCCTTCAGAGAATTAAAAGAGAAAGCACATTCCTATTTCCTTCAAAGCCCTACTATGAATCAAAGGATCTTAAGATTTAAAACTGGAAGGGATCATAGGATAATGAAGTGGTCCAATCCAGACCAACAGGATGAATCATAGAACAAAGACTATTTAAAATGGAATATAGACTGTCGCAGCTGGAAAGAAGCTTAGAACAGAGAATTACTGAAGATGGAAAGAATATCATCATTATAACAATACATATATTTCTGTAGTCTTTCAGGGTTTATCAAGTGCTATCCTCATAAGGATATTTTGCCGTAGCAAGGAACAAGCATTTATTAAGTGGCTGACGTGCTAGGCACTGTGCTAAGAGCTTTATAGATATTATCTCATGACAACCCTGGGAGATAGGAGATATTTTGATCCCCATTTTACAACTGAGGAAACTGAAAGATACAGAGGTTAAGTGAAAGAACCTGCTAGAGTCACAGAGTGAGTAAGTATCTAAAGGTCAGGTCTTTCTGACTCCAGGCCCAGTGCTCAATTCACTGCTGCCACAAGCATTGTTATCTTCACTTGAAAAATGAATAAGGTAAGACTCAAAGCCCACATGGTTATATGACAGAGCTAGCACCTAAATTCCAGGATCCCAAACTCTTTACTCCAATGGCCCCCCTTCTTTTGTCTAACATTGATGAACCACAAGAGATCTTGCAAGAGAGAACACAGAACATTAGAGCCAGGTCTTAAAGAATGTGCAACATAACCCTTTCATTTGACACATGAGGAAACTGAGGTCCGAGAGATTTCCTCAGAGTCATACAGCTAGCAAGTGGAGAGCTGGTCTTGAATGTAGGCTATATTTGGATCTAGTGACCTTTCTGCCACACAAGTCTTCATCCCCATCCCAGCTTTCTGTCTATGCTTGTGGAACCAGATTGTGATGTATCCACTCATCTTTATGCATTGTTTCCTTCTGAGAAAAGTCATCAGAAGCCCTGACAGGCCTGTAGCTGCAGGCACCCAGGGCTCTCCAACAGAGGTACTTTCATTCTATTGCAAAGGGAAGGTTTGGCAGAGGAACTTAAAAGGCCTTACAGAATCCTTAATGGCTGCATTCCAAAGGCAGCTTTGTCTAAGCAGGGCTTCAGGTACCTCTTTGAAGAAGTTAACTAACTTTTTCCCTTTTTTGTTATTCAATGAAATCCCACTCACTTGCTTTTCAAGGTCAGAGTCACATTGAATGAAGTATATCCTTATTTTGTTCCTGTGACTTTGACTTCCTCCCAACATAGAAAAATATCTGCTAGGGCTTACCAGACATACTCAGAAGGGAAACCTGGTAATCCAAATTTAAATGGGGAAAGTAATATTCCCATCACCAACAACAATAAAGGAACCGTACACACTTTGTTAAAGCTGGCAAACCGTTTTACATACATTCTCTCTCCTAGAAGCTAGATGTCCTAGATGTAGGCAGCAGGCATCTCAGATTCAACAATCCAAAAGAGGACTAATTATCATTCCTCCCTCAACCCACTCCTCTTTCCAACTTCCCTATTTTGTCAAGGGTACCAATCCATCAGGACCACAATCTAGCTGTCATTCTTGACTGCTTCTTTTCCTTCATGCTCCCCTATCTCCAATCAGTTGTCAAACCATGTGAACTCTGCCTCCATAAATCTCTCCCAAACATTCCCTCTTCTTTATTCACATGGCCACCACCCTAGTTCAGGCCCTCTTCATCCTTTATCTAGATGATTCTCTAAGCCTTTATCTTTCCCCTTTTCAAATAGTCTTTCCTCATAAAGTGATATTCATAAAACAAAGTTTAATGTCACTCCCCAGCTCAAGAAACCTCATTATCTCGGTTATCTCCAGGATCAAAAAGGATCATGGATTTAGAACCAGAAGGGACGCCACCTTATGAAGTCACCTGGTGCAACTCCCCACCCCACCCCATTTTATAGGTCAAGAAGCTAGAGCCCAGAAAGGCACCAGTAGACAGAACCAACAAGGAGACCCAGATTCTATGACTGATTCCAGATCTTTCTTTTCTTTACTGTTTGACATTTAAAGCCCTTCTTAACATGTCCACAGCCTACCTTTCCAGGTTTATTCCTTTCACTTCTCTCTTTCATGTACTCTACGGCTCAGCCAAGCAGGGCTTTTTGCTCTTCCTCCCACATATCACCTCCTCTCTTATCGCCCTCCTCTGCAAAAAACTGTTTGTCCTTTATGCCTGGAATGTACTCCCTTCCTCAACTCTACTTCTCCAAATCCCCAGTTTTCTTCAAAATTTGGCATACTACTATCTCCAAAGAAAGCCTTTTCTGATCCTTGAGGATGCAAAAGCTTCCTCTATTAATTGGCCTGTATTAGGGAAGGTATATTTTTATGTACTTATTTCATATACAGAAACATAAGAGCTTAAAATTGCACTCACACTTTTGTGACACTGTGTTTATTGTGTGAGCTTATACATAAATATGTTGTCACAATCATGAAGCTTACATTCTATTTTTATTTTTGTTGTTACACTTTGAATGTCTATCACAATGTCTGGTATACAATATGTGCTTAATAATTGGCACTATTTGAGCTTCACAAGAAAACCCTGAGGTACAGCTATTACTATCCTTATTTTACATAGTACAATGGGGAAATGTTTGTACTAAGAATAACAAAACTTGCATTTCTAGAATACTTTAAAGGTAACTCTTCAGGCCTCAGTTTTTTCACGTGTAAAATGGGAAGATTGAACTAGACATGATTCCTATGATCCACAGTTATTATTTTCCAGAAGTGGAAACTGTAACTCAGAGAACAGAAGGGACTTGCTAAGGGCCACAAACTAGGAAACATCTGAGTTCACATAATGCTTTCCACCATCCCAAACCATGACACTATGTCATTTCAACATGCCTATGAAATAAGTCATGCAAGAATTATTACACCCATTTTATAGATGAAGAAATTTAGACTCAGAGAATGGAAGGAAAAAACTTACCCAGACTCACATAGCCATTCAGTGATGAGGCCACAACTTGAGTCCAGATTTTTTTGTTCTTTCAAAGAAAGGACCATACTGAGGTGATTTAGAGAATAACCTCTTCCAGGATCATTTTGCAATTCTTCTAACTGCTACCTTCCCTGACTAATTTTATGAAAGAAGTCCTGTTTGAGAAGATGTAGTGAATATGAGAGATGGTGAAACTAATTCTTATCCTTAAGGAGAACATAATCAAGTAATTGAGGTAAACCATACACAAAGAATTCAAAAATATTCATAACAATAACTTTTAATAATAATCAGTACTATTCATATTAAATAGAGCTTTTAAATTTATAGACAGAAATAGGGAGGTGGATGATTGATCAATTGATAGATAATTTGATAAAGGTTACATACCAGGCATTGGATGAAGTACTAAGGCTATAAATACAAGCACGGCAGTTTCTACCATAAAGGATTTTACATTTTAATAGTAGAAAGAAGCATAAAAAGAAGCAGGAAAGGGGATGGGGGGGGGGGGGGGGTGGATGATGGCATTGTATGAAAATAACTGGGAAGTGACATGGAAGTCCAGTCCTGGACAAGATAAGGCGATTTCTTCCATTAGAGCCCCATCTCCCAGGGGCTAAATCCAAAGTTTCAATGTGGGAGAAAATAGAATGGCAATGATGTCATGATGGCAATAAGTGGAACAAGTAGAGATGGGTTGTGAACTTTATATCAGTGAGATCACAGATCTATTGACTTCTCTAGGAAAATGAACTGTAAGAAGATGACTAAACAGGATTAAAATTTAATCAATCAAAAGGAATTGATATAAATACATTATAAGAGTTAATTCTCAAAAATCAAGTAGTCAATAGATATCAAGAAGTTTCTAACTCATGAAATACAAGCATTCAACAACCATATGGGAAAAAATGTCAAATTAATAATAAGAGAAAATTTTTAAAAACCTCTTGGAGTTCCATATTACATTCATTAGATTGGCAAAATGACAAAATGTGAAAATGGTCATTGTTGGAATGGAGTGGGAAGGCTGGAATACTAATATACTGTTGATGGAGCTCTAAATTGGTCCAACCATTTTTGAAATAATTTGCAGCTACATTCTATATATCACTAACCTGTGCATATCCTTTGATCAAGTAAAATCATTACTATAATGCACCCCCGGAGAGATCAAAAAGAGAGGGGAGGAAGACTAACATGTACAAAAATATTTATGACAGCACCTTTTATTATAACAAGAAACTGAAAATGAAAGTAGTTGTGAATGAATTAGGGAATGCCTAACCAAATTATGATATATGAAAGAAATGGATTATTGTCATGCAATAAAAAATTACAAATATGATGGACTCAAAGAAAGAAGAACTGCATAATCTGATGCAGAGAACAGGGAGAATAAGTGCTTTCCTCACAAGGATTCTGTGAAATACAATTATTATTATACCCATTTTGTAGATGAAGAAATTGAGGTCCAGAGAAGGTAAGTGACTTATCAAGATTATAAAAGTAGTAAATAAAGAAACTTTTGATTTAAACTAAGGTTGCAGAATTATCAAATTTAGAGCTGAAAAAGCCTTTAATTTAATTTCTTCATTTTAAAAATGAGGAAACAGGGTTGAAATAACTTGTCCAGGGTCATAAACGTAATAAATGGCAGAGTAGAGGTATTCAATCTCCAAATTGAGTATTCTTTCCACCATAATATAACAACTTTAAATTAAGCTTAAATACTAGACTGAGCCAAATGAAGAAGCATATGATAAATAAGGAAAATAGGTATATACAGAAAGCTAGAAGTTGGACATTGGTCACTTTATTTCATTTCCTAAAAATCCTACTTGACCAAAACTCCTGATGTGGCAGGTATGAGTTGTGTTCCTCCTTTATCTCATTTACTCATTATCCCCAACGGCTAGTCAAAACTGCATGTCAAGATATCAAGAGAGAACAGTCATTCATTGGCCCAAAGGAATTCTTGACCACTGTTAGACCAGGAAGGGTTGTAGTGGAAACTGTCATTTGGTCACTTCACCAAACAGCGAGGTAGTCCAAAGAATATTGAATGTAGTGGCTCTGGGCTTCAATCTTGTTATGCAAGTACTAGTAATTATGTGCTCATATTATCATAATATCTCCAACAGATCTTGGATGTCATCTGGTCCAACTTATACTTGAACAGGAATCTACTCTAAAGCTTACCTAATAAGTTTTCATATAATTTTGGGTCCTAATCCCATCATCTTGTCACCTGCTAATGCCCCACCCACCATTATGTCCCCTGACCTGCAGCTGGGAGAAAAATGTCAAGGTATCCTACTTTGTATTCTGATTCTGTGAAGGAGATTCTTTTGAAGATACATATTATCCTCACATTTTTTTGCCTGAAAAGTCCCTAATCAAAAGAATCTCCTATGTTCCAAGGCAGCCCACTCAAGCTGTTGATATTTCTAATTCTTAAAAGGTTATCTCTCCTCTCTCCCCCCTTATATCAAGCCTAAATCTGTGTCTTTCCAGTTCTCAATACAATTTGCATTTGTATGGCATCTAGTTTTGCTCTCTGGTAGAACATGCCTACTTATTCTCCTTTCTGTCAGATTTCACATACTGAAGACAGCTATGATGTCCCTTCACAAGCAGTGTCTTCACCAAGCTAAACACTCCCATTTCCTTTAGCCAGTTTTCTCAGAGTATGATTCACTCTGTTCCCTCTCCTTCTGATACCGTCACTCTATGATAATAGAAAGAAGGCTAAATTTGGAAATGACCAAAACTCAAACTCCAGCTATGACACTACTTGTGTGATCTTGCAAATCACAATTTTATTGGGCCTCGGTTTCATCCTCTGTAAAATGGGAAGGAGAGAAGAGGGTTGGATTTTTCCTTTACGGTTTCTTCCAGTTCTAAATTTATGATTCTATGATCAAGTCCTTCATAAGATATAGTACCCAGAACTGAATACACTACAATCTAGGTATGTTTTGAATAGGGTAGTATATAGTGAGACCATTATATGTCCAGTGCAGGACATCATATGTTTCTTTTCTAATGTAAATTTAATTTAATTTTACTTTCAACTAACAAGTATACATTTTTGTCTCCCTTCTTCCTCCCCCATTTAAAGAAGAAAAGAAAAACAAAATCCCTGTAAACATGAGTGGTCAAGCAAATTAAGTTTCCATATTGGCCATATTGAAAAATGCATGGCATTTGGTATCTTGAGTCCATAATCTCTCTGTCAGGAGCTTAGGATAGCATGCTATATATTTGGTCCTCAGAAAACATGGTTGGTCATTGCATTGATCAGAGTTCTTAAGTCTTCCAAGGTTATTATTGGATAAATTGCTCTGCTCCTGAAGCTCACTTTACTCTGCATTAGCCCATAAAAACTTTCTTCAAACACATTCTCATCATTTCTTATGACACAACAGCATTCCATTATACGTACTATATCTTAGGTGGCACTATGGATTTGTGAAGCTGACATTTTGAACCAAAGTGTAAGATTTATACTTGTAAGTAGGCTTTGCTGTAGAGGTACAATAGTATGGTGGATTTAGAGTATGGAAGATCTGGATTAAAAATCTTCCTCTGGCAGTTATAAATTATGTGACCATGCACAAATTACTCAAGCTTGGAGCCTTTAGTCTATTTTAATAAAAGAGGAGGGAAATAACAATACTACTACTTCAAGGGTTATTGTGAGACTCAAGTGAAGCAATGCATGTAAAGTATTTTATAAATCTGCAAGTGCTTTTTAATTTAACTATAATTATTATTATTCATCCCAATTCAATATCTTCTTATTAGATTTGGCTCAAAGTTCTACCATATTATGAGTTATCCCTCGTGGATTTATATCATTTACAAACACAAGTTGGTAAAAAAAAATACTAGATAATACACGTTATTGCAGCCTTCTGCTAGAAACCTTCTTTATGGAATCTTATACTCAGAGCTAGAAGGAACTTTAGAGATACTCCTGTCCACATCTCTTCCCCTCCTTATTTTATAGATAAGGAAACTGAGGCCCAGAAAAATTAAATGGTTTGTCCAAGGTCTTATGCACTAAACATCAGTCACCATTTGAACTTAAGTACCCTGACTCTAGATTAGGCATTATAAAGATATATATATGTACATATATATATATATATATATAATATATATATTCTTTGATTTTAGTCATTTAAGAAATTCCAAATCTACCCAAATTGCAAAGTACCAAGTCCGCAATTCTCTATATCTTTTCAACAAGAATACAATGATAGGCTTGATCAATTACTTTACTAAACAACTTTGCTATCTACCAATCTAAAAACTCCTTCACAGAAAGAAAATGCAATTAGGTTGACATGACTTGTTTCTGAGGCAGACATGCTGGTACTTAATGAACACTGTTTCCTTTTCTATATAGATATTCATTAACTATCCTTTTAATAATACACTCTAGGAACTGAAATTAAACTCATTGGCTACCTCAGATACTTACTAGCTGTGTGACCCTAGGCAAATAACATAACTGTTTGCCACAGTTTCCTCATCTATAAGATGGAGACAGTAACAACAACTATCTCCCAGGGCTGTTGCAAGGATCAACTAAGATAATACTTGTAAACCACTTAACACAGTACCTGGCACATAGCAGACATTATATAAATCTTAGCCATCACCATCACCATCTCTAATAGTTATACCCACTGTTTTTTCACTATCCAGATGACCTGAATTCTTCAGGGTCTTTGAGTATTCTCTGATTGTTGCTTTTTAGTCAGTTTATCATGTCTGAGTCTTCATGACTCTATTGTGGATTTTCCTGGCAAAGATACTGGAGTTGGTTGCCATTTCCTTCTCCAGATCATTTTACTAATAAGAAAACTGAGGTAAACAGGGTTAAGTGGCTTGCCAAACAGTATGATACAGACACACTAGGCTGTTAGCTGTTCCTCATGCATACTATTCCATCTCTCATCTCTTGGTTTTTTCACTGGCTTTCCCCTTATTCCCCCATGCCTAGAATTCTCGTCCTATTCACTTTCTTTTCCTCAAATTTCCTAGTTTGTAGCAAGCCTTTTTTGGTGCTCCTAACTACTGGTGCCTTCCTTGTATGAATCTATCTTATATATCTCAATTTCTACACGTTATCTTCCCATTAGAATGTAAATTCCTTGAGAGTAAATACTGTTTTGTCTTTTTACTTCCAATGTGCCCAACACAGAGTAGACACTTAATATGTGGTGATTGTCCCCCTAAAACATTTACATATGCACATAAAATATAGGCCAGTATGTCCCTGCTCCTTTCTCTGAACATCACCTCTGAATTGATAGCAGAGAGCAATCATAATAATGGTAGGAGTAGGAGTGTTTCTATGATGTTTCATATATTCCAAAGTATTTATCCCACAACAGACCTGTGAGGCAGGCAGGACAGGTATTATTAGATCCGTTTTACATAAGAGGAAACTGAGGCTTATAGAGGGAAATGGCTTGCCTAAGATTATGTTGCTAGTAAATGTCAGAGTTAAAGTTTCATCCAAATCAAGACTTCTGACTCCTGGCCAAAGTTCTGAGATGAAGGAAGGGAATAGAGCTACAAAAAGGAGTTACCCACTAGTCACTGGAAGTCAAGCATGAGAAATTATAGAATGTTAGAACTGCATGAGATCATAGAATATAAGAACACAGGCTATTAGAACTTGAGGGAAATTTCAATCCTAGAATGTCTGAACATAGGATACACAACGATTGAGCTGGAAGAGTTTAGAAAATTTGAAATTAAGAAATGGAACATGGAATTTGAGGATTACAAAGGACCTTTCAATCTTTCATTTGAGACAATGAAACCAATAAAAAAGAAAACAGGGATTCCAAGACTTAACTTCTGACTCCAAGTTCATTCTACATGCTCTTTCTACAACATAAAGCTTCTTCCTTTAAATTGCCAAGTAACAGGAAATATAGCCATTTACAAACAGCAACACTCAGTCCCTGAGGAAGCAGAGTCCAGGCTAGGAAGCCATGTTACTAAGGATGACTCATGAGGTTTTCTTTTCTTAGGCAGCATCATTAAAAATGTATTTCTTGCTCCTCTGATGAGAATCAGAGTAACTACTGCCTAATTTCATCTGCCTTTTAAGGGAGGTCAACAAAGGGCATTTCAGACATGAAATGCCACAGGTACGATAGACCCACTGCGTGAAAAGTAGATTTTTTCCTCAATGGTGGTGAAGGGGAAATGCCTGGGAGTCAAATGTGCCTGGATTAGCTAGCATGGCATAATGGATATTAGATCACTGGACTTGAAGTCAGGAAGACCTGATTTCAAATTCTATCTTAGACAACAATTCCTACCTGTGGGACCTCTCTGGTCTCAGTTTCTTTATCTGTAAATGAGGGGAGTTGGACTTGATGGCCTCAAAGATTCCTTCCAGTTCTAAATCTATGAGGTTGCTTTAATTAAATATAAGCACAGATCATAGGATTGTAGGATTTAGAGCTTTAAGGGACTTTTAAGATCTCTAATCCAACTCTCAACCTCTTCCTACCCTCTTCCCATTAAAGAAATTAGGAAACCAAAACTAAAACTAGGAAAGTAATCTGAAGTCACACAAATCATAACATCATTTCTGTAGTATGTTATAGTCTCCCTACAACCCTATGAATAGGTAATTTTTTTTTCAAATATGAAGATATCAATAGTGGCTTGGTTATGATTATATAGCCTAGAACTTCTGTTTCTAAATTTAGTACTCCTTCCCATACATCATAACTGGAAGGTCCCTTCAATAGGGTCAAGACCTGGCAGTTGGAAAGAAAAAATAAAATCTGTCCAGTGTTAGAGTGGTCACAGCCTGTATTGAGTTTAATATCTTGCATCCTCATGTGGGGTATAAGAAACATATTCTGATGATGCAAAGACTGGTGTCATAGGGTCACAACTTCATGATCCCAAACCCTGCTGAAAGTGTTTTCCCAAAGGGCTTGGAAATATTCTTATTCTTATAGAGATGGATGACAGATGCTAAAGCTTCCATTCCCAGTTTTTGGAACAGTTTCTCCTCAGTCCTAGAAATATCATAGGATTAAAGAATCACAGGGTCTCAGAGTTCAAAGAGAATTAACAGGTTATCTGGTCTAGCCCATATGTAATCTGTGATTCAGCACCCCAAACTTTGAGCTTATATGGCCTAGATTCAATGAATGGCAGAGGAAGGAGGTGGAAGAATTCTCCAAAAATTATACCCCCTTGCTCTATTTTGCCCCCATCCAGCATTTCCCCTGGGAACTTCAAAATAAAGCTCTTATCTAGCTCTCCACAGATGTGGTAAAAGGGCCCAACTCCTGTGCAATCACTCAAGCTAATAATACCATGATGCTTTATTTTATTCCACAGACAAAATGCAGAAAATACAAAGACTTCATAGGAACACATAACAATCAAAATACTCTTTTCCCAGTGAGTCTCAACTGCCACCTCAGAGAACCTGATAGTCCTTCCTCGTTACTAATATATAGAACTGGAATCTCCCCTGAAAGGGAACAGACTTGGATTTGCCTAGAAAGATAACCCTTTTCATTCCAATTAAGTGTCATCTCCCAAAACTCAGGGATCCACATCCAGACTTACAACAATACACCAATAAACTCGAATTCATTTTAACTCAGACACAACTGTTTTTCTATCAAATACGTATCAATGGAAGAACTTACAGGATCATTATAGTAGTAGTAATTATGGTAGTAATAGTAATACAATAATAGTGATCACAATAGTAATAGAGTAGTAGTAATTACAGTCGTAATACAGTAGCATAATTGTTTGGGTGCAGATTTTCTTTGAAGTTGAAACTTAATCAGTCTCAACGAAGTGTGAAGCTGGAATGAGGAAATGAAGTTCAAATAACAGTTAGCAGACAGCAGGCCTGGAATTTGAACTTAGGTTCTTCAACTTTAAATCAAGTGTTTTCACATTCCAATAATACCACTTCTTTTCGGATTTTATAATTGGAGCTGGAAGTCAATCATTCAGTTAACAAGGATTTATTTATTAAGCCATTACTATGTATCAGGCACTATAATAACTAAACACTGGTGATGATAAATTTGAGGGCAAAAAAACAAGAGCTTAAAGATCATCTAAATCTAACTCTTTGATTCTACGGAGGAGGAAACTGAAGTCCAAAGGCATTATGACTTAGCCCAAGATCACACAAATAACAATGACAGCTTATATCAATGCTGTATTTTAAGATTAAAATGCCCTTTCTAACACCCATATCCTTTGATTGAAAGTCCAAGGATCTTTTCACTCCCTTTTACTTGGGCACGACCACACAATATATAAAATGATTAGGAGGATCAAGGTGGAGACATCCATGTTTGTCCTCCAGCCAACCCCAACTCATAGGCAAGGGGTATCTCACAGAAACATGGGGTTCTCTGGATTGACTTGGAATCACTATTGAGCACTGAACAACTAACTCAATGTCAGAGTTGGAAGAAATCTTAGACATCATTTTGTTTAACCCCTTAATTATACCAATGCGGAAACTAAGATGGATCTCTAAATCATACAGGGATTTACTGGCAAAGCTAGAACACAGTGATCACTATTCCTACTCACTCCAATGTTTTCTTCACAGTACCACATTCATCAGCGGGAGAGCCTAGCAGAATCCTGACAGATAACAGGTGGCTATCTGGTTTCCAGGTGCTCTAATATCCCTAGATTAAAAAAAAAAAAAATGCCTCATCCCTTGCCTTTTCTTTCCTTAACTGAGAAATCTATGGTTCCAGGAGCTATCAGGGGTCTACCTGACTGACATGCTTCCTTCAAGGGCTTCATTCCCAGTTGTCTCTGAGCCCTACACTGGGCCATTCAGCAAGCAGCCTGGTGGGCTCTGAAAATGATAGGCCCTCAAGGATTAATGACAGAGTATAAATCAATTCACTTCACGCCGGGAGAACATGTTTGATCTGACTGAGTTTTTGCAAAGAGGAGTAATTAGTTGATCTGGCATTTTAATCATCAGAAAATTACCAAAGTCATTTTGCTTCTCAGAATCACTGAAAACAGCAATAAAGGTGGCGCTTTTTTTTTTTTTCTCTCTTGTTACTGTTCAAGAGATTTCAGTTTCAGGGAGCTCAGCATGAGTGTGGATCTCTATCATATCAACTCCAGCTGGCTCATCTCTGGAGAAAAATGACTCTTCCTACCTTTTCTTAGGATCACAGTGTTTTAAACTATATAGAAAGGACCTTGGAGCATAAGGAAACTGTCGAGTCAAAGAGCTGTCAGACCACAGAATATAGCTATACAATGTTAGGGCTGAAAAGAATCCTAGAATACAAAATGTCGGTGCTCTAAGAGATCTTAGAAAATAAAATGTTAGAACTGGACTGTTAGACTATTAGAACTTGGAATATTAGAAGTGATGCAGTCCTTGGAATAGAGAATGTTAGAATATAGAATATCAGAGCTGAAATAGACCTTGAAACAATGACCATGAGACCAGGAAGGTACCCAAACTGCATTCCCAAACCATATCTACCTCCTTCCTAGATTCTCTCCTATGTAATTTCTTTTATTTGTCAACTCTGAAAATTCCTGATAACCTAAGTTCCCCTCCTTCCAGAAAATCTGGCCATGTCCAAGTCAGTTATGGGAGATGAATTTTCTGGGTGGGTGGAAATACAGAAAGTTTCCCAAAGACTCTAATATCTAGTCCTTGTCTCTGAGGAAGAGTTAAGGGAGGAACAATACTCAACATATAAATAGAATTCATTCATTCAAGAAACACTTATTAAGGAACTACCATGTGCAAAGGAACTAGAGTAAGGATAAAGAAAAATGAGTGAGTTGGTCTGGTCAGTCTGTAAGGTTCCTTCCAATTCTAATATCCTTGGTTCTAAGTTTCCTAGCAGTTCTTACATTCTTGAACATGAGTCTTGAACATACACAGTAACCTCAAGGATATCTATAAAACAGAGGCAATTTTTCCTAAATGTATACAACCTCCTTTTTTCACCTAGTCCTAAACTCATCAATAAAGATGGTAGGCAATGTGGGCATTTGCCTTTGCTGCCAACTAGAACTGGTGGGATCTCAACAATCTACTATTGTTCTAGCCAGTTAGATGCATTCCTAAATCTTACAGTGAATCTCCTCCCACTTCCCTATCCCCAAAGCACAATGCAAAAGGTCAATTCTTTGTCTGAATTCCCTTCTTTCCTTCCATCCTCAGGCAGAGCTGATCTAAAGTGACATACATACCTCTCTGTCTCAGCTGGCTCAGAGGCTTAGCAGGAAACCAGGCCAAGCTTTGCAGCTGGCTGATGGGGAGGTGGGGGTGGGGCTGGGGTGGGGGCGAGAAATCTTGGTCACTGGTTGAAAAACTGATGATTTCAAGTTTTGGAGGGGTCCTAGGCAAGACTGGTCAAAGGTAAAATCAGTGCTACTTCCTAAGTTCTAATCTAATGACCTCACTCAGGGTTTCCTCACTCCAATGATCTTGCATGCCTCTCTATTTTTGTGCCTCACTCTTTCTTCAGTACATAGGAAAGATCACAGAATCAAGAGAATATTAAAATCATGTAATTATAAAACTTTAGAATATCATCTTAGGCTAATAAAAAGATTTGACAACAGTGAAATCCAAGAATGAGGAAATCATGAAATATTATAATCATATAATTACAATCATAGAATCAGATAATTCTCCAATTGTAGAATCTTAGAACTATGAATTATAAAATTTTTGAATTTTTGAACCTTAGACTCATAGACTTAGACTAAGAATTACAGACTTTAAAAAACATAAGATCTTGAAATATTAAAGTCTTAGACTCATAACATCACTGGATTTAGAAATGCAGGTTCAAACTCAAGGAATTACCAGATCTCAAATTCAGATTGTATCATAGTGCTTTAGAACTATCAACAATTTGATTATTTTAGACTCAGAGAGGAGACCTGGTTAGTTACCTAGCCCAATGCCTCTCTGAAACATGAATGCTCTCTGATAAATACATTCATACTAAGGTTGTGGGGGGAAGGTTCTCCCTCTCTGGGGTGTGAATGCTGTTTTCGGAGTCTGGCTAGGATATTGTGTAATCCAGGTGCTGTGGAATTAGGCCAGTGTGGTACAGATGATCAATCAGGGTGGATGTCCAAGTGGCATTCACCTCACACTATTTGGATGGGTGCCACCTGGCCTATGTATAAGGTCATCCCTGGTTGTTAGCCTGGGGAAGTATTTGTTGGAGCAGGCCAGAGGAGCTACCTTAAACTGTTACTCCTGGCATTTCACACACCGAACTCTCTCTTTCTGAGGCAAAGTCAAGTCATTTGCCAACTATTTCCTCCAATCAATCTCACAATGCATTTGCTATTTTCCCCTCCATAATGACTCATTTAACAGCAACAGAGCAATTAGGCAGACCACGGAATATTGATTTTCTAAGTGAAAGAAATGTCGACAGAAACATCATTTTGTTTCCACCAAGACTCAAAGGCTAATAATGCTAGTAGCTTGCTGCCTTCCTGGGATGGGATGGAGCATTTGAGGGCTGGGCTAGGTACTGAGGCTGGACAGTAGGTCATTTATACCAGACCTGAGATATAAAAATACTCTGTGACCCTGAAGAAGTGTAAGAGAGTGTGTGTGTGTGTGTGTGTGTGGGTATAAGCTATGACTGTTTACATAAGCTGCATATATATGTCCTTCATATAGCTGCCAGTGTTCCTAAGACACAAATCTTGCTTAAAAACAAAGAAATCCTTAAAAAAATCATCAGTGATTCGTTTTTTGTAAAGAGGATAAACTACAAACTGCCCAGACTCGCATTTGAGGTCTGCTACAATCTGAACACAGACTCTATGGTCTAGCCAAATTGGCTAATTAATGGTTGTCCACTGCTCTTGTCCTAAATGCATGGCTCCTTTCTCATCTCTACAAATCAAATCTTTCTCATCCTCCAGGCCTTACCTTAGGTGGCATTTATCTCATGAAGCTTTCCCTGCTTCTGTCACTGAAAATACTCTCCCTTTCTCAAGTTTTTCTAGAAAATGTTATGTGGATCAGTTAGGCAGCTAGATAGTATGGTAGTATCTATACTATATCAGTATAGACACTGGTCTTGTAGTCTCAAAGACCAAACAAATACTAGCTAGCTGTATGACCCTGGACAAGGCACTGAATCACTGTCTGTTTCAGTTTTTTCATACGCAAAATGCAGATGACAATAGCATCTATCTCCTAAAGTTGTTGCAAAAAATGAAATTATTATTTGTAAAGTGCTTTGCAAATTTTAAAGTACACATAAATGCTAATTATCCCATTTATTCTTCTCCTCTATAAGTCTTACATTTATTTTTGTATATTTCATATCTCCTCCATTATGCTGCAATCTCCTTGAGGGCAGGGACTGTTGTTTTTCATTTTTATACCTTCAGTTTACAGAACAACACTGAGTTTTCAATAAATAATTATTGAATTAGTGACTTATTGTACCTGTATTATAAATCTTCCATAAAAATGCACCATATCCATATGTGGCCAAGGCTGGTGTGTGCTGGAATCTGTGTATGTGATAGAAACTCAAGCTACTCATTTGACACTTGTTACTCACTGAGGAAAAAGTACTTAACTCATATCCTGAGTAATTATTACTTTAGGATGGTAAAGACTGACATCTGGCGGGTAGGCACTGATCTCATATATTCTTGCCATGGCAAACTCATCTGCAGCTAAAAGATGGACCCTCTTTGATAAAGGGTTGGCCCCTGAGATGGAAGGGACAGGGACTGTAACAGGATCTTCCGATCTAGGGAACAGCCCAACCTTTCCCAAGAATTTTAACTTTTTAAAGTCATTTTTCCACCCTGAGCCTCAATTACCTTACCTATCAAATGGGAACAAAATTCCTGTCCTATATTCCTCATAGATTCTGTTCATTCTGAGCTACGAACAAACAGGTCTGGGTAACAAAAAGTTTAAGAGGGATTATAACGGCCCAAAACAAAGACATCTGGTATTGTTACGACCTCTTCTCTGCAGAATTCCAAAGCCAGACCCTGTGGCAGGGTGATCATTAAAGCAGCATGTGGTTGGCCCCCTGAAGGACGTTCCAAAGTCTTCTCCTTCCACTTGTAGGGTGGTTTTGTACAAACTGATCTGCTTGGAGAGAACGATCCTAGCCCACTTGTCCCTAGCTGTCGATCAATCAACTCCTATTTGACCAGACATCCACAGATAACTTTATGAGAGGATCTGTGGGGGAATAAGAATCACAGATTCTTAGCACTGGAAGGAAAGATCTTAGCATACAGGATGCAAGGAAACAGAACAAGACCCTATGACTCCCTGAAACCCAGGCTAATATATAATTGGTGGTCTCTCAATGAGAATGAAGTTATCAGAGGATAGCTCTGATACAGACCCCACCTTCTGCCAAAAGGTGAGCTATGTCTCCTCTCCAATGTCCTGGTCCTACTAACAGTAATAGCAACTTAATCCCAATGCCCCATTCTCTGCCCCAACTTTGGCCCAGTCCTTTTGAGCCCTATTTCCAGCCCAGTGCCTCCATCTTTTTCTCTGAGGGCTTCTTGATCAGAAAAACCAGTAAGTCCAGGAAAGGAGAGAAATGGGAGAAAAGGGGAGATAAAAAAAAATTCCCAAGAAAGAACTCTTGGCAGAGCACGGCTGTAATGGAGCAGCACTCAGCTAGCTCCTAGCAAGGACAGAGCTTTATTAATTATTCAAGGGACATAGTGATTATGCAAATTGGTGGGTAACCATTACTGAGCTGCTCGGCTCTCTTCTGCAGAGGAGTGCAAGGAGAGGAAAAAGAAGACCTACATATTGTGTCCAACAACAAAAAAGGGGAACCCAAGATGGGTTTGAACAGAGATATAAGTCTTTGGATGAATTCTTTCCAAGAAAGCCCGGATTGCATTAGAAGACTATGTGAGTTCAGTGGAAAGATCAAACACAGATTCAGAGGGCACAGATCTGAATCCCAGATCATTTTTAGCTGCGTGATCTTGAGCAAGTCAAGTTCCCCTTCTCTGGCCCTGTTTACCCCTCTGCAAAATTAAGGGAGTAGAATAGATGTCAAACTGTTTTTGTTTTGTTTTGCTTTAAAGAATGAGAAAAAAATGGAAATTGTGCAGATTACAACAAAGTCTGTCCCTTTTCCTTCTGGTCTGATGGATGAACTCAACATAATTATTCTGCATTTGCCCACTGCCAACATCATTACATCCTGAACTGTAGTCTTCGAGCAGCCGGCTTCAAGCTCTCTGCACATGCTGCCTGCAGCTACAATCCTCTGTGTGGGCATTCCAACAGGAAACTGATAACTAGGTTTACATGTCAGCTTATGCATCTTCCTATAGAATGCTAAACAAAACTTGAAAATCTCAGCCAGTCTAGGAGGTTTTACTCTGATGCTCAGACTTCATTCCCCGGCCCGAAACTCCCATCCTCCATCAAATGGAATAATCAGGGACATCTGCTGAATTTAAACAGAATGGAGAGCATTAGCAGCAGGCTATAATGCAGAGTCCTGGGTTCTAGTCTTTGCATTGACATTTGGGAACTCTGTACAAAAGTCATTCTTAATCTTGTAAAATAGGGACAGAAAACATAATATACACTTCATAAAATTGTGGTGCTCTGTGAACTGCTTTGGGAGTGTGTATATGTGTATGTGTAGATATACATATATGAATATAAAATATTTATTAGTCTAAATCTAATCTGAAATTAGGCAGCTAAGTTGCTAAATGGACAGAGCCCTAGTTCTAGAGTGAGGATCTGACTTCAAATTTGACCTTAAATACTTATTAGCTATGTGACCCTGGGCAAATCAATTAACTTCTGCCTGGCTCATCCACATGGAAAAAGGCAGTGTAGTAAAGGAAAAAATATTCTGGAAACTCTGAGTTCAAATTCCAACTGTGTCACCCATTACTTTTGTGACCTGGGGTTACTGTGAACCTGGGTCTTTTTAGTTGTAAAATGGGATTAATAATGACTCCCATTTCCATAACACTTTAAATTTACTTCTTCAAACAACTCTGAGAAACAGTAAGTACAAGGATTATTCCTACTTTACAACTGAACATAATATAACACTTGGCACTATGTATAAGAGAATTTGGCTTTTGAAGTTTTAACCCCTAATGACTGGAAATCTATAGCAAGGACATGTTTAGAACCTGGACAAAATTTGTGGCTTTTGGAGTATAATGAACTCTGTAGAATACAAGCCCAAGGAAATAGGCAACCTGGAGTTAATATTCCAGTCACCTTTGATGAACTAGCAGGTCTAGGTCTTTATGCAGACACTTAGAACAGATTAATTACTCTGTAGCAGCATATGAGCAAATTGCTGCAGCTGCTAACAAAGCATGGGGAACCCTCCCAGGAAGATAAGATAGAGGGGAGGCCTTCATGAAAATAGAGCAAGGTCCAAATGAACCCTTTGCTGATTTTGTGGGACATCTACAGACAGTTGTCATTTGAATTATTGGTGAAAATGTAGCAACAGAAATTATGATAAGGCCACTTGCTAGAGAAAATGCTAATGAAGTTTGTAGAAGAATTATACTAGGATTACACAAGGATGTTCCTGTAGAGATCATAAGATGCTGTGCCACAGTGGGCACAAATGCTTATTATACACAGGCTACAATGCAGGACATAGGAAGACAGGGTCCCTCTTGGCAAGGGACTTCCAGAGAGACTCGTCAATGCTTTCAGTGTGGAAAAGTAGGGCATCTGAAAGCTCAATGTTGGCATAGAGAGTGAGAAAACAGTGCGGAAGAACAAGACCCAAAACCCCATGTCCAAAATGTAACAGAGGTTTCCATTGGACATCAGAATGTAGATTGACTCAGGGAAATGAGAGATGGGGCTTGGCTCCAGGGTGTACTTTCTAGTGGGGAAGTATACAAGACAAACTTTTCCCATTCCTACTTTACAATATTCCCAAGTTAAAGCCTTGGGCACAAATCTAGAGCCCCAATAGCAAACACTTGGTTTTACTTAGAATGAGTAAAGCTGGTGGAGTCCAAGGAGTAAAGGACCTAAATATGACATAGCCCCCTAAACAATGGCCCACAGAAGAGGAAGACTTTCCTCCTCTTTCCTTCATACTTTCAAAACTTAAATACATATGATTCAAACAGAATCCCAAGTCCCAAGACCCAATCCAAAACTCCAGGTTTACTCAATGAATTACTATCTTCAGGCTCTCTCTCCTTCCTTTCTCCCTTTTCCTTCTTCCTCTTTTTCTATGCAATCACAGAACTTCAGAGTGTAAGTAGCTTGAATGAAATCCACTTCTCTTCCCCTCTTTCCCCCAATATACATCAGGCCACCATTTGAGCAACTTCAGTGAGGTAGAAGTCAGTAGCTCCTAAGGGGATTATTTCACTTTGGGATCACTCTAATAGCTTTGGCCTGATAGTGAGCCCCAATCTATTTCTCTGTAATTTGCCCCCATTGCTCCTGGGACTGAGCAGAACAAGGCTAATCTTCCTTCCACATGACAGCTCTTCAAAGGCAGCTTTAATTTCCTCCATAAGTCCTCTCTTCTCCCAGATAATCGTAACCAGTTCCTTCAAACTGATCCTCCAATAGCCTGGTTTCCAGTCCCCTATCCATCCTGTCTTGGATTCACTCCAATTCTGCTGAGGAAATTGAGGGGATTAGGGCAGCAAGTGGTTAATTTTAGGAAGTGAATAAACCACACTGACTCCATCTTGTGACTCAATTCTGGAGCTAGCTCAGTTCCCTTTCTATTCAATTATGAATCTAGTCCAATTTCTGCCCTGTAAGAAAACTTTATTCAATTATGGAAACTGGAAGAAAACCTTATTGTACCACTTGAACCCAGTCCTCATGGCTGGGAAGCTGGACCACCTCTACCTGCTACTTAATGACCCTTAACTAAGAATCCTAGATTATGCTGACCAGAAACCCAGTCAGATCCAAAGACTGATGTAGGGAGTTTTCTCAAAATTGTATATCTCAAGCAACATATATGTCTTATCTGAAAACTAGCTCCATAATAATCAGTTATTGTTTCCATGTTCCTTGGATGGTTTACAAATTCTTGAGGGGGAATGGAACACCTTTTTTTCTTATTTCAGGGAATTAATTGCACCTGTTTACTCTCCTCCTCTCAACTTAGAAAGTACCTAATCTTTCATCCAAATAGAAATCAGATACCTAATGTTATATTGTTTCATTTAATTAATTGGCTTTATTTAATTAATTGTTTTTAATGTATAAAAGTCTGTTTTCCTCTATATATGGGGTCCACTGCCAAAACTGAAGGTGAATGGTCTTGATTTGTTAGATAATTGGCATCCATTGCTTAATAAATCAATATGATGCTTGAAAATTCAAATCTTTGTTTCCTCAGTCATTTCATCTTTCTCAGTACACTGGACCAAGGTAGATTATATGCCATATGGGAATATATACCATTTTCTTATATTGGACAATATGCTTAATGACAATCTAATTAATGACAATCTAAAATTTGCCTCTTTGGTTGCCATGTCACATTGCTAACTTATGCTGAGCTTGCAATCCACTAAACTTCCCCAGATCTCCTTAGAAATCATCTAATCCAATACTTTCATTTTATGGATGAGACCCAGAGAGAGAAAATTACTTGGTCAAGGTTGTATAGCTTTGTATGAATTTATACAAATAAGTGTCATTATAGTAAGTCATTGGTAAAATTCTGAGGTCTCTTCACTCTCAATTTAGTGGATTTGTTTTCCTATAGCACCATATTTGTAATCAATTGATCGCATAGCCATATAGTCTTTATTAAAAGGCCTCCTTTGTATTTAATCCTGTGGTGGATGCAGGCAGCGAGGGGCCAGAGAAAAAGGGAGTGCTAGAGTGGCAAGAACACTGGATTTGGAATGAGAAAACCTGCTTTTATAATCTGGTTCTGTCATTTACAATATATGTAGCCAGAAGCAGACCACTTGCCCTCTGGGGGCCTTTGTTTCCTAATCTGTAAATTGGAGGGTGTTGGGTAGGTGCCCTTAACTCAGCATCTATGATCCCCTGGAGATCTAAATCCATAGTCCTGTGAAAACCCAAACCATCAAATGCACAGTCTCTTTCTTAGAAAATCCAAGGATCCCATGATGGGTGATGTACCTAGTCATCTTACCCTGGAGGTATGCCCTTTACTGACAATACATTCAGGACAGGCAAAAATCTGGAGGAGAATCCTCCCTCCCCCAACTTTTCTCCCTCCACACACATTATTTATCCCATCCTTTCCCCAGGGACATCCAGCTAGTGGTCCAGGATGTCATTTCTCTGACAATATAAGGTAACTAGTATCTCTGCCTTCCCTCATTTGCTTGGACCTGTACTTCAGGTCCAAGACAGAGCTGACTTGGCAGTGCTTACCAGTTCCAGCTGGACTATGGGGTCTGAGCAGAAGACAGACTGGGCCATAAATGCTTTTTATTCTTCCAGTTCTTCAGCGCCTCACCTCCACCCATTTTCCCCATTTACTGTTTTTCTTCCTGATGTACAGAGCCAGGGAAACCTTCATATCTCCTCAAACACAATCAAATTTCAGGGGAGGAGAGAGATGCTAATCCAAGTCAGTGCACTAATCTGAGTCAGGACAAGTGGGGTCACTCATTCTTTATGAAGCAACTGAGAAGGAAAGGGCTCTCAGAAGCAAATGCTAAGTGATTTCTTGGCTCCCTACTTTTTCCCTTTCAGAGCCTTTTACCCTACTCCCTGGGCACCACCATCCTTATATCTCCTCCTAGTGTTTATATATTAAAACTTGTTTCAGCTTGGATGGCTTGTGCTCTATGTACTACTTACTGTTTTGTCTGCTAAGATTCCTTTGAGCTTCAATACTCTGTTCTATTTTCTAACCTATGTTTTTATGAAAGTGCTTGCAAGGCTGCCAATCCATACATCCTTTGGGCTTTCAGACTGGGAAACACCAGGGTCACCTCATAGTTATTAAAACCATGGATTCTTCAGAAAAGGCCTCTCATTTCTAAACCTTTTCTTCTTATTATTGATGCCCTTCCCCTGCTCTGTTACCAACTAGAGCTCTCATTCTGCCTCTCCCCTTACCACCTACTAGCCTTTGTTCATTCACAGGTGTACACGATAAATAGCAGCTTACATTATAATAATAATAAGAGCTTCCATTTATAAGTGACTTTGTTTATCTGCTTTATCTCATCTGAATGTCAAGACAACCTCAAAAGGCAGACAATACAGGTGTTATACCTGTTTTATAGAGGACAAAACTAAGGCAAAATGACCTACCTAAGATTACAGAAGAAATTAAAGAACCAGAACAGATCCTTTATCCTTTCACTTTAACTCCCATTGGGATTTGCACAGTAACATAGTCCAAAGACTTAATTGGGAGAATCAAGAATGATGACATTTCCCAGTTAAGTGAGACAGTGGCTAGAGTGCCAATATTGGAATCAGGAAGATCCAAGTTCAAATCTGGCCTCCAGATCCCTAGGCAAGTTATTTACTCTGGTTTCTTCAACTATAAAATAGGAATAATAATAGTAATGTGATGTTTGTATTTATATATTTATATAATGTACTTAGTAGAGTGCCTTACCCTAGACTTTTAATAAATGCTTATTTCCTTCCTTTGGGACATCCAAGGGGGAGATACCTGGATAAGGGGCTCATCCCTTTCTTAAGCAGAAAAGAACCACGATATTCAGAAATTGCCTCTAACAATCCTCACTGTCTTTGGGATAGGGAAACTTTGACTCTAGGGCTATAAGAATAACAGGACAGGTTTATAATAGTGTACTTTGGAAAAATGGAATCCAATCTATGAAGCAAGCTCCCCATTTTCTCCCTCCCCCCACTGTTAGGATACTATAATTGGTAGAGCTCTCAAACATCCTTCAAATGCTAACAATCCATGGCTGTAATACAAGGCTATGATTACAAATGTCAAAAAGACAGAGCATGAAATTAACTTCCCCTCAGTTAGTGGGTACAGGGGCGCGGAGCTCTGTGCCATGCTGATGTACTACCTTCCACCCATCAGTGACCATAGAGAAAAATGCTCCCTGCATTGGTGAATGCTAGAAATATTAGGGTGATAACCATATCTTTCTATGACACTCTACTCAGCAATTAAGCAGGTCCCCAAATAAATACAGCCTGTCTGGCCTTGACAGTGGGGAAAAACCAGGAAGGAAGCAACCATGCTTGTTTAACAGTCTAATCAGATGACACAAGGAGAGTCAGCAATGCCATGGGACTAAGAGGGAAAGGTTTTTCTCTTCACTGTTCAGTCTAAAGGAGAAGGAGCAGGGGGCTCAGAGACTCCTTGGGATACGGGCCCAATCGTATTATATTCTTCTTCCAGTGATCAATTCAACTAATATTTATCAAACACTTAAGATATGTAAGGCATTGATGACACAGGTCCTTGTCCTATTACAAGGAAGCTTACAATCTAATAGGACAAAAGATGAGTATATAAATAACGATTAAAGCACAATTAGACTATAAGCTTGTTGAGGTGAAGGCAAGGGGGAGAGACTCCCCACCTCTCTAGCACTAAGTTCATACAGGCCCTTTCACATAGCAAGAATTTAACAAACATTTGTTCACATGAAAGGAAACTGACACAAAGATCAATGAGATAAATGTAAAAGAGAGGTCCACATCAAGCTTACTGAGAGAAATCTGAGGAGGGGATGATACCTTTTACCTGGAGGAGACAGGAAAGCTTTCTTGGAATACCCAGAATTTGAGTTGGTTCTTGAAAGAAACAAGGAAGGCACTCCAACAAAGAGATGAAGAAAAAGAAATGTAGAGGTAGGTGGATGGGAAGGGGTTGAGACAGAATGAACAAAAGCACAGAGACAGAGGACGAGAAAAAAAGGGAGACAGAAAGTAATCTAGTTTCAGTGGAACATGGAAAACATGAAAGAGAGTGATACAAAAAAGATAGGACTCAGAATCTAGAAGACCTTGAATGTTAGCGTGAGGTTTACATATTATTCAACAGACAATAGAGAGCTAGTAAAGATTTTTGAGTACAGGAAGAACTCAATACATACATACACATAATAAAACCTAGTTATGGCTTGGAACTTACTAGAAAATGCAGAGAAACAAAACAAAAACTCTTAAGACATATTGAGCATAGTCAAGCAATAAAATTTCTATCATTGAAGATTTCCAAGGCTTAATATATTCATTATCCCCTTGAATCTCTGCAACACTTTTGTGAAGTACACGGCACCAATGTCACCATTCATATTTTATAGATATGAAAACTGATGCCCAGGGAAGAAATTATTCCTAATTTGCCCAAGATTACAGCAATAATGGCAGAGCCAAGATTGAAATCCAGGAAGGCTTATATGTTTTTCATCATATCACAAGATGCCTCCCCTTCCACCAGATATGTGAGGAAAGTAAGAGTGCAGATTATACCCATTTTAGAAATGAGTCACTTAAGAGCACAGGATTTGGATTCAGAAGACCTAAAACCTAAGCTGTGTTTTTTTTCTTATTATTCCTGGTCAAGTCAATTCTCCCCTCTTTCCTCATCCCAAAAGTGAAAGAATTATATTTGACATAAGCATTTAAGATAATAGCTTCAATGAGATACAGGAGGAAAAAAGAAATTCATAAAAATCTTCAGCATTTCTATTCAGCAACAATTAAAATCCAGGAAGAAATAATAGAGAAATAAATATTATTCAAAATAACTATAAAATGCATAAAATATTTGAGTGTCAACTACCAAGACACATTCCAAATTTAAACAAATAAAATTATAAAAAACACTCTTTACAGAAATAAAGATAGACTTAAATCACGGGAGAGCATTCATTGCTTGGAGTTGAATCACACTAATACAATAAAAATCAAAATTATTTGTAAGCCAACATATAGATTTAGTGATCTATCAAATCAAATCATTAGGGGTTACTTTACAGAACTAGAAGAAATAATTACAGGATTCATTTAGAGTCACAAAAGATCTAGAATCCCAAGAAAAAAATTATAAAGCAAGATTTAAAACAGAATAGCACTTCCAAATTTCAAACTATGTTATTAAGCAGAAATCCTAAAAACTATTTGGTAGTGATTAAAAACAGAAAAGTAGTTAACTGGAACAACAACCCCAAAAAACTCTACCACTAAAAACAAAGAAAAATCAGCAACAATCTAACTCATTAACAGTCTTCAATAAACCTAACCACATAAACTATTTAGAAAAGGACTCTCTATTAAACAAGAACTGGGGGGGGAAGAAAGAAGGGGGAAGAAGAAAGTAGTTTAAAAAAAACCAGCAACACAAAAACTGAAACCGTTTTAGGCTAGGAAATTACACCATTAGTTCAAAATGGCTATTCAATTTACACATAAAAGATTATAACAAGATAGAGTTAGAGGAATTACAGGAAGAACAGGAAAGACAGGAAGGACAGGAAGGAAAGGAAGTTAGAGGAAGGAAGCAATCTTTTACAACTATGATAGGGAGAATAGGGTACAGAATATCAAAAATGATTTAGACAATGTGGACTCCCCCAAAATGAAAGCTTTTTCACGAACAAAATCAATGCAGCTAGGATAAGAGGGGAAACTAGTTTGAGAGAAAGAAAGAAAAAACTTTGGACTGCATATTTCTATTAAAGGTCTGCTGTTTAAGATCTATCATCCAGGGATTCAACACAAATATTTAAGACCAAGATTTATTCTCCAAAAATACATGGTCAAACTTTATGAACAATTCTCAAAAGAATTACAAATTCTTACAATAGGAATGATTGTTTTCTAAAGCTTTCTTCAAATAATAAAAGCAAATTAAAACAATTTTAAAGTTTCACTTCATACTGAACAAATTAGCAAAGATAACAAAAATTGGAAATAAATAGTTTCTATTGGTTGAGTTAAGAAAAGACAGATGCACTGATTTTTTCCATTTAGAAAAAAATATTTTAAAAAAATTCTCAATTGTGTCAACATAAATAAGAATGCTATATACAAAGTAGAACACAAAGGGACAATATAAGAAATTATGAATGTACAGCTTGCTTTTTTAATTTAACATGTTACTTTTAAAGCTGTCCCACTTATGGATAGAACCTTTTCTTTTTCTTTTTTTCTTTTTTTTTTTGCTGAGGCAATTGGGGTTAAGTGACTTGCCCAGGATCACACAGCTAAGAAGTGTTAAGTGTCTGACCAAATTTGAACTCAGGTTCAGGTCCTCTTAACTTCAGGGCTGGTGCTCTATCCACTACCTAGCTGCTCTGTATATTACCTTTTGAGCTTTTATCTGCTAGTGCATTTTTAACATTAGTACACTATTCTCAGAGCAATCAATTAATTCAACCATTACAGAAAACTATTTGGAAGTATACAAAAGGAAAAAAATAAAATGGCCAAAGTTTTTGATCCAGGGATAACACTTCTAAGCTTTATACTTCATGGATGTCAAATCCAGAAAGAAAACTCTCATAAATAACAAAATATTCTCTGGAACTCTTTCTGGAGTAGTCAAGTAGGTTCCCCTTGAGTAGAGGACAGCCAAACAAAATGTGATACATGGATGTAAGGTAATATTACCGTGCTTTAAGAATCAATGAAAAGTAAAAAATTCAGAGCAAAATGTGAAAACACTAATGATCAGAGGCATAAAGATAGTGGTTTCTTACTCATTGAAGGTCTTCAAAAAAAAAAAAAAAAAAAAAAAAAGGCTAGACAATCACTTGTCAATTATGCCAATGGGGATTCCTTCTGGGAAAGAGTCAAAACTAGATGCTGTTAAATTCAGTGAATCTGTGAGTTATATAAGCAGAATCAAGAAAACAATGTACCCGATGACCAAAACATTATAAACAGAAAGACAGTAGAACAAAATTGAAAATTGTGCAACTATAATAACCAAGCTTGTCCCCAAGAAGCAAAGAAAAAACCTAATTTTTTTCATTTAAAATTTAGGGAACTTAACCCCAATTGCCTCAGCAAACAAAACAAACAAACAAACAAACAAACAATGGAGTAGCTAGGTGGCAGTGGATAGAGTACCAGTCCATTAGTCAAGAGGACCTGAGTTCAAATCTGCTCTCAGACACTTAACACTTCTTGGCTGTGTGACCCTGAGCAAGTCACTTAACCCCAATTGCCTCAGCAAGAAAAAAAGAAAGAAAAGAAAAGAATAGAAAAGTTAGGGAACTATGAATGCAAAATGTTGCATATGCCATCAAATGGGGTCAATATAAAGGTTGGTTTTGATGAACTTTTTTCTTTCGTCTTAAAAAAAAAAATTCTCTTTTTATAAGAGAAGGCTCATAGAGAGTAGTGGAAAGAGGAGGCATGCATTTAGAAATGAATGTGATATAAAAAGAAAAGGCACTAATAAAACTTTTTAAATGAAAACAAAATAAAGGGACAGGGCTCTACAGTCTCTAGGATTTCTTTTAACACTAAGTCTTGACAGTTTCTAGGCCTATGATGATGAATGAAGGCAGTCCTTCCAAATTCAACCTCAGGGCTGTGGTTGTGGCTAGGAAGATTAGCCAAAACTTGTGACCCTGAGCAAGAACAAAAAGGAAATTTTGAAGTAGGATAATATCCTTGAACTGGAAAGAACAATCTTAATTTTTCTATTTTATGATAGTCCTACTATATTCTACCCTGCATGCGGAATATAGTATTTAATTCTGGGTATTACAGTTGAGGAAGAATAATGATAAACTAATCCAGATAAATAAAGTCCAGAATAGGGCAATCAGAATGGTGAAGGCCTTTGAATTCATGCCATATACACATAGGATGAAGAAAAAAGGAATGTTTAAACTGGAAAAAAAAGAAGTCTTAAAGGGAATGTGATAATTGGCTCGAAGTATCTGAAAGGTTGTCATGTTGAAGAGCAATTAGACTAGTACATGTTTTGCCTCAGAGGGAAAAACAAAGAACGAGGGGTGGACATTACAAATAAATAAATTTAAGCTTGATGCAAGGGAAAAAAAAATTTACTTGAGTTAGTGCTCAATGTGTCCCTTCAGGTGAGAACCAATTCCCTGCCAGTCAAGTTACTCAAGCATTGACCAGATGCTCACTTTATCAGGTATCTTGCAGAGGGGATTCACAATCAGCGAGGGATTGAATTAAAATGCTCCCTGAGATCCCTTACAGCCCAGAGATTCTCTGAGGCTATGAAGCAAAACAGCATTGTGGAAATGGGCAAAGTTCAAAAATAATCCACTAGCAAAGAGCAAGCTTCATTTTCTCTCCTTCCCTTTTCAGGCTCCCCCTAATCTCTTCTCACTTTCCTCTGTGGCCTTCTAAACTAGCCATTAATTAGAGACTGGTAATTAACTTTCTGGTTCAAGTAATATTTTGCAAAGGAATTCCATTAAAGAGGTAATTTGCATATTCTCAGACAATGTTGCCTGGAAATAAATGCATGTCCTTTTGGAGAGTAGTAGTCCTAAGATTGTCCTTTAATCTTAGGGAGACATTATCGTTGAGTGCATGCTACAGAGAAAGGATAAGATACAGTTTACTACCCTGCAAAACAGATCTTAGAAAGTTCCACTCAGGCTTTCTTTGTCCCTCTTTTAAAATGATGGAATCCCTGTCCAAAAATGCCAGATTTCCTTCCTTTCTATAATAAACCCTCGCTAGCTTTCACTCAAACTTACTGAAATTTGGCCACTTCTTTATTAGAACAATCATGCTATTGTATAGTTTAAATCCTTTACACTTTCCAAAACAAAGAGAATACAGGTGTTATCTCCAATTTATAGATGAGAAAAACTGGAGCTTGAAAAGGCTACATGTTACATCTATAGACCATACAAGTCATAGTATTGGAACCAGAACTTGAATTTCTTCATTCCAAAATCAGTACTCCTTTCACCACATACTGCACTGCCTAAAACAGCTTTAGAGTCCAGCAAAAGATTTCTAATCTGCTTTCCATTCACTAATATTTAGACCTAGCTTGACCTTATAGTTCCCAATGTCTCCTAGCATCCAAAACAATCCTCAGGTTCTTCTTCTTATTCATAGGAAATATTCTTCCAACAAATTCAGAGATGTAACTTCTGGAAATCATTGGTCTGCCACATTAGCAAGACTATGTACTTCTTCAGGTCAAATTAAGTAAGCAGTCAGAGTATGGTAGAAAGAGTCTTGGAATTAGGATATTTAGATCTGAATCCTGGTTTTCCCTGCTTCTATTTGGTGTCACCTTTTAGTAAGACATGTTGGAGCTTCAGTTTGCACATTTATAAAATGCATACAATGATACTTCCCACCATCTTGAAGTGTTGTTGTGAGGAAAACACTTTGAAAACTGTTAAGTGCTATAGAAATATGAACTATCTACAGATCATAGGATTTAGGGCTAGAAGGGACTTTAGAGATTATCTGATCCAACCCGCTCATTTCAAGGATGAGGAAATTGAGAAAATGGAGAGAAAGGAAGTGACTCATTATTCAAAGCTACATAGGTATTAAACAGTAAAGGTAGGAATCTGACTCCAAGGTCAGTGCTCTGTTCTTATGACCAAACTGCCTTTCTAGTATCATCTTCTTCATAATTACATTTTGATACAACTATGATAATCATATAAAGCTATTGCTCACCTTTAATACATCAATGAAGTAGGTCCCCCCCCTCAAAGTCCTTCCAGCCTGCAACATTTCCCTCTGCATCATATTTTCAAGTATATGGTTATAAGTGCATTTGATCCCCACCAATGGCAAAAAAAGGACAATCAGGGGAGGAATGTATTTGAAGCCTTTTTCCAAAAGGGTGAATCACCTTGTATTATGTGTGTGTACATAATGTAAGAAATCCACACATAGACATACACAGATTCAGACTTCCCTTGGAATTGGAATCTCATCCTGCACTGGCCATATTCTCAGCAGACTGGCTAATTTCCACAATTACTAAAAATACTGCCCGACTCAGATCTCTAGGAAATACACAAGGGAACCACAGATATAAAAGGAAAGAGATAAAAATAAGAAGGCAGAAAATAAATTGTCTTATAAATGTCCAGTGATCATTTTGTGGCTACCTCATCCCCTTCCTATCACTGAGAGGTGTTACGCCTAACACGTCCTCCCAGAAGCCTTGAAGGTTCTGAGTACAGTCTTAGTCATACAACTTAGACAAGTCTCAAGAGGTATATATGTCAAAAGCTCCCAGTACTGCCTGCATCGTCTTCCTTACCCCTTTCCCTCGTTTTCCTCTCCCCTCTTCCTTTACTCCTGGCATGCAATTCTACCACTTAATTTGCTATATGACCTTAAGGGAGTCACCCTCTTAGTGCCTACGTTTTTTCATCTATACAATGGTCACTCCAGTGACCTTATAAGATTGTTGTGAGGATTATATGAGCAAATGTGTGGGGGAAATCCTGGGAGAAGCAGAAAAGCATTAAAGAAACAGGATAGTTTGTTATTATTAAGTCTTCTAGGGCTGAATTTGGTTCCCATGAGGAGTAGAGGGGGGAAGGGAGGATGGAGGGAGGAATGAAGAGCCTTTCCTGCTACTAATTAATTCATGGCTGTATTTTTTCCAAGACAGAGGCTCGTTTAACAAACATCCATATGTTTCTGGCTTCTCAGTGCCAGGAAAAACTGAACTGGGATGTTATATGGGGAATGCCTATAGAGGAATTTCCAAAAGCAAGGAAAAGGAAATTCCTGGAAGAGGTAAAAGCAATTTCTTCATCTCTTACCATCCTATGAATCATGCTAAGTGTGCCAGTACTGAGGAAGGAAGCCGGGGCCTTAGGCAGATCAGTTCCTTACCTTTTTACCAGTCTTTACGCTCTGGATACTGTCTAAGGAAATAGTGGAGAGTTTTACCAGACCTAGCAGAGACCTTAGTTCTCCTTCTCTTCTGTTCTAGATTAGGTCCCATTTTCCTCCGTTCTAGAATCCTGGGCCTCCTGGCTCCCCTTTCCTGTAATTCTAGAATGCTAGAATTCTAGAAACACATTACAATCTTGATTGTTGATAGAAGTCTGTTTTAAGTAAGAGGTAAGGGTCTGATGGGAGGGCAACTTCAAGAAGGTATCTTGTCATTGGCAAGTGGAAAAAAGGGCCATCTAAGCTGGCAATGGATGTGGCTCTGAGCCAGGGAGCCAGGGAGCCCTCAGAGCAGTCAACCATGTCTAAATTAAATGATCATTCCCTTGGCTCTTGGCTTAAAATACCACTAACATCAATGCTTCCAGACAAACCTACATTATGAACAAAGATATCATATGATAATTGGTGAGGGAAAATATTCAGGGCAGAGGCCAGATACTAACTAGCTGTGTGACCTTGAACAATATTCCCTTCCTCAACCTTGGTTTCTTGGTCTATAAAGGAAGCAGTTGTAACACTAAATGAACTCCAGACTTCTTTTTAGCTCACACTTTCTGTTCTGTTCCACCTCTTAACATTCTATGTTCTAACACTCTACATTCCAACTCTAAAATTTTGTTTTCTAAGGTCTTTTCTACCTTTGATTCCTTAGTCTCAAAAAAGTTGGGGAGAAATATTAGAAACTAGTGGAAATTTCTAATTTCTTCTTGGTTTAAACTAAATTAAATCATTGATTTTACCCAATGATAGATGATAAATAAAAGTTTCATCATTTTATGACTTATTGGAATTAGAAGGGACCTTAGAGATCATCTTGTCCAACACCTTTTCATTTTAAAATTGAGGGAACTGAGATCCAGAGAAAGGAAAAGACTTTCCAAACCTACACAGCTAGTGACTGCTAGGATTTTGAACCCAAGTCTTCCGACCCAGATCCAGCTTTCCGTTCACTACTTCATATTGCCTCAGTGTTGAGAATAAACTTGATCTTATTACATAAGATTGTTTTTAAAATCAGTCATGTTATTTTACACTATTATTAATATGTATTTTTTTTAGAAATCATGTTAAATAAGATTCTACTTTAAATTTTTGGTCTGAATTTTATGTAAAGCGTTCCACCCCTGCATCTGAAGTTCCTCTCATTTTGCAGATGAGAAAACTGAGGCCAGGGAGAGGAAGTTACCTGCCCAGTGTCATAGCGCTAATCAGTGAACGTGAAATTGAAACCCAGGTCTTCTGATATCCAGCTAAACAATAATAACCATATATAATATATGTGTGTGTGTGTGTGTGTGTGTGTGTGTGTGTGTGTGTGTGTGTGTGTAAAATGTTTTTATAGTGTTTATATAGTTTATAAAGCAATTTCCCCACAACAGTCTTTGGAGATGGGTAGTATCAGTATTCCTCTCACCATTTTCTAGAAGAAACCAAGCCTCCAAGATCTCATGTGGCCTCTCCTAGGGCACAGCTAGTAAATGTCAGCACATGGGACTCCAATTTATGGCTTCAAACTTAATCCAAGTGTATTACAGCAGAAATGTCAGACACCAATTCAAAATATAACACTGGAATCAGATTAAAATGTAACTGGTAAATATTAACAAAGTAAATATAAATATAACAGATACATAGATCACATAGATAACATAAACGTGTGCTTTTCTAAATCAATATGTAGTCCCCAAGGAGCTTTATGTAAGTTTAGTGGCCCCCTTTTCTATTTGAGTTTAATTCCATTGTTTTCAAGAATTGCAAGTTCAGTAAATTAATAATATACTACAGCAACCAAAAAGCTAGTGGCATCTTAAGGTGCACTGAGAAGCTAGGGAGTTGAAGTAATGATCTCATTGGATTCTGTGTCCATCAGAGCAGACTTGAAGCACTCTGTTCATTTCTGGATACCTTATTTTAAGAAGAAAAGCATCCAGAAGAAGACTAAAATACAGTAGAGGGTCTCAGGGAGGAGTTGAAGAATCTGAGTTTATTTAATCTGGAAAGGATGGGATGGCAGGGGGAATGTGATTCATTGATGTTTAGTCAATTAGTTGTATCTAAGTCATTGTGGTCCCATTTGTTTTTTTTTTTTTGGTTTTGTTTATGTTTTTGTTTTTTTTGGCAGACACTGGAGTAGTTTGCCATTTTCTTCTCCAGCTCATTTTACAGGCAAACAGGGTTAAATGACTTGCCAAGGTCACAACAGTTAGTTAAGTGTCTTTGAATTCAGGTCTTTCTGACTCCAAGTCCAGTGTTCTATATACTGAGTCATCTAACTGCCTCTTCAAATATTTCAAGTGCTTCAAGTGTGTGAATGTATTTTATTTAAGGGATTACATTTATTCTGTTTGCTTGCAGAGGACAAAATGAGAACTTATGCATGGCAGTTATAAAGAGGCACATGGAAGCTTATAAAGAAAACCTTTATAATATTAGAAAAATCCAAAAAGGAAAGGAAAGATAGGGGATTTCTGCCCACTAACAGCTAAGTTGGACAATTCTCATTCAGTTACAGTTTGTATTAGATGGTTTCTGAGGCCCCTTCAAGTTCAGTGCTTCACTGAAGTCCCAGATCCTTCCTACGTTATTGCCAGGGATAGCTCAGTGGTGCAATGTATAGAATGCTGGGCCTGGAATTAGAAAAACCTGAATTCAAATTCTGACTCAGACACTCACTAGCTGTGTGAGCCTGGGCATGTCATTTGGCCTGTTTGCCTCTATTTGCTCAATTGTAAACAGCACCTACTTACTTTACAAGGTAATTGTGGGGATCAAATGAAATATTTGTGGAGCACTTAGCACAGTGGCTGGCACATAGCAGACTCAGTATAAATGCTTATTCCTTTCCTCCCTTCCTACTGTCCTGATTCTGCAAAGGAATTGACTTCATTAATGACAGTGGATTGTAACAATTCCTTGGACTACCCCAAGAAATGAGACAAATATCCCCAAATCCAGGGCTTTTCTTCCTCCCAGCCTTGGTCCACTGAGTGAATTATACTTCACCTCTAAAGTCTGATCTCATTCCCAGACCTTGGTTCCTAAATCTAAGGCAGAAATGTCCAGTGCCCACTCAGATTTAGTCTCAGGAAGGGAACAAGGCATCTGACAGCTGATGGCTCCTTAATATCCCTCCCCCTTTCTTGAATGATTTGTCCACTTTCCTTAAATGACAGCCATCTTCTCATTTTATAACACTTATTTAGGCTGGCTGAGCTGAGAGATGACTGCACAAGACAGATTCCTGAAAGCCTTCTATGTCACAAAAAGCTGGGGATTAATCTCTTCCCCATGGCTGGCTATCACTCCCAGTTCTTTGACTACCAACTCCTGTGCCTCTTTCTTCCCATAATATAGCAAGATGGTTTGGCACTCAAGTTCAAGTAGCACAGAAGCAGTAGTTTTTCTGCTTCAGAGCTGGGCTCTAACATGCTTTCTTTGGTCAGGAGACTTTATTCTAAGATCGTAGAATTCAGAGCAAGTAGCTACCTTAGATATTATCTGGACCATTTTCTTATTTGAAAAAACCAAGGCTCAAAGAGAGGACATGATTTATATGTGTCATGAAAAGAATGAAGAACTGGGAGTCAAAAGACCTAGGTTCTTAACCTGCTTCTGCCAGTAGCTAATTAAGTGACTTTAAACAAGTTACTTGAGATCAGAGGTACACAGACACCCTGGGGTCCATGGATAGATTTTAGGGGGTGTGTAAACTTGGGTGTGAAAAAGGTGGTACCTTTATTTCCACGAATCTCTGGCTCCCTTAGTAATCCTATTTACTGAGAAAGGGTCTATGGGTTTTGTTAAACTGCCCAAAGGGGCAATACCCATAAAAAAAGGTTATGAATCCCTGGACAAGATGGTTTCTAAAGTACCTGTCAACTCTGACTTTCCAGGCTTTAAGGTTTAATATTCACTCTATAATTCTTACCCAGGGCCTTTCTTTCACTGTTCATGGGAAATCTGAGCTTTCTTGCTATGCTAGTAATGCCACGGAACCAGATTTTGTTGATATAAAATTAATAATCTGATGCTGCACCACTGCCAGTCTGACATCCTGTTAACACTGCTAATGTTTAGTATCATTTCGGGAAACAAGTCTATAGCCTGCCCCATAGGTAGGAGATCTCCCACCACCTCCCCCTCCACCCTCCTCAGGACCCTTAAGATTTGTTACTGAAGAACCTACGGCAGGAAGTGACCCAGAGAGGTCATCTTCACCCTGCCTCTGCCCTTACCCCGTCCATATACAATCCACAGCTGACAACTGAAGTGTCCGTCCATTTTTCTGGGCTGCCTGATTCCTGTTCTCAGGAATAGTAAAGGTAAAACATCACCAGCACACTGCAAGCTCACAAATGTGGATCCACATCCAGAGGCCGGGCCTCCATCTGTGCTGTTCCCCTTCGTCCATAAGCCATATGACAGACCCAGAGCCAAAGAAGGCCTTAGAGCCAGAGTACGTACATGAACACTTGCATGCGGGTGCAGAGGCTCCTGATGCTCCAAGTATATTGGTGAGTAAAAGAAACCGTGGAAATGGGCATGATCCTCTGGTCAGGGAGGCAGAGCCGCCGAAAATGTTGCCAGACTAACAAAGACGGCAAGGACCTAAAATGTCTGGTCTCTCCAGCCCAAAATACGGGGCTCTCTGACACAGAGAGGGCCTAGGTCTTCACTGAAGGGTCCTCAGGTGAGAGAGGCTTGGCTGTGGACTTGGAATAAATGGAAATATATTTGAAGATAGAAGCTTCCAGGTTGAGAGAGAGGCTGAATGGGTTGGCGAGACTCCTCAGGGAGAGGCAGCATCACAGGAAGATTGGATGCAGCCTGAGAAAGCTCTTAGGTCACTTAAATGCCCATTCAATCTCTAGAGGAGCTGGTCTATAATATGGAACTTACTCGCCTCGGCCTGCTGGGGGGGATTGGCTGGCAGTGAGAAATCTGACTCGTCCTGCCCGTGTGCTTCTGGGTTCTGTGTTTGGGCTCATCTGGGTCTAAGGCAAGGGAGCGGGCTTTGGGGAAGGGAAGCAGGTGGGAAGGAGGGTCAGTCTGGCTGAAAGGCTTCGGAGACAAAATGCTCTGTCCCCTCTCAGGGAAGCAGCATCCTCACTGGGAGCTGAGAGAGCTTGAGCAAAAAAGGCACGGCATCTGTCACAGACAAAAAGGACCCTGGAGAGGCAGTGCCCACTGAGTCAATTAGAGGCGGAAGAAGGCATGACTTTGCCTGGAAAGATCTACTCTGAAACTTCCATTGCTGCCTTCCGCTTTCTTTCCCTCCTAAGCCTGTCGTGTCAGCCACCCAGCCCCCCGCCTCCAACCTCCAACACATCCCCAGCCATGCTCAGATCATCCATAAGCGAGATGAGGAAGGAGGGGGAAGGGAACAGCTTTCCTGACTGGTCTCTACAGGTACAGCCAAGCTGGGGAAGGTTTAGATAATTCTCCCGTCTGCCTCCATCACAAGGAGAAGCCTGACCAGCAGAGCCCGAGGCAGAGAGGACCCTGAGCTGCCTCCTCTCTTCTCTGGCAGCTCAGCCCCTACTTGGAGTGGATGTGACCCCAAGAACACAGGCACTCCTCCCCCTGCTGACTCCTCCCCTCCCCTCCTGCCCTCCCCCACCCAGTCCCAGAGGGGAGCCACTTTATCATTTTATGTCACATTCTCCACGTTTCCCTCAAGGACCTATGTGACAAGCACCTCGGCTTAGACACCGAATATACTTCTAAAGACTGGTCACTAGTGTGTGTAATGGGGCAAGGCATTCAGAAGCATTCAAATACCACCCAACAAAGCGAACAGAAGCCCCTGCCCAAGATCCAGGGTCACAGACAGCAGAGTAAATCCTAAGATATTGATTCTGGATGTTCTAAGAAGAGAACGCTTCTTCCTGATGGAGCCATATTCTTTGGGGTCTGCCAGTGTCCTTGCCCCAATGTCCCTATCTCTTTAGGGTCCCAGAACTTTGTTCTCTCTGTCCACTGAGGTTAAGGGAAGGTGAAGACTCTCCTTGAACTAAAACCCACTCTCCCCCCCCCCAAAAAAAAAAAAAACCCAACCACCTACCATTTGTTGTATGTGTGTGTGCATATGCAGACCTCTAGTCTGAACCTGATAACCCCAGTCTTGGATGGCCAGGGGTCTTAGCAGTAGGGAGACAGTGAAGCAAGATCTCTCCACACCCCCACTTCCACACACATATACCTCATGTAAAAAAAAAAGCCACACAGATCTTAGCATCTACAGTTCAGTCAACATCTATCTGTTTGGATTTTCAAAGGACAAAATAATTAAAACAAGGGGCTTAATTCCTTTCAACCTTTGTTCTCTTCTACCACCCCGTCTTCCAGATTCTCATCTACCACACTTGTCCCTTCCCCCCTCATCTCTGTGCCATCCCTCCCCCCAACCAACCTTAAAACCCTTCTCTCTGTCTAGTCTCGCCTCACACCTATAAGAGACATTATAGAGAGCACAGAAGGGCTAGAGAGTAGCAAAAGGTCAGTATAGGCTTTCGCATAACCCTTAGGTGGGGAGGGGGGCTAGTGCCAGAAAGGTACGAGAGGAAAATGAAAAAGGAAGAAAAAAGAGATCTTAATCCTGCTTCCCGATCTAATCACCAAGCTTTCTCTGGGCTAGTCCAGCAAACCAAAGCCCTCAATCCCAACACTAACTATCCCCTGCTTTTTCTCCCATTCCCAATACCATTCAGGGGTCAGATTTGTAAGGAAGAAATAACAGGACAGATAGAAAGCAGAGGTTTTTCCATCTCCCCTTCAGGATGGACCACGATCCAAGGAAAATAGGAGGGGAAGCAGAACTGAGACAGGAGAAAGGGGAGGCTGATCTTCGTACCCTCATGGCCCAGCTTCCCATTGCTAGCCTTCTCTGTGCCACTTCTCCATAAACCCCAGCCAAAGTCTTCCCTTCCTCTCTAGTGTCCCTCGACACAAGTACCACTGGTGACACTGCTGGAGGAGGCATGGGACAGGAGGTCAGCAGAAACTCCAGGTGCCTCTTCCCAACAGGGTTGTGACTCCAGAAAGATAAGCTAGAGAAGAGGAACAAAGAAGGTGGGGCCAAATGCACTCTCGCTGCCGGGGTCCCCTTCACCCAGACTCCTCTCTCTAAAACCAAACCAAAAGCCTTCCTTCCCCTCGACCTCCCTCCATCACCCCATGGCATGTCTCAGGGCTGGAGGGGGGGCCAGTGCCCATCCAATCACCTGCCCCCCCTCACACACAGTGCTCCCCCTTCATCCCCTCCTCCCCCAGACACCGCCCCCTGGTCACTGGCTGGGCTTACCTACCTCTCATTGTCCGTGCTCCGGAACCCAGGGAGGATGTGGCGGAAGCTGTTGTTGCGATCGAGCCTGGGCTGGCTCTTTGTCCGTTTGATGGAGCCTTTGAGCCGGCGGCTGAGGAAGCCCTGTGGGCAGGAGAGGAGGAGAGCAGGTTAGCCCCCAGCCCTCCCGGACAAGAAGGGCAGCCCCAGGGGAGGGGGCCTGGAGGGAGGGCACTCCGGGCTCCCAGGCTCCCTGGCTCCCGCCCAGCCCGGGCCAATGCGCATTGCTGTCAGCAAGGCTTGCTCCGGCTCTAGCTCCAGCTCCCGGCTCCAGCTCCCTCGGAGGGCTGGATCCAGCCCACATCTGCTCCAGCCGACGGCCAGCCGGCGACGTAGATGGGAGACTCCCCTAAGCCTCTGTTACCATAGCAACCACCAGCCTGAAGAGCAGATTGTAACTAGGAGGGGAGGGGAGAAGGTGGTCTCTGGGTGGGGCAAGGGGAGTCCAGTACCCCTGCTTCTGAATCCCTAACTAGTGTCTACCTCTGTGTATATGTATGTGTGTATATGGGTGTATGATGGGGAGAGAAGGGCCACAAGAACCTATAGCATAAAGAGGAACAATCATAGCCCCAATTCCTTACTTCTGAATCTTTTCATCAAATCTTACTGAAATGAGGTCATGGCCATTCAAGGAGGCTCAGTGGACAACAGGCTCCTTGCTTAATCAAAATTCAGAGGTGATTTCCTACTGTCCCCAAGATTCCCCCGGTATTTAGATGGAGCCTCTGTGGGGTAGGCAGGAGCTAAAATCCTGGTTATGCAGACAAAGCAGGGGGTTAATTCTAATTTTGCCACTAATTCATTGTATGACCTTGGGCCAGTCATTAAGTCCTACGGGGGTCTCAGTTTTGTGTGTCAAATGAAGGGGTTGGACTAACATTCTGTGTTCTTAAGTTCTTTTCATTCTGTGATTCCATGACTCCAAAAGGGCTATGAAATTTGAAAAGACAAAAACTGGGGGAGGGGAGAGAGGGGAGAGGATAGCAGTCTTACTGTATCTAGAATGGAAAATTATGGCCAGGGTAAAAGTCTAAGAATATCACATCCAGCCTGTGCTTCAGCCTAGCTCTAATTATTCCATTTTCTCCTCACAACAACCTTAGGATGTAGGGCTATCATTATCCCCGTTTTACAGATGAGGAAATAGAGACAGAAAAATTAAGTGGACTGTGAATAAATAAAAAGTATCTGAGACAGGATTTGAATTCAGGTCTTCCTGACCCCATCTAGCACTTTATCCAATACATTCACAAATAAGATATTATTTGATAATTATGGCATCTGCCAGTTAAGATTAAAAGTGGGACCCTTTTCTTCTCTACATTTCCTTAAGACTTAAAGAGTATTCCCTTTAAAAGAAAAGATCAGGTCAAATGCCATTTCCTATAAGAAGCCCTCAATGATCATTGTCCTCTCCTCCTTCCAACTATGAAAGTGTTTTCTCTTTTCACCGATCCCACTGATAATAATAACGATCAGCATTTATATAGCATTTAAAGGTTTACAAAGCATTTTACATTCTCTTTACATAATTCATTTTTAGCCTAACCACAATCAGAAGGTGGCTATAATTATGATATGGAAACTGAGGCAAACAGGGTTAAGTGACTTGACCAGGGTCACACAACTAGTAAGTGTCAAGGTTATGTTTGAACTCAGGCCTTCCTATTTCTAGGTCCAGACCTCTATCCAGTGCACTTCCTGTATAGCGGTTATAACAGTTTGTATCTAATTACACTTTCATACATTATCTTATATCATTAAGGGTAACAGTACTTAAAGCTGAAGATATCTTAAAAAAAAAAATAATAATCCAGTGCCTTCCTTTTATAAGCAAGGAAGTTTAGGTACAGAGTAATTCAGTTCTTTGTCCAAGGCCATACAGAGTAGGGATTAAAAAGGGGGCCCTCTGCTTCCAAAACTTCAGGGATCTTTCCACTTATACCATTCTTTCTCTATAATTTTCTCTATTCATATTTTATTTCCCCAATAAGAATAGGAATTGTGACAGTCATTTATATCCCTATTACATCTAGCTATGTAAAGGTTTACTAAATGATTACCTGTCCCAAATGAAAGACTTATGAGGTTTGGGGCTGGGAGGATGCTGGAAAGACAGCTGTCTACTCAGTCAACCCTGAATCATTTACCATCAGTTTCCCAAAGAAGTCCTCCTGAACCTAATGAATCTGCTCTGAACTGCCAGCATTTCACTGAGCTGACATATATATTTTCAATTATTTAGGGGTGCCTTATCAAGATGGTGATGAGGAGCCATGTGGAGATGGAGATAATTCCAAAACTGCTTCAAATATGAGATGTTACCTATGTAGTATGTTATATGGATAACATACTGCCCCACAAGTCATGGAGATAATGGCACTACTCCAATGGGCTATTTGCTTATTCTGAAAAGTTAATATTCTACATAATCTGAACATTAAGTTTCTTCTATCTGAGTAACACAATAAGAAAAATGAGGGCTATGATGATCCTTGTAATGGCCCCTGCTGCTGAATTGTTAATAGAACTCAGGCAGACACAAAGCACAGTAGGTTTTGGGGAAGGATAACGATGGCTGTGGGACAGGTAAATGGATCAGTGCATAGAGCACTGAGTCTGGCATCAGGAAGAGAAGTTCAAATCCAGACTCAGACACTTACTAGCTAAGTGACTCCGAGCAAGTCACTTATCCCTGTTTGCCTCAGTTTCTTTATTTATAAAACGAGCCAGAAAAGACAAAGGCAAACTACTTCATATCTTTGCCAAGAAAACCCAAAGAGGGTTACAAAAACTCAAATATGACTGAACAACAATTATTTATCTATATAAAATTACACACACACACACACACACACACACACACACACACACGTAAAATTACACACATACATATGCAGACATTTATCTTTTCATTTTATAAATTAGGAAAATAAGATCTGCAATGGAATAAAGGACTTGTACCCCCCAGGTCACATAGCTAGTGAATGGCAAAGCCGGAACTAGAACTAGGATTTCTGACTCCCAGGCCAGTGGTCTTTTCTGGTCAAACTTATTTATTAATTCTAACAGACAGAAGAGGCAGATGTCTTTATACTATATTTACAGGTGACCACATATATCCCTAATATCCATTTTCCTTTGCTCCCACTTCCTTTAATTTAGATTCTCTCAAAAAAAGGCAGAGTTTGGGTAATGGAGAACATGGGAGAACAGTAAGCCACAGAAAGTGGGGAATGAAGGATGGTATTGGTGACAGGAGATTCCCTCATCAGTCTAGAAATGTGGTTCCTATAACTCCTGCCCCAGTGGAAGCACAGACCAAAAGAGCTGCTAGAGCTATCTTGGGAAACTCTTCCATGGAAGGAAGCCAAATTCCATCTCCAGGTTTCCCAGTCCTGGCTCAGTGTACACGATCTGTTCTTTGGACCGTGAAAAAGTTCCAAGATAGAGGATTCTCCAGTGAGTCTGAGTTAGAGCTCTAGGGTTCAAAAGCTGCTTTATCAAGTAAAGAGGCAGAAGATGCAGAGGGTAGTAGAAAGAATACTGGATTTGAGGCAGAAGACATAGAAAACTTAATTAACTATGTGACCTTAAGACAAATCATTTTTCCCTCTTTGCCCTTCATTTTACTCATCTATAAAATACAGGGGGAGGGGGGGGGTCAGCCTTGGAAGATCTTTACAATCTGTTTCAGCTTTGAATCCTTAGATGCTACTCCCCATCCTGAGAAGAAAAATGCAATGTTCTCAAAAGTACTCCACAAATATAAGGCAAATCTTGACAGGAAGTCCAGCAAACAGGAAGGATTGAAATTTAATGAAAAACCTGATCATAATGAACTTAATTATCTTTGATTAGGCACTTTATGAAGTGAGTCTTGAGTACAGTCTCTCTTTAAGAAAATCTCCTAGACATAAATCCACACTTATGACTAGCCAGGTAAATTAGGGAAGTAACCACATGACAGAAGAGACCCATATATAACTCTATTAAATCAGGAGTTCTTAAGATTTTTTGTATTATAGTCCTGTGAAACCTACAGTCCTTTTTGCAGAATACTGTAGCTTTATAAAGGAAACTACTTATATTAAAGATTAAAAGAGAAGAAGCTCACTTAAAGGTTGGGGATAGGGGTTAAGATCTACTGTTTTAAATAGTAAGTTCCCAGAGGGCAATGATTAACAATTCAATATTTAGGAGGTAAATGCTACTATTCAAAGTTTTACTGGTACAAATTAAAGGTCCTTCCTACTACCCACTTGTTCTCCTATGTGGAATATTTCGCTCCCTCCTCCTTGCACATTCTAAATAAATATAAAATATATTTAATACATTTTAATAATATGTTTAATAAGACATTTATATGTTATGGGTTAGTGGGTTAGTGAAAACAATGATATATATTTATAAATATGTAATACATTTAATATATTCATGATAAAATTTTAGCATATGATATATAGATTAATGCAAAGAAAAATATAGTGCATAATAATTTGATATATGCATTATATATTTAATGTATATAATATTATATATATATATATATATATATATATATATATATATATATTATATATATATATATATATATATATTTCATAGCCAAGCATAGTGTCCTGGAAATCTCTCCATGGATTCTTTGGCAGGAGGGTGTCCACTGACCCCAGCTTTAAGTACCTCTACATTAAAATATAAAATGTTAGAAATGGAAAGAACTTAAAAATATTATCTACTAAGGGTGGAAGCAAGCTTTTAACATAAAATGTTTTTTTCATTTCTGCCTCTTAAAATACCTACTTCCCTTCAAAACTCATCTCTATCCTCCTATAAGGGACCTTTCTTGATTTGCCCAGTTGTTTTCTCTGTAATAAAAAGAATGAACACATGCTGACTTCTTTTAAAAATTCTTCATTTATTGGTCTGTACTTGAAGCCTTTCAAGCCTAGTAGGACTGGCTGCCATTGTCTTTGAAATTCTGGAGTCATGGCCCAAGCAATAGGGACAAATATTTACTATTCTACCAAAACTGCTGGGAAAACTGGAAAGCAGTCTGGTAGAAATCAAGTTCAGACCAATACTTTATGTTATATAATAAGATTAGTTCTAAATGGATATACAACAAATATAAAAGGTCATGTAAAAACAAATTAAGAGGAAAAAAAATAAATTTCCTTTTAGATCTGGTATAGAATTCATGATCATGCAAAGGACAAAGAGGATGTACAATTTTGTTTACATAAAAATTTAAAGATTTTGGACAACATTACCAACATAGTTTAAATTAGAGGGAAAAAAATAAAATGAGGGGGGAAATTATAGGAAGTTTCTCCAATACAGAATTAATTTCTAAGATATATGAAAATTTGATTCAAATTTATAAGAATGAGAATCATTCTCCAATTGATACATTTGTGCAAATAATGTGAACAGGAAATTTTCAAAGGAATAAATTCAAGATATCAATAGCTATATGAAAGAGGCTCTAAGTAACTGATAATTAGAAAAATACAATTTAAAACAATTTATTCCAACCATAAGATTGGCAAAGATGACCAAAAAAACATAATGACAAATTCTGGAGAAGCTGTGGGAAAACAGGCATTTTAAGGAACTGTTGGTAAACAAGCTGTGAATCAGTACAGTTATTCTGGAAATCAAATGGAAACAACTGGACAAAATTGGACAAAAAAGTCACCAAGCTATGCATATCCTTTGACCCATTGATAATATTTCTAGATCTACTTCCAGAGAGATCAAAGAAATAAGAAATGCACCCATAGATACAAAAAGAAAATTATAGCAGCTCTTTTTGTAGGGGCAAAGCACTAAGGGGGTGTTTTTCAAATGGGAGAGACCTAAACGAATTACAGTAGAGCATTGTACTATAAGAAATAGAGAAAGTGATGATTTCAAGAAACCTGGGAAGACTTGCAGGAAGTGATATAAACTAAAATTAGCAAAACTAGTAGATTGAAGAACTCTGATCAACTCAATGATTAACCATGATTCTAGAATATTGATGAGGAAGCATGCTAGCTACTTCTTGACCAAGAAGTGATGAAGATAAGATGTGAAAGGAGACATATATTATTGGACATGGCCAATGCAAGAATACTTTGCTTGACTATGCACTATTTGTTACAAAGAGGAGGAAATAAATGCTTGTTAATTTAAAAAAATAAAGAAAAAAATTTTAAAACCATTACAGTCCAGGATCATCTCTGTATCACAATGTGGCATCATGGTAGGACATAAATATCAGTGATATTCTATAAGTTATGGTATAGGAATGTAATGCAATATTACTGTTTTATATGAAATAATGAGCAGGCTGATTTCTGAAAAGCCTGGAAAAACTAACATGAACTCATGCTGAGTGAAGTAAGTAGAACCAGGAGAACATTATACATAGTAACAACAAGATTATGTGATGATCCATTATGACAGACTTTGCTCTTCTCAGCAATACAGTGATCCCAAGACAATTTAATAAATTTGAGATAGAAAATGCCATTCATATCCAGAGAGAGAACTATGGAGATTGAATACAGCTTGGCGCATATTATCTTCACCTTTTTTTTTGTTTGTTTGTTTGCTTACTTTATTTTTCTTTCTCATGTTTTTTCCCTTTTTACTCTGATTTTTCTTTTACAACATGACTAATAGGATTAAATGATTATGCATGTATACGCTATACCAGACTGCTTGTTGTCTTGGAAAAGGAAGAGATGAAGAAGGGAGAGAGAAAAAAAAAAATAGAATGTAAAATCTTTACACGTTAACTGGAGAAATAAAATACTATTCAAAATTTTTTTTTTAAAAAAAGAAATATATTCTATCCATTTCATTCCATCTCCTGATTCAATGTTTGTAGCTCTCAAAACTGAACTTCCTTCAATGGTCTAGGCAGGGACTATGACAAATAGAGTTGAATAACAGTATTACAATTGTCCTGTAAATATTGCTATCTAGAACATAATATATTTAATCAAGCACCCAAAATGATGCAACATATGAGTATGTGTTGAATTAAATGATTCAAACTATATGTGCTATAATAGCAAACTCAAAGGAAGGAGGAGAAATCAGTGAGAACTTGGGTAGTTGAGAAGGACTTCCTGGAGGAAGTCAGATTTAAGCAGAAGTAGGAGGATTGGGGTGGAGGGAAGCTGCTGCTCTACGTTCATCTTTCCCCATTTGATCCCCAGAGTCTCAAGGCAGATGGTCCTTGAAGCCTAGGTAAGACTGTTTGGAAGGAGAGACAAGAAGAAGGCAGGCTGACTTGATTAGCATGTGCCATGAGAGTAGTGACAGAGATGGTAGTCAGAGAAAAGAAGCATTATCATTAAAGATATCACAGATCATCCTGCAATAGATGAAAGCTGAATGATGAGGGTACAGGGCATAGGTAGCACACCAGAGTGAAGGGTGTAAGAGTTAAGACCACAATTTTAAAAATGCTTTCCTTCTGTTTCCCATTGTTTTTACAATTCTTGTTGCCAGAAGGAACCAGCACAGCACTCGTTACCAGCTTGGTGGGAAGAAATGGGACTTCTGAGGATTGTGACTACTGACTTGGCAGAGCTAATGAGCTGTAGGAACTTTTTGGGGGAGATAGTAGAAACAGACCCTCCAGGGGGCATTAGCTGTCATGGGTATACCCAGGGACTCCCCATCAAAGATGGGGATGTCTGGAGAAGCTATGACTCCAAGCCAGTCAGGCAAGAGTCCAATTCCCCTGGAATCTCTGCCCTTAATTATCATAAGAGGGTTAGATTAGAAATGTTGACAAAGCCAAAAATGTCCTTTGTCCTCATGGAACTCTTTTTAAGAAATATATTCTAAAAAGAAAAATCTCATAACAATATAAACAAGAAATATGTATAAGCCCTACTATAATTAAAAAAAAAATTTAGAACCACAACAATAACTGAACTTAGGATCCCATAGAGTTACAATTAGAGGGGAGTGTGGAAATTGTCCTATTATTCCATACATAGAAGCCTTTGCCTTACAAACAGGCAACTATTTACAATAGGAATCATGATATAATGGATGACTCAGAGTCACGAAAATTTGGGTTCAAATCACTTAATCTCTCTGAGACATGCTTTCCTTATCTCTAAAATAAGGGCTATCCTTGTAATGTCTTCTTCACAGGGTTGTTGTGAGACTTGGTTGACACCATATACGGAGTGCTTTGTATACCTTAATAAGCTTAACAAGTTGTTATTATTACCATCCAGTCTAACCATTCCATTTTACAAAGACAGAAACTGAAGTCAACTGACATAAATGGCATACCTAGCAATGGAGTTGATAGTAGAGTCAGAATTCAAATTCATACCTCCAGACTCTTATTCTCTTGTCTTTAAAAAATATGGGTTGTTTTAAAAAAAAAATTGTGGGGTGGGGCAGAAGAAAGAGTGAATCTACAAATCTGGTAATAGCATGAAAACACAAGAAGCATGAGGTTTTGAAGATAATGCCTCTTAACTGGGGTGTAGCCAAAAATGCTCCAAAACTGGACATAAATAACAAAGAGGAAAAGATTATGCATCTTTTGCATTCATAGTTCATAGGGATTATTTTTTAATATTTTGCAGAAACAAGACCTGTAGGAACACCAGTAGCTTATGTATGACAGGGATTGAACAGAAGATGCAATCTGACCCTAGCAGACATAGGAAGATTGGGCTGGAGGGAAGCTGCTGCTCCCCACATTCATCTTTCCCCATTTGATCCCTAGAGTCTCAAGGCAGAGGCTGAGACAGATCCTTGTTTCACCATGTTTTTCACTGAAATTGACCTTTAAAATCATTTCATCCAAACCCTTCAATGTATAGATGAGAAGAATTAGCCCTAGAGGCTAGGAAAAAACCCAGATCTAGGTCACCCAACCACCAACCATAAAGAGATATAGGACTAGCACCTCCTGTTCCTGATTCCAAGTCTAGGTCTCTTTTCCTTATATTGAGTTATCAGCAAAACCAAAACAGGTTATCCTAGTAGGGAGTCACTGAAGATCGTTAAGAGAAAAGCTGTATCACTATTTATTGTGAAAACTGCAGAGGAGTTTCCTGTTCAGATGCGGCTTCCTTTCAGCTCTTAGATACCAACTTCTTGCTGTTCCTTAACTAAGACACTTCCTCTCAGGCTTGGGATATTTCCACTGGCTGTCCTGGACACACAGAATATGTTCTTCTTCTTCCTGGTCTCTGCCTTCTGGTTTCCTTCAAGTACCAATAGAAATATCTCCTTCTATAAGAAACCATTCTGGATCCCCCCTTTCAATTCTAGGCCTTCTCTCTGATGATTATTTCCAATTTATCTTCTATTTGGCTTGTTTATACATAGTTGTTTGTATGTCTTCCCTTCCCCCCTCAGACTGTCAGCACCTTGAGGGTGGGAGCTGTTTTCCCTTTCTTTGTATCTCTAGCACTTTCCATCATACCCAACACATAGTAGGCTCTTTATAAATGTTTATTAACTTACTATTTAGTGTTAGTTTATATACACATGGTGTATACCCACACACACTGTAGTTTATATACACATACTAATAACACTAAGATTTTCCAGACTAAGACCATACACACATATAAATAAATTATACTTGAGGTTTCACCTCTGACTAGACTTTCCTCTACAGAGCTCAGTAATGGGAGGCTAGGTAGTGGGTACCAGGCTATGTTGATACAGCCTAAAATTAGACCTTTGGACTGCCAAACCACATCAAAGATTCAAATTGTATTTGCAGAGCACTGAGGCTCCCAGACTCTTTTTAAAAAATGAATTGTATTGAGGCAACATCTGCCTCGAATTTCACTGAATATGAAGTAGAGAAAGCAACATTTGAGCTCTTAAAGAAAGAACACCACCCAGGCACTGCCAACAAGTGTGTGCACAAGTTTCATGTTGTTTTGCTGCTAAGAGGGGTAGCAGTTTACAGTGATGAAAGTGCTATGTTCTCTCACACTCTGAGATCTTGTCTTCACAGCTTTAAAAGAAAGGCTCGTGGTCCTGAGCAGACTAAACTGTAGGCTGCTCCCTTATTTCACTAATTAATATAAAGGAGGAGGCATCCAACTAAATTTACCTTTTAAGGGATGTAGATCTGCCCCAGTCTCTACCAATTTATCACCTTGTTTGAAATTCCACCATTAGACATTCACTTCTTTGAGCATGGGGGCTTTCTGTTCTCTAAAAATGCTTTATTAAAGCATTTGCAGATGCTTTAATACCCCATGATTTAATACCCTGCTATCCAGGAGCCATAAATACTTTGGTGGGGATGATTTGGCAGCCTGCTGAGAGCAGGATCCAGTGGGATCAAAGAGGTCATCTATCAAGTCCAATTCCTTTATTTTAAAGAAGCCAGAGAGAAATCACACCAACTGTAAATAGCAGAGGTAAGCCAGATCTTCTGACTCTGAATACAGGATAGAATGAGAGGCTTGTCCTGGCCCTGCCATCACCCAGAGTCTATAAAAGGTCGATGTAGAAGGAGGTGATTGAGGAGGATTCCCCACACAGAGTGAGTGAATGTGCTGACTGGGAGTAAAAAAGCCCAGACTACTGGATTAATCATGCAGCCAAACAGATTAATAAGTCACCAACATTGCACCGGGTTCACCCATAGCCATCTGAAGTTGCCAAGTGGACTCATGTAAGAATTGGTAAATTTTCAAAGAAAAGGGAAAATCATAGACTCTTATAGCCAGAATGAACTTTTGTTTTGTTCCAGTCATGTCCAACTCTTTGTCATCCTGTATGGAGTTTTCTTGGCAAAGAGACTGGAGTGATTTGCCATTTCTTTCTCCAGCTCATTTTACAAATGGGGAAACTAAGGCAAACATGTTTAAATGACTTGCTTAGGATCATATAACTAATAAGGGTCTGAGGTTGGATTTGAACTCAGCTTTTCCTGACTTTAGGCCTGGCACTCTATCTACTGTACCACTTAGCTGCCTACAATTACCCTTGGACTCTTAACTGCCAAATCTAATGGGCTTTTCTAAATCATCACCCCTTTTGATCTCTCTGTAATCCTTAGCATCCAACTGTGATCACATTCTTCTCTGTGGTTTTCAGAGTACTATTGTCTCCTGGTTCTCTTTCTATCTGACTACTTCTAAGTTTTCTTTGCTGGATCTGTATCCTTCAACAGTGGGTATCCCCAGGTTGCTGTCTGGGGCTCTCTTACCTTCTATTTACTATTTTGTTTGGTGATCTTATTAGCTCTCAAGATTGTAGATATGTTTGTCATATCTATTTCTGAGCCTTTCTGCTGACCCACAGCTTGAATTTTCAACTGCCTTTTGGACATCCTGAATTGAATATGCTGTAGACATATTCAATTCAATGTGTCCAAAACAGAACTCATTATTTCCCTCCTCCAAATCCCCCCTTCTTCCTAAACTCCCCATTACTCTTCCCAGTCATCAGGCTCACATCCTTGGTATCATTTTGGACACCTCACTCACTCACATCCCTCATATACAACAAGATTCTATCATTTCTATCTTTATAGCATCTCCCATATATGCCCCCTTGCTGCCATTGCCCTGTTGAAGAGTCCCATTCCCTTATGCACCAGTTATTTTAAAAAAAATTATAAATTAAAAAAAATTCTAGATGGTTTTGGTTCAAGTATCTTCCCACTCCAGCCCACTCTCCACTTAGCTATCAAATTGATCTTTCAAAAGCCCAGAAACCATGTCACTGCCCTATTCAATAAACTCCAGTGTCTTCCTATCACTTCCAGAATCAAACACAAAGCTCTCTTTAGGCTTTTAAAACCTTCATAACCTGCTTTCTTCTTCCTTCTTATACTTTAATCTTCCCTTCCATCTTTCCCCTCATGATGACTGGAACTTCCTCCTCATCTTTGCCTTCTGGCTTTCCTGACTTCCTTCAAATCTCATCTAAAGCCTCACCTTCTACAAGAAATCTTTCCTGGTCCTTCCTTCAAAGGTTCTCTCCAATTTATCCCTATTATATTGTTTGCATGCTGTCTCTTTCATTAGATTATGAGCTCCTTTGGAGCATAGACTGTTTTTTTTGTTTGTTTGTTTTTGGAGTTTTGCCTTTCTTTGTATTCCCAGTACCTGGTACATAGGAGACACTTCATAAATGTTTGTTGACTGATTTGGCTTGTGAATGGTAGAATGCAGCGTTAAATCTGGAAATCCTTACAGACTATCTAGTTCAACTTAATTTTGCAGAAGAATTAATAGAGAGCAACAGTTGTCACTTGTCCAAGATCATATACAGCTAGTTAATGAAGGAGCCAAGACTTGAACTCAGATGTTCTGATTTCTAATTCAGTGGTTTTTGAGGTTGATTTTCCTTTTCCTTTGAAACAATGGTAAATCATGCTGACTCTTTGGAAAATATGCTTGATTTCTAGCATCCACCAGATTTGATATATTCCAACTCTAAAGGATATGGATCACATTACTGTCACCTGATACTTCAGACTAAAAGCCTTCAGGACAAGGAGCAAGCAACCTACTTTCAGTCTCATTTACTAATGAAGTGGGACAGACTAAGTGCAGGGTCAAAGGCACTCAACAAATTTTGTTGAATTATTCAAGAAGTAACTCTCACCAAGAAGGAAGGAACATCAATGCAGTGGTTTTCAACCTTTTCAAATATGATGATCCATTTTTTAAGGTAAAAAAAAATTTTCACAAATTTTTGCCCTAAACAATAGTTAAGGCCCACAATCTGGGGGAATAATTACACTAAGGATTATAGACAACGGTGCATAGAAACTGAAAACTAGCACTCCTGCTTTCTTCAGAAAATCTTGGATAAAACCCTATCTGATTTTGCTACATGACTTTAAGAAAGTAATGGGTCTCATTTTCTATCTTTGTAAAATGAAGAGATTGGTTTGGGAGATTACTAACTTCCTTTCTGCCTCTAAATCATGATAAAGTAGAAAGAACATGGATATGCGACTGGCAAAGTTGGATTCAAATTCTGGCTTTGCCACTCACAACAGAGTGATTTGGGAAAAGTCTTTTAACCTCTATAACCCTCAATTTCCTCATCTCAAGAGATTATTAGACTAGATGACCTCTAAGGCCCTATTATTTCTAAATTCCATGATTCTATTAAAAAAAAAAAAAAAGCTAACACACGTCTGCTCTCTCATCAAAACCAGAATAAAACACATATTACCACATCACACTCTGAATGACCTGGGTTTGTCTGAGGGGAAGGTAACTCGGGGAAGGCAACTCACCTGGAGAAAACATATTTTATTTGTCAAGACCATGGAGATCAATGATCTTGGACTAGGAGCCTCATAACCTATTCTTTCTGCCTCCCCCTTCCCCCTACTACATATATCTTATGCCTTGGTCTTATACCTTGTATTGCTTCACATAATAGGTCACAGTGGCTTCTCTGCTATTCCTTGAATAAAATATTTTGTAAATGGAAATTGTTTTCTGGCTATTCCCCAAGAACTTGAGCTAAGTCTTGAAGGAAGCCAGGAGTTTTAAGAAGTGGAGATGAGAAAGGAGAGCAGTCTAGACAAAAGAGATAGCCAATGCAAAGACATGGAGATAGACCATGGAGCAAGCATTATGTGTGAGAAACTCTTTGTCTCTGCCTTCTGACTTTCTTTAAGTTTCAGCTTAAGTTCCATGGTCTGTAAAAAGGCTCATTTTAATGCTAATGTCTTACATCTGAAATTACCACCTAACTTCTGGCTTGTACTTTTGCATGTTCTTTCTCCCATTAGACTTTAAGCTCCTTGAGGGAAGGAACTATTTTTTTTATCTTTTAAAAAATAAATTTTTTTCCCAAATACATGTAAAGATAATTTTCAACATTCATTTTTGTAAGATTTTGTGTTCCAAATTTTTCTCCCTTACCTCCTCTCTCCCAAAGACAGCAAGCAACCTGGTACAGGTTAAATATGTGCAATTCTTTTAAACATTTCCATAGCTGTCATGTGTACAAGAAAAATCATAACAAAAGAGAAAAATATGAGAAACAAACAAACAAGGCAAAAATAATATGCTTCAATCCAAATTCAGTCTCCATAGTTCTCTCTCTGGTGGATGGTATTTTCCATCTCAAGTCTGTTGAAATTGCCTTGAATCACTGCATTGTGGAAAAGAGCCAAGGTCATCACAGTTGATTATCACATAATCTTATTGTTACTATGTACAAAGTTCTCCTGGTTCTGCTTACTTCACTCAACATCAGTTTATGTAAGTCTTTCTAGACTTTTTTGAAATCAGTGTGCTCATCATTTCTTATGGAACAATAATATTCTATTATATTTATATACCATAACTTATTCAGTCATTCTCCAACCAATGAGCATAGACTTACTTGTCAGTTCCCTGCCACTACAAAAAAGGCTGCTACAAACATTTTTGCACATATGGACCCTCTTTTATGACCTCTTTGAGATACAGACTCAGTAGTGAGACTGTTGGATCAAAGGGTATACACCACTTTATCGCTCTTTGGGCATAATTCCATATTGCTCTCCAGAATGGCCTAGATCAGGTCACAACTCCATCAAAAATGCATTTGTGACCCAGTTTTCCCACATCCCCTCCAACACTTATCATTATCTTTTCTTGTCATCTTAGCCAATCTGAGAGCTGTGAAGTGGTACTTCAGAGTTGTCTTAATTTACATTTCTCTAATCAACAATGATTTAAAGCATTTTTTTTTAATATGACTAGAAATAGTTTGCCTTTCTTTGCATCACCAACACTTAGTACTATTCCTGGAACATAGGTATTTAATACATGGTTATTGACTTGACAGAATGGATGAACCATAAACATAAATAGATTGGAAAAATAGGACAAGGCTAGGTTATAAAGAGCTTTATATGGCAAACAAAGAGTTTAAATTTGATTCTAAAGGAGTAGGCAGCCACTGGAGTTTATTTAGCTGAGTGGAGGGATCACATAGTAGGATCATGGATAGAGTATTTCATGGGATCAAGATGGTCATCAAATTAAACTATCATCCCATTCAACCTGTTCTTTTTACAGATGGAAAAAAATTGAAGTTCTGAGAGGGTAAAGTTATTTATCCAGGGATAGACAACCAATAAGTGTCTCAGGCAGGAATGAACTCAAGTTTTCTAGACTCTAAGATGTATACTCTAACCACTATGCCATATTTTTGCTACTAATAAAGCAACTTGATTTGTTTTAGGATAATCACTTCGGTAGCAAAGTGAAAGATGGACTGAAGCAGGGAGAAGGGGAAGACTTGACTCGGGGAAATCAACTGAAAATAATAACTTTATAAGAATTTATTGGAAAAATGAGTTTTTGTCTCAAACCTTTGAGACTATCAGGAAGAACATCCCTGGATTCGTCAAATTAACCCTCCATGTCTTGTTAACAGGCTCAGAATTTTGACAGGAAGAAATCTATGCGTAATTATGTTGTTGTCCTTGGATATTTTTTTAAATTTAATTCCAACTGCTTCATTTTATAGATGAGGCAACTGAGGTCCAGCAACTTCAAGTGGAGACAAGCCCCCACTTCACATTCAGTAATGTGCCAACTGTACCACTTTCTTTGGCTCTGTCTCTCATTAGGAATTAATATGCTTCCCCTGTTAGAATTCTCCCCTCCTCCCCCTTTCATCAAGGAGGATTGAGATGTTTATGGCACTAAGAGTTTGGAGTATGAGACTTTCAATAAATCTCCTAAGTTTCACATTTCCCATCCCTGGTTCTCCTTATGTACGGGAGATTTATTTGACAACAGAGAGCAATGGATTGCAATCAGACAAATGTTTTTGAAAGCTTAGATAGAGAGGGAATGAGGGCCTTTGAGATTAAACAAGATAATCCCAACAGCCTGGATTCACAGCCTGGATAAATTTAAACTTCAACAATACTTTCTTTAGCATAATAATGACTTAAGACCAATATTGGTTGGGAATTACCACATCGAGTACAATTTACCAAGGAGCATTGGGATATGTTTGTTACTACCTGGGTCCTTTTAAATAGTGATGCTCACCTGAGGACTGGCCTTCAGAAATCAAATTCTGATACCTCAGCATGGTCAGAGGATTTGCTCTTAACTGGCCCTGCCCAAGTTAGGCAGCTGGGTGGTACTCCCTCAGGGCAGACTCTTTCCCCCACATCCATCTCAGTCATGTGATATGTGAAGGGCAAAAGCGTTAGACTTGGAACCAGAAAGCTGGTGTTTCAACTCCACATCTGAGACTTCTTAGCCATGAAACCTGAGGCTTGAAACCTGTCAAACCTCAGTTTCCTCATTTGTAAAATGAGCCATCGTGCTCATGCAGCCCATGGAAGGATCTCCTCTTTACAGCCCACCTCTGCTTCACTACATTAGATGGTCCCTAATGTTCTTTCTAGCTCTGAGAAAGCTTGTATCCTAATAGTCTAAGATCATATCAAGTAGGAGGCAAGCTCTTTGAGGGCAGGGGCCATTTTGTTTCTGATGTTACTCCCGCAGCACCAGCACAATATCTTGCATGTAGCCAAAAATAAATGTTAATTGAATTAAACTGAATTCTAGCTCAACTCTCTAGGATTCCCTCAGACCTGAGCTCCATTCTCCCCTTGGAAGGCAGACCAGTCCTGAATTTTCCTATCAGCAAGGGGCTCCCAAACCTTGATGGCTAGCTTCCATTTTCTTAGGGATTTTCCACAGCAGAGAATGAATAAAGGCAGGAATATATAATTAATTGGTCTCCTGGCTCTCTTTTCCCTTAGGTGTCCCCTTTCTGAATTATCCTACAGTGCCCCCTCCTGGTCAGGGTGAGGCTTTTTAGCACCAATGCAAATATTTACCCCCATCTATATTATTGAGTAAAATAATTACGTATTACTAGAATAGCACTCATTGTTACAGCACTTTATAATGTGCAAAGAACAGTCCCCATAATTAACCTGTGAGGTAAATTAATAATCTCCAAATAAGGAAACTGAGGCTCAGAAAGACAATAGTGATTTGTCTAGGGAAACAGGGCTAGTAAACGGCAGAATTAGAATCTGAATCCAGAAGGCAGGATCCTTGTAAATCCTATAATAGGGAATGGGCTGAAGGAGCAGAAGTTCAAGCTAGAGAAAAGATTTAAGGGACATGATCCCTGTCTTCAAGTATCTAAAATGGTCCTGTGAAAATCATGTTTTATGGGTCTGTGGCCCACACAACCAGGACCAGAGCTCTGCACACAAAGCTTGCTTATTTAATGTGCGTTTGATTCATAGAGCATCAGCACTAGAATGGAGCTTAGATATTAATTGGTCCCACACCTTCATTTTAAGATGAGACAAAGGGAAGAAGATTATGAATTCAAGGTCCACAGTTAAAACAACCAATGAGATGGAGGTCTGGATTGGGGTTTTTTTATAAGGAATTAGATTCTCAATGCAACACAAGAAAGAACTGTCTATGAATTAGAGCCAACAGTGGGATGAGCCACCTCTTAAGTGGTAGTGAGGTTTCTGACAATGAAAATATTTAAGCAGGAACCTGACAACTACTCTTTGGGGACACTGTAGAAGGATTCCTATAATTAACAGGAGACATGATTAGATGATCCTTCCAATGTTGTGATTTTACGGCTGTTTGTGAAGGTAAAAAAAATGTTTCTCTGGTCCTATCACTAGCCATGTGAGACAGACAACGAGGAGAGCTGCAACATTGCCTTAAAGGGGTCATGTTTATCATGTGGCTGAGAGAGGCCTGTTTTGTCAGAACTTCTCCATACTTAGTTCTATCCCTCCTGGTTAATAAAGCTTTTGTTCTCTCAGGATGGCAAATCCTAATGTCATCTCTCAGGCTCTGATCACAAGGAGACAAAAACCTGCTGATTGTGTGGTATATGCCCCTGCACAGGGGAGACGAAAGGAGGCGGGGTGAGATGGACAGGTATAAAATTATCTCTTAATTGCATTCATACAGATGTGCACAGCATGGGGTAGGGAAGAGGGCAGGAGGAGTATTTGCTGACTTTACTCCTAATGATGGTAATTCCCCTCTTCAGCGGAGGTAAGAAGAGAGAAGGAAGAAAAACTGGAAGATAGAAGAAAAAAGATAGGATCATGTTCTGACTTTTCTATAGCCATATATAGAAGCATGGGGGAAGGGGAATCAGCAGTATCTGCTGACTGTACTATTAAAGGTACACACTTCTGCATATTTAGATACATGTACATCTGTCCAGAGATAGACAGATACAGTATTATCTTTTTAATTCAGTCAAACAGATGCGAGCCTCTTCACAGGAAGAGAAGAGAAGAATATCTGCTGACTATATAGGTATATCACTGTACCGTTGTGAAGATGGGGAGAGTCAGTAAAAAAATGATTAAAAAAAAAAAAGAGTATTCTCTTCTTATTGCAGTCAGGCAACTGAACCCATCATAAAGGAGGGATTTAGGTACTTCATACCTGCAAGGTTATATTCTGACTACATTCGTAGTGTCTAACTCTACAACGGTGGGGGGAAGTGAAGGAGAGGAGCAAGAAGATGCTGGCTTTACTCAGATATTTACCTCTGCATAATGCAAATGGGGAAAGACTAGCTCTGACTGCATCATGCATATGTACATTTTTGCATGAGTGGCAGGGGGATGGGAGGCAGGTAGATGTTAGATTATCTGTGTGATATCTAGAAGGAAGAGTGATTTTAGTTCTAGAATTTATTAGATATGTGGAACTGGGCAAGTCACTTAACCTTATTTCTAAGCCTTAGTTCTTCAGCTGTAAAATTGTGATATTTATACTTTGGGGTGATATTCAGGGTTGCTATGATAACTATAAGGAAAGTGTTTTATAAATTAAAAGAGCTACAAAATATCATTATTCAGCTTATATCATACACATGTACCTCTACATATGAGCATGGGATATGAAAAAGCGAAGCAAGGAAAGCTAAATAGCTAAATCCATATATGTCGAATTTATGTGAGGAGCAGATAGGGTCCAATGTGTGGATAAAGAAACCTCTAAGGCAGGAAGAAGAAGAGGAATTGATGAGGCTATAATTCTGCAGCAAAACTTATCCACTCATTATAGTCTTTAGACACTAATAGATAGATATCTGAAGAAAGATGGGAAAGTGGCTTTTGAGAAAGATCTTAGTGAAATAAGTGAGAGAGGAAAGCCACTGGCACTGGGCTACAAAGGAACGAAGTATAGCATTGTAGAAAGAAACTGGCCTCAAGAGTCTGGGGCAAGATTATGAGTTGTAGTGCTGAAATTTAAAACAACCTTGGAACCAATGAATAAGTACTTTTTTTTTTTTTTTTTGAGATTCGGCTTCCTTATTTGTAGAAAAGCAGTTGTAGTAGAAGAGAAATTCTTAGTTTTTTTTCTTTCTTCTTCTTTGTGTATAATGGAACCCTTCTCATAATATTTTTTTATTAAAACTTTTTATTTTTCAAAACATATGTGTGGACAATTTTTCAAAATAAGCCCTTGTAAAACCTTCTGACAATATTTTTTTTTAATGAATCAAATAACTATACTGAAATGTAATTATCAAAATATTTTTTAAAAGTTCATGAACACTAGGTTAAGAAAGCCTAGAGTAGATTATTCCTAACATTCTTTATTATTATCTTCTACAGGATTATCATCTACAGGATGAAAGTCCCTTTCATCTTCTTTTGTTCTACACTATCTAGGTTCCATAGAGGTCTAACAATTTATGTTCCACATTTGGTTTCTTTGGCAAACAAAAGAGTATTAGTATGAACCCACACATACCAGAAAGATGTTGTGAAGCTCAATAAGAAGATCAATTAGGAAAGTGCTTTGTAACCTTAGGAATCTTAAAATGATATATTACTATTACTATTGGCAGCTGGGTAGCACAGTGGCTACAGTGGTAGGACTGGAGTTAGAAAGATTCCATTTTCTGAGTTCAAATACAGTGTCAGATACGTACTAGCTATGTGACCGTGGACAAGTCACTTATCCCTATTTGTCTCAGTTTTCTCATCGATAAAATGAGCCAGAGAAAGAAATGACAAACCATTCTTTGTAAAAAATGTCTTTGTAAAAAAAAAAATCCTCCCAAAATTTTGCATCCAAGGATTCTGATAAAGGTCTTATTTCTAAAATATATAGAGAAATGACTCAAATTTATAAGAATTCAAGCCATTCTCCAACTGTTAAAAGGTTAAAGGATATGAACAGATAATTTTCAGATAAAGAAATTAAAACCATTTCTAGTCTATAATTAATGCTCTGAATAATTATTTAGAAATGAATAATTTCTAAATATATATTGAAATAATGCTCTAAATCATTATTGATCAGAGAAATGCAAATTAAAGCAACTCTGAGATACCACTACACACCTGTCAGATTGGCTAAGATGACAGGAAAAGATAATGATCAATGTTGGAGGGAATGTGGGAAAAATGAGACACTGATACATTGTTGGTGGAGTTGTGAATTGATGCAACCATTTTGGAGAGCAATTTGGAACTCTGCCCAAAGGGCTATCAAACTGCATACCCTTTGATCCAATGGTGTCTCTACTGGGTCTGTAATCCCAAAAGACAGCATAAAAAATGGAAAAGGATCTATGTGGGCAAAAATATTTGCAGCAGCCCTCTTTGTAGTAGCAAGAAATTGGAAACTGACTGGATGCCCATCAGTTGGAGAATGGCTGAATAAGTTATGGTATATGAATGTAATGGAACATTATTGTTCTATAAGAAATAATCAGCAGGAAGATTTCAGAAAGGCCTGAACTGATGCTAAGTTAAGGGAATAGAACCAGGAGAATATTGTACACGGCAAGAGCAAGATTATATAATGATCAATTCTGATGGATATGGTTCCTTCTAACAGCGAAGTAATTCAGGCTAGTTCCAAAATTCTTGTGTTGAAGAGAGCCATCTGCAACCAGAGAGAGAACTGTGGGGACTGAGTGGGAATCACAACATAGTATTTTCACCTTTTTTTTAATTGTTTGCTTACATTTTGTTTTCTTTCTCATTTTTTTCCTTTTTGATTTAATTTTTCTTGTGTAGCATAATAATTGTGGAAATATGTTTAAAAGAATTGCACATATTTAACATATATTGAATTATTTGCCATCTAGGGGTGGGGGGGGAGAATGGAAGGAAAAAATTTTAGAATACAAGGTTTTTCAAAGGTGAATGTTGAAAATTATTTATGCCTATGTTTTGAAAATAAAAAGCTTTAATCAAAAAAAAAAAAAAATCCCAAATGGGGTCATGAAGAATCAGACATGACGTAAACAGCTGAACAACTACTACTAGCACCACCACTATCACTACCACCACCACCACCATCACTCCTACTACTATTATTTTTGGAAAGCAATAAAGGTATCTCTGTAGGAAAACCACAAATACTCCTAGGGAATAGGCTCAAAACCCTTGGCTGTAGATCCAAATGAGCAAAGCTGTGAAGTTAGAGAAATTTAGTTATAGTAATTTCTGTCTCCATAGTACTTTCTAGTTTCTCCAGGAATACTGGTCCTGTGTCCTGAGTCTTCTTCTATATGTAAAGGAACTGATAGGTTCATTCATACTTAAATGTGTGTATGTAGTGGGAAGAAGTACTGAAGTTGGTCAGTCTTACAAGCGTGAGGAACCTAATAAGAGCAATGCTTAATCCAAAAGAATGTTTTGCTAACAGAATTTCAGCTACCCAAGGAAGATATATTATTGGGTAAGGGACATTCTGACAAATTGGGCAGAAGGGTTTAGGATTCTAGAGTTGCTAGTTTAGTAGCACAGGATCTAAGCTGGGTTATTAATTCAATGGGCAAATAATTTTTCCTTGATATCTGCAACATATATTTAAGCTGAAGAATCCATAGAATCATGAGATCTGAAAGTTGGAAGGAACCTCAGAGCTCATTGATCCGATTCATTTTAGAATTCCTTTTATAATACCCCTAAAGTGCTCATTCAGACAGCCTTTGAAGACCTCCAGTGAAGGCAGTATCTCCCTATCTATCAATAAAGCTTAATGTCTTTTTTGGACATTGTATCATTAGAATGTGTCATTTGTTATATAGTGTCATTGAGATGTTCCTTCGTATCATTAGGATGTCCCTTTTTTATATTAGAGCCTTTCCCCTCCCAAAAAATACATGCAAAGGTAGTTTTCACATTCATCCTAACAAAATCTTGTGTTCCAATATTTTCTCCCTCTTTTCCCTCCTTCCTTCTCCTCTAGACAACAAGCAATCCAATATAGGTTACATAACGTGCAATTCTTCTAATCATACTTCCATATTCATCGTGTTGCACACTAAAAAAATCAGATCAAAAGGGGTAAAAATGAGAAAGAAAAAAAAAAAAGTAAGCAAACAACAACAATAAAGGCGGAAATACTATGTTGATCCACATTTAGCACTGATAGTCCCCTCTCTATGACAAGTCTATTGGAATTGCCCTGAATCACCTCATTGTTGAAAAGAGCCAAGTCCATAGGATGTTCCTTTTAATACTGAACATAGATCTAATCCTTGTTATTTTCTCCAGTTCTGGCCACAAAGAGTACATTTGCTTCCTCTTCCACATTATAGTCTTTTGAGTACCTGAAGACAACTGTCAGGTCTGACTCCATTCTCCAATTTTTTTTTCTCCAGGCCCACCCTCCCTAGTTCCTTCAACCAATCCTTATTTAACATGGTTTCCAATTCTTTCCTCATCTTTGTCACTCTCTTCTGGATGTGCTATAATTGGTCAATGTCCTTAGTAAAAAAAAAAAATATATATATATATATATATATGTATACACATACACACACATATATATACATGACATCCATAAACAGATGATATTCCAGGTCCATTGGACCCATCAAGCACTCGCTCTCTCTCTGTCCCACTCCACCCCCCTTTTAAATTTTGTGGACATCAGACTTCTACTAATGCAGCATAAGATTGCATAGAGGAATAGAATGGCGTATACAACAGAAATCTGGCCTCAGTCAGGAGACCCAAGTTCATCTCCCTCTGACACAAACTGGCTATTTGACCCTGGGCAAATCATTTAACTTCTTGATTACCCAAGCAGCTCTCTAAGACTGCCTTCCCTACACCAATGAAATTACGTATGTCCAAGGGGAGAGAGAGGCAGATTGCACTAGCCTTTTTTTTTTTTTTTTTTTTTTTTTTTTTTTTTTTTTTGAGGGGAGGGTGATGCAAATGTGCTCATTTGGAGTTTATGTCCAAATGCCCAATTCACTTCACTAATCTTTAGGTAAAGAAACTTTGGAATTTGTTTAAGTTCAAAGATGGGAGGAAGGGGGAGGGGAGATAAAAATAGAAGAGGAGACGGTAAATTTCTCTAAATCCTATCACTGCTGTTGGCACTTGGATATTTAGGATAAACTCCCTGAAGTTCCCGATATAGAGCCTGGGGTGGCCTGGCATATCCACTTGGAGACTGGACTTCAGGTGGCCAACATCCTTAAGTGACCAGAGAAGCATCATCAAAGATTCCTCAGCATAAAAGACTGACCAACAAAGCTTGATCTTTACACTGTTCCACCATCTTATATTGGTAGTATATTCCTTAACATTAATTCTCTGATCCTCTCAATATCTCTGTGAGAGAAGCTGGACAAAAATAAGGAACAACACGGCTTATAGCTACCTTTGGTTCAAATTACCTGGCTCAGAAAAAAATAATAATAAAAAAATTCTACCAGTAACATCCCAGAATGCTGATGGAACTGGCAGGTGTGACTGCTTAGCCACTAAAGTGATTTCTGACATGGACAATGGAAAAGGTACCACAGAACTGAAAAAGGGCAAAAGTCCCAATTTTTTAATAAATGGAGACAAATAAAGATAACCAACTATAGGTCAGTAAGGTTGGCCTGGAATTCCTGGCAAAATTCTAGAACACTACTATAGCCACCTGGTTTTAAGTTACTAAATTACCAAACCATCTATTGTAATAGGAAGAGTCAGAAAGCCATAAGTTTGAATCCCATTTCCAGTACTTATTAGCCAGGTGAACAAAGTCATATCACCTAATCTCTCTGAGCTTCAATTTCCTCACCTATAATGATAGGATAAAAATATCTAGGTATATACTTCATGAAGTTGTCAAATGAGATAATTTATATAAAGTGCTTTACAATCTCTAAAGCATTGTATAAATGTCAGTTTTTGTTATGATCATCATTGTCTAGAAAAAGGAAAGGGTGATGAGCCAGTATGGTTTCATCAAGAACAGGTCATGTCAGTTTAATCTTATTTCCTTTTTTGACAGGGTTACTTAATTGAAGAGGAATGGTGTAGGTATAGTTTACCTACATTTTGAGCAAGTTTTTCATAAAGTCTCATGAGTTTTTCTGGTGGGGAAAAAAGGAGAAAGATACACTAGGTAATAATACAATTAAATGAGTTGTTAGGAGCTGAAGCGATTTGGGCTAGATAATGGAATAATCAGGTGGAACAGTAACTTGCAGAATAACCACACTCAAAGTCATCAATGATTCAATGTCAGCTTGAAAAGAGCACAGTGGAGAGTCTCAGGGATTGGATTCATCATCATATTCTGTTTAACATTTTTATTAATGATGTAGATAAAGGCATAAATGATATGCTTATCAAATTTTCAGAAGACACAAAGATGAAAGTTATCACTAATATACTGGATGACAGAGTCAAAGTTCAAAAAGTTCTTGACAAAATAGAACACTGAGCTGAATCAAATAAGAATATAACAGGAACAAATATACAGTCCTACATTGTGTTTTAAAAAACACTTTCTTAAGTACAAAATGAAGAAGCTAAAATGTAAACATGGCTTGTAAGCAGTTCATCTGAAAAATAGCAAAAAAGGCAAATGGCCTTTGCCATTATTAATCCTCCTCTTCTTTATGATACTCTCTCTTTTTTCTTTATTTTAAACTCAAATAGAAAATAGGAAAAGAAAAAATTGCCAGGAGAATAAAAGAGAGAATTCAAAATATAAAGCAATAAATTTCCATTTCAAGAAAAACCTATCTATTTTCATTGTATTCATTTCATTGTATTTCATTGTATTATTATTGTATTCAGAATTGTCCATCTTTGCTTCCTTGTGGATTTTCTTTTCTTCTCTGCTGTGCACTTCCCCCCCTCTATCCTCCAAGAAGGCTACAATTAAGCCTAAACACACATACAAATATATATGTGTACGTACATACACATATATAGATATCATATCCATATATAGATATACATTCACATGCATCTATGTAAGACCATACCATGCTTGTTTTATCCTCTGTTTCTCTGAAGACAGATAACATCTTCCTTCATAAATACAAGTCCTGGGAGGCAGAGCCAAGATGGTGGAGTAAAGACAGGAACTCCCAGAGCTCTCCCCCAAACCCCTTCAGATTCCTTTAAATAATAACAAACTTTAGAGCATCAGATCACACATAAAGACAGAATGGAACAATTTTCTAGAAGGTGGGCAGGAAAGGTCTGTGGCCCCACCATAGATGCTTCATTGCAGATCCAGGCCCAGCCCTTGCTTGGGAGCCAGCAAAACAGGAGTGGGTCTTGGGGCCTCTGGATCAGCGGCCATACTGGCAGTTTCCAGACCTCTCAGCCCAGAGACACCAAAGTCGACTTGGAAGGTCAGCAGGAAAGGTTTGTCATTGGGGTGAGAGTATCTTGGGGAAACGAGCAAACCTGGAGTTGGGGTAGGTGACAGGAACAGCTTCGTGAAGGCTCAGTTTACAGGAAGTCTCTTTACCAGCACTGAGAAAGAACTCTGGTTTTAGCAAACTAAAAGCCAAAAGAAACGAAACTGAGTGGATGCCCATCAGTTGGAGAATGGCTGAATAAGTTATAATATATGAATGTTATGGAACATTATTGTTCTGTAAGAAACAACCAGTAGGAAGATTTCAAAGACACCTGGAGAGACTTACATAAACTGATGCTGAGTGGAATGAACAGAACCAGGAGATCATCATACACAGCAACAAGATTATAGAATGATCAATTCTAATGGATATGGTTCTTTTCAATAATGAGATGATTCAGACCAGTTCCAATGATCTTGTAATGAAGATCTACACCCAGAGAAACTGTGGGAACTAAGTGTGGATTACAACATAGCATTTTCATTCTTTTTGTGGTTGTTTGCTTGCATTTTATTTTATTTCTCTTTTTTTCCTTTTTGATTTGATTTTTCTTGTGCAGCAAGATAATTTATATATATATATATGTAAGCATATATTGGATTTAACATATTTTTACCATGTTTAACATATTGCATTACTTACTATCTGGAGAGGAGAGGGGGAGAACGGAGGGGGGTGGAAATTGGAACACAAGGGTTTGCAAGGGTTAATGCTGAAAAATTATCCATGCATATCTTTTGAAAATTAAAAAACTTTAATAAAAAAAAAAAAAAGGGACAGCTAGATAGCACAATAGATAGAGTGCCGGTCCTGAATCAAGAGGACCTGAGTTCAAATCCAGCCTTAGATTTAATAGGTCCTAGCTGTGTGACCTTGGACAAGTCACTTAAGCCCAGAAAAGAAGAAAGAAAAAAGAAAAAAATTACAGTCATAGTAGAACAGGGACACTTTTAATAGTTCCAGGGCAGAAAAGAGTACTTGTGGTCAGGTCCCTAGAAGGATCTCTGAAAACAGCTGCACAAAACCCCTGAAACTTGGGACAGTGGCCCCTCCATCTGGAAACAGAATCCTACTTTAACAAAGAAGTAAAAGCTGAGTAATAGGCTGGGAAAATGAGCAGACAACAGAAAAAGATTCTGACCACAGAAAGTTACTATAGAGACATAGAAGATCAAAACACACATTCAGAAGATGAAGACAAAATCAAAGCTCCTATAATCAAAAACTCCAATAAAAATAATAATTGATCTCAGGCCATGGAAGACCTTAAAAGTAATTTTGAAAATCAAGTAAAAGAGATAGAAGAAAAATTGGGAAGAGAAATGAAAATGGTGCAAAAGGAAAATACAAAAAACTAATGAGGAGAATAATGTCTTAAAAAGCAAAATTGGCCAAATGGGAAAGGAAGTACAAAAACTCACTGAGAAAAATAATTTTTTGAAAATTAGAACTGAGCTAATAGAAGCTTATGACTTTATGAGTGATCAAGAAACAATAAAACAAAAAAAAAATTGAAAAGAATAAAAAAAAAATGTTAAATATCTCATTGAAATAACAACTGATCTGGAAAAACAGATCCAAGAGAAATTATTGACCAATCGAAAAAACATGATCAAAAAAGAGCCTAGACATCACCTTTCAAGAAATTATCAATGAAAACTGTCCTGATATTCTAAAACCAGAGTTAAAATAGAAATTGAAAGAATCCATCAAACATTTCCTGATAGAAATTCCAAAATAAAAATTCCCAGAATATTATAGCCAAATGCCACAATTTTCAAGTCAAGGAGAAAATACTGCAAAGCATTCAGAAAGAAACAATTTGAGTAAAGTGGAGCCACAGTCAGGATAACACAAGATTTAGCAGCTTCTACATTAGAAGTTTAGAGAATGTATAATATATTCCAGAGATCAATAGAGCTAGGATTACAACCAAGAATCACCTACGCAGCAAAGCTAAATATAATTCTTCAAAAGAAAAGATAGACATTCAATGAAACAAAGGATTCTCAAGCAATTCTGATGAAATGACCAGAGCTGAATAGAAAAACTGATTTTCAAATATGACGCAGAAGAAGCCTAAGGAGATTATCAGAAAAATGGTATCATAAGGGACTTTGAAAAGCTTTATCTGTATACATTTATAATGGGAGGATGATACTTGTTATACATTAAGAACTTTCTCATTATGGCAGTTAGGAGTATATATAGGTAGAGGGCACAAGTGTATTTAAATATGAAGAAACCATATCTAAAAAAAATAAAATTAACGGGTGAGAGAGGAAAGTATTGAGAGAATGGGAAAGGGAGAGGTGGAATGGCATAAATTATCTGCTATAAAAGAGGCAAGAAAAAGCTTTTATAGTGGAGGAAGAGAGGGGAGGAAAAGGGAAGTGAGTGAATCTTACTTTTATCAGAATTGGCTCAAAGAGGAAATAATAAATAAACTCAATTTGAGTATAGAAATCTATCTTAATACAGGAAGGGGGGGGTGATAGAAGAAAGGACATATTGGGGAGGTGCGGTCAGTAGCAAACCACTTTAGGGGAGGGTAGAGGAAAAGAGAAAAAGAAAAAAACTGAGGGGGGGATATAGTTAAAAATAATAACTGAGAAAATAATGTTAAACAAGTTTCTCCAAAGAGTCCTCATTTCTCAGATGTATGAGGAATTGAGTCTATTTTAAATACATAAAGTCATTTCTCAATTGATAAATTATCAAACAATATGAACTATGACCAAAGGGCTATAAAATGATGCATATCCTTTGTCCTAACAATACCACTACTAGGCATGGATCCCAAAAGAGATTGGGGGAGAGGGAAGAAGGAAAAGGACTTATATGTACAAAATACTTATAACAGCTCTTTTCTCAGGGCAAAGAATTGCAAATTGAGAGAATGCCCATCAATTGGAGAACAGCTGAATATCGCATATGTGAATATGATGGAATATTATATCTCTGTGAGAAATGATGAGGAGGAGACTATCAGAAAAACCTGGAAAGTCCTCCATAAACTCAAGCAAAATGAAATGTACTGTATACAAAGTAATAATAATGTGGTAGGATAATCAACTATCAATGACTTTACCATACTCAGCAATACAATGATCCACAATTACTCTGAATTACTTATGATGAAAAATGTTATCCATACCCAGAGTAGGAATTATTGTGTCTAAATACAGACTGAAGCATATTCTTTAAAAAAGAAATTTATTTTTCTTGAAGGATTTGTTGTTGTTTTTGGGGGGAAGGGTGTTTTCTTTCACAATGAGATTTTTTATGGAAATGTTTTGCATAACTTCACATGTGGCTTCTTAATGGGGTGGAGGAGGGAGCGGGAGGAAGAGAGAATGTAGAACTCAAACAAATGTAAAAAAATTGTTTTAGATGTAACTGGGAAAAATAAAAATGTTACATATTAAAAAAATATATAAGCACAAGTCTTTCCATATTTTTCCAACTCCACCAATCATTTCCTACACCATAGCAATATCCCAATCTTAAGAGTGTCAAGTTATTTTAAATAGTCTAAAACAATATTGATTAATATGGCTAACATGTGTAGTTTTCCTAGTTTTCTCTCTTAATTAAATTTCTTTTAGTTTTAATCTTGAGATCACGATTACTATACCTGCTTTTTTAATATAATAAATTCTACTCTTTATCTTTATGTTTGTGTGTATCTCTTATTTCCAATCTCTCGAGATTCCTCTATTTATTTCTATCTGAAACTTTGCCTTCCTTTTGCTTAACCTACTCCTCCTGCCTTCTAAGGACCCTTTCCTTATTCTCCTTAACTTACCCATCCTTTCAAGAATCCCTCCTTATCTTCTCCCCTTCATCCCTTTTTATTTTGTTCATCTATTCACTTTATCTCATGTCTATAAATCTACATATTTTTCTATTACCCCCTCTATCTTATTTCTATATAAATTTAGGAAACTTTTATTCCCTTCTAAATGTATATGTTTGTTTTCTGTTTAACCCAGATATAAGTAGGATTCCCTCTAAAATCCCTCCCTTATCCTCTTTCCCTTTCCCTATCCTCTCACTCTCTTTTCTTAATTCTTTATTAATTTGGAAACCATGTATATATAAAAATTCCCTCTTTAACCCATTTCAAATAAAACTAGTGTTCCAGAACTATTGGTCCTCCTCCCCTGTCTAATTCTTCGTCAGTTCTTCCTCTTGCAACTCATTTGTATAAGATAATTACTCTTTTAACTTTTTCTACATGGTTTTGCTTTTGAGACTCACATTACCTTCAGCTCTACTCCAATATTTCTTTCAAACCAAGCAATTATTAATGACAATCTTAGACATATAGTTTATATTTTCATATATAACTATAAATAGTGCATCCTTATTGAGTATCCTATAATTAGTCTTTGATGTTTACCTCTTATTTCTCTTGGATTTTGTATGCCAAATTGTCTATTAAGTTCAGATCTTTTTGCAACAACATTCTGAAAATCTGGCAATTCACTGATTTTTTTTTTTTTTTTTTTTTGGTCTTCATTCAAGATTATGTTTAACTTTGCTGGGTATGATATTTTCAGCCACAACTCCAGTTCTTTTGCTTTTCTTTCTTTCTTTTTTTTTTTTTAAATTATTTATTTTTATTTTTTTCTGGTTATACATATATGTTAACTTTTTTAGTACACATTTCTTTATGAATCATGTTGAGAGAGAAAAATTAGAATAAAAGGGAAAAACCATGAGGGGAAAAAAAAACAAAAAAAAGTGAACATAGCACGTGTTGATTTACTTTCAATCTCCATAATTCTCTTTCTGGATGCAGATGGTGTTTTTTATCCAAAGTTTATTGGAATTGCCTTGGATGACTAAACCACTTAGAAGAATCAAGTTTTCATCACACAATCTTGCTATTTCTGTTAACAATGCATTCCTGTTTCTGCTTGTTTCACTCAGCATCAGTTCATGGAAACCTTTTCAGGCCTTTCTAAAATTAGCTTGTTCATCATTTTTTATAGACTAATATTCCATGACTTTCATATACCATAACTTATTCAGCCATTCCCCAATTGATGAGCATCTACTCATTTTCCAATTCTTTGCTATCACAAAAAGAGCTGCTATTTACATTTTTGCACATGTGGATCCTTTTCCCTCCTTTATGAATTCCTTGAGATACAGACTCAGTAGTGACACTCCTGGGTCTAAGAGTATGTACTTTGGGCATAGTTCTAAATTACTTTCCAGAATGAGTGAATCATTTCACAACTCCACCAACCATACATTAGTATCCCAGTTCTCCCACATTTCCTCCTACATTTATCATTCTCTTTTCCTGTCATCTTAGCCAATTTGAGAGGTATGAGGTGGTACCTCAGAATTGTTTTAATTTGCATTTTTCTAATTAACTGTGATTTAGAGCATTTTCTCATATGACCATAGATGGCTTTAATTTCAGCATTTGAAAATTGTCTTCATATTCTTTTACCATTATCAATTGGGGATCTTTTACTGTTCAATATATAGTATTCCAAGACCTGTGGTCTTTTAAAGTACCTGCTGCTAGGTCTGTGTGATTTTAACTACAGCTCTACCATATCTAAATTGTTTTTCTCTTGTTGTTCATAATATTTTCTCCTTGACCTCAGGTTTCAGAATTGTCCATGATGTTTCTATAGGTTTGCCTTGTAGGCTCTCTTTAAGCTGGTAATCAATAGATTTTTTATATTTCTACTTTCCCCTCTTGCTGCAACAAGTTTAATTTTTTCTTGTATTATTGAATCAAGATTTTTTTTTATTGTAGCTTTCAAGTAGATCAATTATTCTTATTTTCTCTTCTTGATCTATTCTCTAAATCAGTTATTTTTCTTATGAGATGATTCACATTCTCTTCTATTTTTCCATTTTTTATATTTTATTTTTTCTTGGTCTCTTATGATTTGTTGACTTCCCCTTGCCCAATTCTAGTTTTCAGCGAATCATTTTCTAGTTAATTGACTTTCTTTTCATAATCTTCTTGTTTTTCTTGGATTAAAAAAATTCCCTCAATCTCTCTCAATCGATTTTTAAAGCCTTTTGAGAACTTGTTAGTGAAATTATTTGTAGTCCTGAGGTACATGGGAAAGTGTGCTTCTGGCCTCAGGTCCTCCTTCAGGTCTCTCTCTAACCTAGAATGAAAACCAAGAACCTCCACTCCTCGTAAATGCCTACTGTCAGCAGTGTCCCCATCCCACTGCTTCTGCACTCACTGGGTATGTGCTAGTTCCTTCTCACCCAGGGCTGTGTCCCAGCAGCACAACCAGGCGTGGCATCCCTCATCAGCAGAGATTCTCTCAGTTTTATTTAACTCAGACACTGTGTGGCAGTGAAAACTGTGGCTGAGGCCTCTTCTTTTTGATACTCTCTTCTTTTTGGTTTTTGTGACACTGCTCTCTCCTATTTCTTTTCCTATCTGGCCATTCCTTCTCAATCTCCTTTATTGGCTCTTTCTCTAGATCATTTCCACTAACCTTGGCTGTCTCTCAGAGATATATCTTGGGCCCTCTTCTCCTTTTATACTATTTCACTTAGTGATTTAGTCAGCATCTTTATGCTGATAATTCCCAAATCTACCTATCTAGGCCAAATCTCTCTCCTAACAATCTACCGAACATCTCAAACTGGATATCATGTTATCTTAAACTCTGTAAGTTTATAATTGAACTCATTATCTTTCCCCTTAAATTCTCTCCTCTTCTAACCTTTTTTTTTTTTTTTTTTTTTTTAACATTTCTGAGGAAACCACCATCCTTCCAATTACCCAGACTCACAATCCAGGTTGTTATACTGAACTCTTCAAGGTCTTTCAAATTATCCCTTCAGACTGTTTCTTACATACACACCATTCCTTTCTCTCACAGTATCACCCTAATGCAGACTATCACCTCAAACATGGAATACTGTAACAGCTTCCTGGTTGGTCTGCCACAAGTCTCTCTTCCCTTCCAACTATCTTTCTAATCAGCTGTAAAAATTATCTTCCTAAAGTATTAGTCCAATCACATTACCCCCTACTCAGTAAACTGCAGTGGTTCTCTGTCATCTCCAAATTCACCTCTGTTTGGCATTCAAAGTCCTTTATAACCTCCCCCCACTTTCCTTCTCCCCTTTCCAGTCTTTTTAAATCATACTCTTCTTTACCTATTCTGTAATCCAAGTATTCTGGTCTCCTTGTTGTTCCATCTACAAGATCCTCAGATTCCAGGCATTTTTACTGGCTGTTCCCCACGTATATAATGCTCTCCCTCTTCATCTCTGCCTCTAGTTTCCTTCAAATCCCAGCTAAAATTCTACCTTCCATAGGAAGGCTTTCCTGTTCCCCCCTTAATTTAATATTTTATCTCTGTTGATTATCTTCAGTTTATCAAATACATACATATGTATGTGTATATGTATACATATATGTGTATGTGATATGTGCATATTTGTGTATATATGTGTGTGTGTATCTTATGTGCACATTTCTACATGTGGCCTCCCCTATTAAACTATAAGTTCCTTGAAAACAGGGATTGGCTTTTGCCTTTTTTTCCATCCTCAGCACCTAGTACAGTACTTGGTATACCGAAAGTACTTAATACATATTTATTCACTATAGAATTTCTAACTTGGAGAGTCTCTGACTTTGATTTATTTTTCCACTTGATAGATGAGGAAATTGAGACATGAAGATGTTTTCAGTCACTGCCAGTCTATAAACATCAGAGACCATGTGTTCCTGAACTTTATAATTTTCCTCAGACCAAGATTAACATTGTATACATAGTAAGTAAATAATAAATGTTAGCTAAATTTAATTAAAGAGTCACAGATTATTAAGAGATGGAAAGGACTTTAGAAAACAGTGTTTTTACATGTTATATAGTATAGCCATATCACATTAAGGATCATTCAAAGTTGCACTAGAAATCTTTAGCAGAACAAGAAGTAAATCATTTCTGTTTTCTGACCAGCAAACCAAAGAAAAAATTTTGTTTAAAGACAAAAAAAATCTTGAGTCTCTACTATGTGTCTGTGCCAGCCATGGCCAATTCATCCATATTAGTACACAACTATCATCAATGTCCAAGAATTGTTCTTCGGACACCATCCCTACAATGTCCTTTCTACCATCACCTTCTCCTCCAGCTGTCAAAAACAGCCTGCCTCAGCTCGGAGTTGTCACTTGACTCCTCAGATATACTCTTCCTGGAATTTACATGTAATTTCTCACCACCACTTACATGCCCTTTCTAGAGTGGACTGTGGCTGACAGTTTAATGATCACGGCTTGCTGTTTATATATCATCTGTGATAATGATCTTATTCTCCTTAAAGTCCATTCGCAAGAAAAGCAATGCTCTCTTAGAGGCAGGCAGAGACCCAAATGATAGTAATTTTCCTCTTGGGTCTGAACGGTTTAGTAAACAATTACTTTTCAATTAAAGTCAGGGTGTTTGGTGGGAAAGAGTGAGAGCATCAGGCGCCTTCTCGCTCAACCCTAATGGTAGAGAAGAATGTTCGCCAAAGAAATTGAGGCCATTAGAGTGCAATTTTCATGGCTGAGTTCATAAGCAAAGGCATTTCAAGCTACCTGGAACACTCTGAGTATTGTACTAGCAGAAAAAAAAAAAATCAGGAAACTTTTACATGCAATCCCCAACTCTTAATCCTCCAACCTTCTGGTATATTCTGCAGTTTACTGGAATTGTGAAAAACTTCCCCAGTTGTACATGGCTTGGGGTATATACCACCTCCTCTTTCAACTAAAAACAAAAACTATCTATGTCTTCTATATGAGTGAATGATTAAACACATAAAAAAATTATGAAAGGTAAAAGGACCCCAAAATACAGAATGCTTGAATCTAAAACAAAAATTTAAACCTAGAAGGAGACAAAGATCACCTAGTCCAATTCCTACATACTACAGGTAAGGAAACTGAGGCCAACAGAAGCAAATGATAAAGCTAAGGTCATGCAGTTTCTTGGAAGTAGGAGTAGAACCACAACTCTGGTCTCCAGATTCTCTTCATCTCTTCCTTTTTTTTCCTCCTCTTTTGCAATTACTGACTTGGTCAGCAGATAAGACTATCTCAAAACAAGAACAACAAGTGAAAGAAAAATGATGGAAAAATATGGTAAAAGAAAAGCACTATCAACTGAATCAAGATGGTCACTCATTAAATTCTGTTGATGAGATCATAAATTTGGAACTGGAAGGAATCACAGGACATAGGATGATGTCTGAACTAGAAGTGATTGAAACAAAATATTGAACCTCTCATATTGTTCCAGTTCCAATGGTCCCAGTGATCTGGGAACTGATTTAAAGAGAAGAAACAACTTACTGAAAGTCACACAGATAAATACAACTAGCACAGTCAGGGTTCAAAACCAGGCCTTGTGATTCCAAGTGATTATTTTATTCATTATATTATACAACTTCTCAAAGCACGACTCCTAGAATTACATTAGGAAATATCCTGTTATAATAATTAGCCCATTTTAGGTCTAGAGGTCCCAACATGGTCCCTAAGGATACTTAGTTCTTTCCTAGTAGGCTTTGGGGAGTTTGTTTTAGATGAAAAATCCTGAATGCAGTCACAATTGACATAAATCTCTAGTTGGAGAAATGTCTAATCCTTAGTGAAGATTGGACTCTCTCTTGAACCTTATACTTATTTCTACTTTTTATAGTTGAGACAAAATTCAATTTACAGGAAATACTTGGGTAACACACAGTCTCTCTCAGACTGGTACGTCCTTCAGATTGAGTTCTCCTCTTTTAGAAGCCTGTAGAGCCAATGACTTTTCTCATTATCTCTCTTCACTACCCTAGTTCAGTCTTCCCTTAGCTCCCTATTAGTTTTAACTTTTAGAACCCAGAGATTAACTAGGGGATTGGGGTGGGTTTCAACCCCACCCTTATATTAGCAGTGTCTCCTTTATGAACTTCAGTTTCCTCACCTGTGAGGTAAAAGGATTAAAATATATGATCTTTAAGAGTCTGTTATTCCTGAATTCTAAAAGGAGACATATCTCCTTTTAGATAGCAGTAGATTTGAGGTAATGTGAAGATGAACAGGTAGAAGAGGAAATTAGTAAAGAGATTACCTGCCCCCTATACAAGGCTTTTCTGTATGCATAGTAGTTACTGGGCTCCAGTCCTATTACATCAAATTGACCTAGATGACTGCAGCATCCAGCCTGCTTAGGACCAGTTGCTTGGAAAGCTTTGGCCAATAGATGGCAGTACCCTAATGAAATGTGAATGGAATAATTACAGAATTTTGCCTGGGGACGGAAACCACCTTACAAATTCCCTCAGTCTCAAAGAAATGTGCTGGAGGTAGGTTATCCAGTGTATCATGTCCAATGGAACTCTATAATTTTAAAGTCTTTTCCTCCTCCCACTTATATTTTTACTCCTTCCAGGGATGAGTACAGAAATTGCTGTTTTCCCTACTGAGAGGAAGGAAAGTGTGAAAAGAAAAGCATGGAATAATGGGAAGAAACCTGGATTATTCCAGTTTCAGCTTTTTTGTTTCTCCAGTCTTTCTTTTACTCTTCTTTAAAACAAGATTGAATCAGTGAATTGATCTCTAGAAGCCCTTCCCATTCTAATATTTCTGTTTTATGTTCCACATTCTATGTTCTAAAGTTCATTTATGCTCAAATATTCTATGCTGTAAAGTCCTTTCCTGCTATAATATTCTAAGGTCCTTTCTAGCTCTAGCAATCTATTTTTTATGTACCTTATAGTTTTAACATTTTTTATTCAAAAGCCCCTTTTAGTTCTAATATATTTGACTCTGACACTATACTAGGTGACATACTGTGGGGGTAAAAAGAATACTTTCTAGGCCAGGCCCAATAAATGATCTAGAAAACTAAACGTTCCCAAGGGCTCAGGCAGAAATAGGAAGAAACTCAAAATCTTTCTCTCCTTGTCAATTCCTCCTTTGCTTCCCATCCTAGGCATTGGACACACCAAGTCTGAGTCTCAAAGACAGGTCAAATGATTACATTTCGTGCCTAGCACAGAAAATGAATTTGAAAAAAGCTGACTGATAGACTAATTTTCAACAGCTTCTATAATATTCATCTACTGTGTGCAAGTACTAAGTTAGGTGATAAGGATTCAAGGACAAAAAACAAAATAATTCCTACTTTCAAAGGAACTTATATTCTACTAGGAGAATGCAATATGTAAACAAGGAAATAGAGAGTATATACAAAATAATTATAAGAGGGAAAAAGTAATAAAAACTCAAGAATTAGGAAGGCTTCATTTATGAGGAGATGCCACTTCACCCATGTTTTGAAGGCTGCAAGGAGATATTATAATACAGGGAAGAAATATATTCTAAGCATGAGGAGGGCAGCAGTTTTGCAAAAGCATGGAGATGAGAGATGGAAAGAAGGGATTTTTTAACAGAAAATGTTATAAACTGTAAAGCACATAAGAATATAGATATAAAGGGAACAGATACCAGCTGTCCTTTTTGACTGGGATGGAGGATACAGAAAGAGGACTAATATGAAATAAAACCAGAAAAATAAGTGGGATCCAAATATAGGGGTAGGGGGATGGGAGGCTTTAAATTCTAAGCCGAGAATTTATTTTATTTTATCCTACAGGTAATAAAGAAACAGTGAAGATTGCTTGAGTATTGGGGAGTTTATAGTTGAGGTAAAACCATGAGACTGGCTCAGAGTCTTAGGTTCCTTATGTGTCAAATGGGGATAATTATCCTTCCCTTGACCTTTTCACAGGATGTGCTTTAAGAAAAGAAAAGAAAAGAAAAAAAGCAAGGAGCTAGTGAATGCCAAAATGCTTTCTAAAGTATTAAATTCTAACTCCATGTAAGGGATTGATACTAATTACTATTAGTCCAATTATAAGATTAAGCAGCCCAGAAAGAAGTTTCTGCCATAGAGCCCTAGATCCTAAAACAAGATTCACCAATACTATGCATACCTTATCCTTCTGACACTTTGTCTGCTCCTATACAGAGTAAAAAAAAATAGCCCTGAGACCTAATTTCAGACAGCCCTTCAAACATGATTCTCTAGCTTTAAATTTTCTGTGAAGGAATCATATTGGATCAATGAGCTGTCTAATTTCAAAGCTTTGCAATCATTTCTGCCTCCCAGACCTCCCCTCTGCAACTCCTTTCCCACCACCTGCTCCCCAAACCCACTAGGCTCAACTTGTCTGAAAACCAGCTGAATAAAGGGTAAAGACAGTGAAAGGAAAAGGCGGGGGGAAGGAGGGGTGGGCAGGTGGCAACAGCCTGTCTCTGTATCTCACACTCTACTCCTACAGGCCAATTTAGAATCACAGAATATTACAGCTGGGAACTACATCAGGACATAAACGTTAGTGCATAGAATATAAAATGTTCAGAGTTAGAAGGAGTCTTAGACTGCAGAATGTTAGAATAAGTGATCTTTAAATATACAAAGTGGCTCCCTACTGCTTGCCTGATATTCAAGGAGTCATCCTACCTTTCATATGGTACCTTAAGTTATTTTCATAGAGAACATTGAACTGAACTATTTTCTGTCCCTCCTTTGACAGGTATACTGCATTCTTCTCCTTTTTGTAGCTTTACTTCTCCTATTCATTATGCATCCTCTTTCTCTCATAACTTGCTGAATTCCTACCTGATTTTAAAAACCTAACTCAAATGTTAATTCCATTCCTAGCTGGCTCCTCCCACAAAACCCAGAAATGAGCTTCTGAACTTCTCCATTAAATTTTACCTAACACTTTGTTCTAGACCCCTTTAATTTTTTTAAATCATATACTGTGTATTCTAATAATCTGTATTTGTGCTTTACCTTTCCTACTAAACTGTAAACTTCAAGAGGACAGGGATGTATCTCTCCCCACCCACACCTAAGCCCCAAAGCTTCTGATGTTTGTTAAAAGTAGTGAAGATAGGATAGACATGAAAACAAAGAACATAAGAACATAAAGTCAGGATTGGCAGGGACTATATATTGTAGAATAGTACAGAGAGAAGAGAAATTAGTATGTATATGTGCATGTAAACATACATACATATCTATATATACACACACACATACACATACACATATATACATACGGAGAAAAACAGAAAAGACAGAGACAGACATATCGTTAGAGCACAAAGGGCATCTGATCTGCTTTGCTCAGATTCCAGGTAAAGAAATGGAAGCTTAGAAAATTAAAAAAACTTCTCAAAATCACAAAGTTATAGCTGAGATCTGAATCCAGGTCCCTTGATTGTCAAAGCAGTGATTTTACCAGTTCCTTCCTACTTCTGAATCAATAAAGGAACTTAAGAATGGTATACTTATCAGCCAGGTTGCCTCTAGGACACAAGAAATCCTTACCTAAGAGTCACTAGATCTAAGGATTGGGAAACAGAAAATTGTACCCATGTCATCAGCTAAAAAAATCTTCATTCTCTTCACATTTTCTTCAATTCATTAAGCATTTATTAAGGGCTTATCATGTGTAAAGCATTGTGAAAAGGAATGCAAATGGGAAATGGAATAACAGGTACAAGCAAAAGGAAGTTGATGAGTTTGACTGGAAAGTAGACTGACTGCATGAAGAAAAAATAATGTAAAATCAGTCTGGAAAAGACAAGTTAGAGGTGACTTGTGAAAAGCTTAATGTCATTTCCAAGATCACTGGTATCATCACTCAGACACTATAAAGACAGTAAAACAAACTCCAAGAAAGCTTCACAGTGGAAATTCATATACCTGACCTCAGCAAGTTCCTTCTCTCAAACTGAGTATCCCACCCTACTTTGACAATGATAAGCACATAACTTCACCTGCAGGTGAAGAATTGTAGGTTTTCCTTTGAAGAGTTAAAGGGCAAAAAATAATATGTTTAGGGATGGACAGAACTTCCTGTTAATTCAGTTCTGGCCTTACGACCATGGACCTTCAGGTACAGGAGTCTTCCATCTTAAAAAAAAAAAAAAAAAAAGATTAACCAGTAACATACTATACTTGCAAAGTGCATCAAATATTATAATTGTTTTGGTCATCATCCTGTTGCTACCAAAACTTAAGATATAGTAGTTATTCAGGAAGACCTAGATTCAAATCCTGCCTTAGCTATTTATAAGATGTGAGACCCTAAACATAATCACTTAAACTGAGTCTCAATTTATGAAGTTGGGATGATAATATCTGTTGTTTAGTCATTTCACTTGTGCCTGATTCTTTATAATCCCATTTGAGGTTTCCTTGACAAAGATACTATAATTGTGTGACATTACCTTCTCTAGCTCATTTTACAGATGAGGAAACTTAGTCAAACAAGGTTAAGAAACTTGCTCAGGATCACACAGCTAGTAAGTATCTGAGACCAGATTTCAATTTAGGAAGATGAATCTTTCTGACTCTAGGCACAGATCTCTATCCATTGTACCACCTACCTACACAATTATAGCATCTACCTCACAGGATTATACTGCTGAACAAAAGAGATAAGGCATATAAGTGCTTTGCAAACCTTAAAGTGCTGTACAGGGTGTCTTAGTGCAGTTTTAAGATCTAATTGATATAGTTTTCAACATAGTTCAGCATTAAGCTATTAAAATTTAATATAATTTAACTATTAAAACTTAAAGATGCACTAAAACTTTTGAGATACCCCATATAATTATGAGCCACCACTCCTGCCATCACTACCACCATCACCATCACCACCACCACCATCACCATCATCACCCTCATTCCTAGTAACAACAGGCTCCTCCACATTCCTTCCTGCCCAAGGTTAAAAAAAAAAAAAAAGAGGTGGTGCTGGATATATCTTTCCTGCTTGACATTGATTGAAGTCCCTTTTGTAAACAAAAACAAACTTCTCTTGGGTTTTGTAAACAAAGGAGGGAGAGAATGACTCATAATGTAAGCCCCAAAAGAAAATAAACCCTACTCCAATCACAATGATAATCTTTAATATGTGGTACAATTTACAAAGCTCTCTCTCCCTCAATATCTCACTTGAGGTTTATAAGGTCCAATGCAACATGAGTTGTGAAAATATTACTTTCTCTTTTTCACTTTTTATTCTTTCTCACTTAACTATTCTAGCTAGCTTTAATTACTCATCTGCAAAATGGGTTCAATATTAGCATGTGTGTGACAGATGTGTTATAAGGATCGCTATAATAGATATAAATCACTTTGTCATCTTTAAAGTACTAGCAGTTACTAATAATTATTCACATAATTCCCTTACCTCCCCATCCTCTATCCCCCAACTACTTTGAGGAAGGGAGAGATCCATTGCTGGATAATGATAGAAAGATTTTCAGACTTTTTTTTTTTTTTTGATATATTGATCAGTTTTTCTAATAGCTTTTTTCCCTTCCTTTTTTTCTTTAAAAAAAATTCTTTATTATATGTGCTGGTTCTCTGGGAAGGGTAAGTGTAAGGAAAACAAGAAAAATGTATGTTATATGAAAATAAAAGATATCAATAAAATTTACTTTTAAAAGATAATCTCGGAGAAGATGTGGGAAAACTAGGACACTGATACATTGTTGGTGGAACTGTGAACAGATTCAACCATCCTGAAGAGCAGTTTGGAACTATGCTCAAAAAGTTATTAAACTGTGCATATCCTTTGACCCAGCAGTGTTACTATTGGGCTTATATCCCAAAGAGATCTTAAAGGAGTGAAAGGGACCCACATGTACAAAAATGTTTGTGGCAGTCCTTTCTGTAGTGTCAAGAAATTGGAAATTGAATGGATGATCAACAATTGGAGAATGGCTAAATAAATTATGGTATATGAATGTTATGGAATATTATTGTTCTGTAAGAAACGACCAGCGGGATGATTTCAAAAAGGCCTAGAAAGATTTACATGAACTGATGCTGAGTGAAATAAGCAGTTCCAGATCATTGCACATGGCAACAACATGACTATACGATGATCAATTCTGAGAGATGTGACTCTCTTCAACAATGAGATGATTCAAATCAATTCTACCTGTGCAGTGATGAAGAGAGCCAGCTACACCCAGAGAGAGAACCATAGGAAGAGAAGGTAGAACACAACATAGCATTCTCACTCTCGTTATTTGCTTGATTTTGTTTTCTTTCTCAATTTTTCTGTTTCTTCCTTCTTGATCTGATTTTTCTTGCTCAACAAGATAATTCTCTCTCTCTCTCTCTCTCTCTCTCTCTCTCTCTTTCATATATATATATATACATATATATATACACACACATATACACATATGTTGGATCTAGCGTGTATTTCAACATATTTAACATGTATTGGACTACCTGCCAGCTAGGGGAGGGGATGGGGAGGAGAGGAAAATTTCGAACAAAAGGTTATGCAAGAATCAATGTTGGAAAAATTACCCGTGCATATGCTTTGTAAATAAAAAGCTTTAATAATTTTTTTTAATGATCCATGGAAATCTGATGGCAAAAAAAAATAATAAAGATAAAAGATAGTCTCGAAAACCTCTCTGCTTCACATTCCAAAATCTTCAATTAACAGCTAAATATTTGGAAAAGACTTTAGAGAATACCAAATACACCATCCACATTTCACAGATGGAGAAACAAAGTCTCAAAGAAAGCAAATCACTCAAATGATTATTTTCTTTTCTTTAGGAAAGCCACTATAGTGTATTTCTCTACAACTAAATCTGAACAGAACAAAGCCAGACCATTACAGATTCTAGATCATGTTACTTCTGTCCTCCAGCAAAGAAACAACCCTACTCAATCCCACTACAACTCCTTGTTTTTTTCCTTCCCTGCTCAGGGATGGACAGGTGGGAGGGAGTAGAAGATCACAGAACAGAGGAGGCAAGATTATTGAACAAGGGTGAACTGGTAGAAATTGGGTCTGTCCGATGGCCTTTAGAGAGCTTTAGTGAAAGGTGCCATGTACAGGCTGATCCAGAAATCCTATGTAGACATGGTACAATTCTGGGAGGATTCAAGACAATATCTTCCCACTGGCCACAAACATTTCCCCTGCTTATCAGTGAGTCAATTGGGGACAGAATTTCTAGGCCTTTTGCCATCCTACTGCCCAGCCTGTTGAGCCGGTGTTACCAGTTAGTTTGATGAGGCTAAGAAATCCCATCAATTCAGGGTATGTCTTACTGTGGCACAGAACTTTATAGAAAAGGATTATGGAATAGGAGAAAGGTACAAGACTCAGCCTCAGGAGACCCGAGTTTGAATTCCAATTCTGTTATGTTAGAGTCAGTCACTTAATTGCCTTGGTCCTCAGTTTCCGGCTCCGTAATGTTGCCATGATTCTGTAGCCCGGTGATTTTCACAAGCAACATAACAGCCTTGTGTAATAAGAAGAGGAGGGATGAAGTGTGCCCTTTATAGAGGAGAGAACTAAGCCTGGAAGATTCTAAATTACAGTGACTCAAACCCAAGTCTTCTAATTAATCCAAGTCCAGTGTTCTTTTTGAAAGACAATGAGATCAGACAATGAAGGAGTAAAAGAAGGAATATTAAGCTGGTCCTTAGAATGTTAGGGTTTTAGACCATGACCCACCATTGCATGACTTTGAAGAAGACACAAAATTTCTTTTAATCTTAATTTCCTCATTACCTACCTCACTGGGTTGCTATGAGGATGAAGTGAGATAAAAAGCGAGGTGGGAGTCATACTGCCTTAGGGTTAGAAATGTCAGTAGAGAAATGATCTCAAAACTGTACCTAAAGTTTGCTCCCTTCCCAGATTCCTCCCTGAGGGAAAATCCAAATTTTCTTTAAGTTTAGTTCCATGGCCCAAACTTAAAACTTTTGTCCCTAGTAGAGGACTCTTTTTGTCCTTGACGGCCACCTTGAGATGCAGTGAAAGGGCCCTATTCTTTTTTTGAATGGAGGTAAATCTCTGGGAAGGTAAGCAAGATCCCTGCTTTCTTCACAGTTCCCTTGGCCTTTTCCTTCTCTTCTCTGCCAAAGACAAAAGCCAAATAGAGGAGACTGAGGAAGACACTGTTGTAACCATACAACATAATTACTGAAAGGAATCTTGGAACACAGAATACTAGGCAAACAATGAAAACCCAGAGCAGAATATGCCAGAATATATATTGAGAGAATGTTTAACTCATCCCCTTCACTTAGCAGAGGAGGAGTCCCTTCTGCTCCTGTTGGTTGTAGCTTTTCACAAAACAAATCTTCCCATAGTGAACCCATTTCTTTAATTGTAAACACCAGATCCAGAGTGGGGGATATTGCACATTTCTTTTTAAAAATGAGCTTCAGGGGCTCATCTAGCCTGGAATTATTTAGATATTTGAAAATCCAACCTATTCATTTTTCTCCCTTTGTCATCTTTGTGGAGCAGGTCAGGATGGATCCCCCAGAGTCTATTGGGTTTGGAGATCAGGCTATAGGACTCAGTGTCCAAGGAATAGGACCTATTGTCCCCAGCTCTGGGAACAGGCCCACTGCCTGCTGGGAGCTTTTTCTCCTCTTAACTTCCCTGCCAGTAGGCCTTGGGGCTCAGCTCTGGGGAACAATTGAACGGATACCTAGATGGAGGGAGGCCAGAAAAATTCCTGTTATGTAAACTTCCACAAAGAGGTCCTGCAGGGAACTGCAGTAACACAAAGATAGTTACCGTGACCCGGAATGGTGTAGTAGCTGAAGGCTCCATGCTGGGGCTCCTATCCGAGAGGTTGCTGGGCATGGTGCGCCGCTGCCCCGACCTTTCTTGGGGCGACTCTGCAAACAGAGAATGAAAAATTAAGTGTAAATACAATGTGAGGAAGGCAAGCTGGTGTAATGGAAAAGACACTGAATGGATGGTCCAGAGGAATCCCAGCTTTGCTTCTGCTGTGTCACCTCAAACTTAATGAACCTATTTTCTCATCTATAAAATGGGGGTCATATTCTGCTGGAGCAAATAGTTTTCTCTGTTTCCACATCTCACCTTACTAGCTGTGTGAGTTACTTAGCATTTCTCCGGCTCAGTTGCCCCATCTGTAAAACAGATAAAAATAGCACATACCTCATAGGGTTGTGTAAGGATCAAGTGAGATAACATGAAAGGCTTTTGCAAACCTTAAGGCACTATATTATTGTTAGCTATTATCTCTGAATCTGGCCCCGTGAACTGGCCAAAAGCAGCATGGAGTAGGGGAAAGTGCATGGAACTAAAAGTCCAGATGTTTGCCACTGAATCTGAGCAACTCGCTTCCTCTCAACAGGCTGCAATTTCCTTTTCAGTAACATGATGATAATAACATTAGTATCACTTACCTCCCAGGGCCATCATGAGGAAGAAGGGAGTTAACAGACCAAGAAGTACTTTTTGTGCCATCACAATCAAAAATCAACTGAAATTTATAGAACCCTAGAAGGCTTACCAAGCACTCTTTACACAATGACCTTGTGACTTACGAGGTACAAGCCAGATTCCACTTGCTTACATCATTGGATTTAAGACTTTAAGGAAGAACTTAAAGAACCCTTATTCCACTCCTGTAGTTTCACGTTCATAGACTCACAGAGGTGAATCCACCTTGCTTAGGCAGTAAATAGAAGAGCCAATATTTGAATTCAAATATTTTAACTCTAAATGCGGTGCTGCTTCCACTACATTGCCTGTATATGAGAAAACTGAGCTTCAGAAAGTTTCCACGATTTATCCATCACACACAGAACTGAGAAGTATGAGAGCAAGGATCTGAATTCACTTCTTCTAGAGCATTACTGTAACTCTGTCTTGTACTATCTAAATTTTTTCTCAAACCTAATCTATGCGTTTCATCCTTATCATGAGGATCTCTAGGTGAGGAAGTCCCTTCTCTGAGACTTAAGAATCTGAAGAGAGGAAGGGCTGAATGACTTGTCTGGATGACACAGTCAGAATGTGGCAGAGGCAAGGGTTCCAACTTAGGAGTTTTAGACTCTAAAGCCTGTCCTCCAAAGCCCCCAAAACCTTCTTCCCACTGTCTCTCCTGTCATCAAAATATAAGTGATCTTCATAGCAATAAAGACTTTAAGCTTGACTGGAAGAAAAAGACAAAAGAGATTGTTTCCTCTACCCAGACAGAAACACATAGAAACACACATAACTATATCCAATCACCACATTACTCTGCTCTGAAAGAAGCTTTTTCAAGAGCCTGAGACAGGTTTATTTTGGGAGCTTTCCACACTTTTCGAGCTAATCTCCTGGAACCTGCCTGATGTGGGACTCTAATGACTGCAGAAACAGCTGAGCCTAAGGTTCCAGTTCATAACAGTAACCCACATTTCTATCTTGCTTTGCAGTTTACAAGGCACCTTCCTCTCAACCATCCTGTGAAAGATAGGAAGTACAAGCATCACTATACTTATGTTAATGGATAAGGAAACTGAGTTCCAGAGTGATTCCCCACTCTCCCAAGCACATGTACTAAATCAGGCTGATTCAGTTTGGTCTTCTAAAACCAGAATTTGTCCCACTTTTCCATATTATTTTTCAGATTTTTATCAATGATTCCTGAAAATTTAAAACAGAAAAGATGAATAATTATATCATCAACTTCCACCTCTACAACATTTTAAAGATTGTGAAGCACTCTCCAGGCAACAACCCTATGATGTAGATAGATTTTTACTTCCATTTTACAGGTAAGGAAACTGAAGTTCAAAGACACAAAATAGCATTCCCAAAATTACATACTAAATCAGTAATAAGTGTCATAGCCACAATTCAAACCCCGAACTCTCATATTTCCAAGTCTAATAATACTCATACCATGATGTCTATGGCTATAACAGATGTTTTAAGAAGGTAAAAGCCACTGTCAGAAAGGTTTCTTTTCAAAGGATAAACAGGATGAATGAAAGGACCGAATTATGGCAGGAGGGAATTCCCTGAGGCCCAACCCTGTGTGCTGTGGGGAACAGATGGTACTTCATGACAAGGCTAACAAGCCCCAGGTCATCTGTGTGGTCAAACCACCAAATGCCTCTGTCTCTAAGATACTCACCCACAGTTCTGGTGTACCCTGAACTGAGGTCAATCACAACTGGGGACAAGGCGGCCACAAATAATTAAAGCTCTAGATCTGGAATCAGAGAAGCTAGATCCAAATTTTGTCTCAAATATATATTAACTGTATGACTATAAGCAGGTTACTCAACCCTGAGAGGTCTCTGTTTTCTCATTTATAAAAATTAGGAAAATACCTTCTGTACCTACTTCAGAGGCTAAAATAAGATAATCTATGTAAAATGCTTTGTGTGACCTTGGATAAGTAACTTTCTTTCTCTATATCTCAGTCTCCTTATCTGTGTAATTGAAGGTGGGGAAGAATTGGGGTAGACAACCTCTGAGATCCTATTCAGCTCTAAGGACTATAATACAATAATATCTAACTAGTCAGTGCGAGGTTTTTGGGTGGCATAAGATTCAGAGTCAGGATTTCCATCTGTTGCCCTTCTCCTATTAACGTTCTCCTCAGTCTGTACAAAATGACCCTCCCACCCTAACTATCCCCTAGATGCAGCCACAGTGATATCTCTAAGGGTATGATTTAGAGGGTAGACCCATTATTTCAGATATGAAGTATGTGTTTTCCTACATGACAAGCCCTAAGACCTTATCTCTTAGCCCTTTGGTACTATTTGTGATGCATGTTCAGACAAGGACATCAATCTGTCTGTTGTTCATCATCCATCTTTCTCCCTTAGCATTCAATTCAAATCAATGTAATAAAACATTTATTAAATATGCTTCCTCTAATTCTATAAGACTATGTCTTCTATACTCTGCATTCTATAAGACTCTGTCAGCCCAGTAACAACCTGGAAGCAGATCCTTCCTAGCTTCAAATACAGTCCTAGCAATGAGCAGGATGTACTTGTCAAAGGAAGACCAGTCTAAGTGATCTTAAGCTTAAGCTCCACAGAACTGAAGAATCCTTTGAGTCACAGTAATCATGAAGATAATCTACAAAGGCATAAAATGATTGTAAGCTGCACTGGGAAGGGAAAACCCACAAAAAAGTCATAAGCCCTTATCATACCTTGTAAAAGTCTCCTACTTGATCTTCCTTCCTCAAATCAGTCCCTTTTACATGACTTCTAAAAGAATAATGCTGATGTACAGATCTGATCATGTCACCTCCTCCCCTCCAAACTACACTTCCTACCTCAAAAAACTCAAATGACTCCCTATTCCAGAAAATGAAATAGAAACTCTCCCATTAGCATTTAAAGGGCTTCACAATCTGGTCCCAACATTCCTTTCCAGGCTTATTACAAGTTCCTGGCTAAAGCTAGCTGCTTTCACAAAGCAGTGAAACATTCAGCTGATCAGTCAGCCAGTCAACAAGCATTTATTCAGTCTTTACTCTAGGCCAAGCACTCTGGATATAAAGAAACGCAAAAACATAGTCTCTGCCTCAAGCAGCACACATTCTAATAGAGGAAACAACATGAGAACACGTACACACAAGATGTATACAGAGTAGATGGAAGGTTATGAGAGAGGAAAATATTGGCTAGCTGCAGAGGAAATGGAACAGGCTTCCTACACAAAGTGGAACTGGAGCTGAAACTTGAAAGAAGCCAGGAATCTGAGGAGGAGACAAGAAAGGACAATATTTCAGACATGGGGAACAGTTGCAAAGGCATGGAGATGAAAGATGGGAATATTGTGCTTGATGAACATCAAGGGAGGGCAGTGTAGCTAGCTCATTGTGTATGTGTGGGGGAATAAAAGGCAGGAATCCTAGAAAGGCAAGAAGGGGTCAGGTGATAAAGAAGTTTAAATGCCAAACAGGGGAATTTCTATTTGATCCTGCCTCCCAGGCAGCCTCTGCTTAGTAAAAATCCCCAGATCATGATTAATCACTTAGAAGAGCCACAAACCTTCCAGATCCCTGAATGATGATATAGATGACCTAGAAACAAGTGAAGTCCCTTTCTTGACAAAAGAATTAACAGCATCTTCCCAGATGGAACTGAGTTATGGCAGTCACATCATCCCTATGATCCAATATGTCCAGATTAGCCCAGACAGGGCAGAGGAACAACAGTTTCAAATCAATACCTACTGGCTCTCCCTTGGCAAAATGCCAACTGTCACCCTATAAGCTGGAAAACTTGAATCCTTCCAGGATCCAGGAAGGTGTCCGCCCTCCTTTTAAAAGTGTCCACTGTAATTACAAAATGTAATAATCTACACTGCAATCAATCAAGCAGAGTAAACAATTATTTTGTGGCAGGCACTATGACAAGAATGGGAGATACAAAGGCAAAATTATAATAATAATTCTGCCTCCAAGAAGCTTACCCACTAAAGGGGGAGAAACAATATAAATTCAAAAATACACACAAGATATATGCTAAGTAGAAGGAATGACTTAGAGAAAAAGCTCGAGTGACTGGGGAGATACCAAAAGATCTGCAGAGGATGCTTAAGTTGAGACTTGCAACTCAAGGTAGAGAGGTGAGGAGGCAGTGCATTCCAGGCACAGTGGATCACTCGGACCACTTGTGCCCAGACAAGCAACTAGGAGATGGGAATGTGTGAGGAACAAGCAGGAAGGCCACTGCGGCTGGATTATGGTGTGTGTTTGGGGCTTTGGGATAAGAAGATCAGAAATGCAGAAAGGCACCACATTGTTAAGAGCTTTAAACACCCCCAAAAAAGGGATTTTAGATGTGATACTAGAAGTAACACATCAAGTGCTACCAGAATTTATGGAGTTGAGGACAGAGGGTAAAGATATGGTCAGCACATTTGGAAACTCTCTGTGGCACCTGGATAAAGTTGGAATGGGAAAAGATGTGAGGCAAGGAGAAAATTATTTCAATAGTTGCAATTGAGAGATGTTTAGAGTGGGAGGGTCATTTTTGTATAGACTGAGAACAGGACTTCATGGAAATTCTAACTGACTCTCTCATGCCACCCAACAACCTCACACTGAGACAGGTTAGATACTATCATATTGTTTTTAGAGCTGAGTAGGATCTCAGACATTATCTAGCCCAACTCTTTTCCTCCCTCAGCTACACAGATAAGGAAACTGAGATACAGAGAAGTAAAATTCCTTGTCCAGGGCCACACAAATAACTTTATAGAGATTATCTTATTTTAGTCTATAAAGTAGGTAATGAAGGTATTGTCCCATGTTTGATAAATAAGAAAACAGAAGCCTCTCAGATTAAATAACCTGCTCACAATCACACAATTAATAAATATTTGAGCAAATATATACACATATACTTATGTGTATATATATATGTAAATACACATACATATATAAATACATATATCCTTTCTTCTATTCACACAACTATCACCTAGTCCAGAAAAGAAACAGAAAGACAAACACAGAGAGAGATACTGAGACAGAGAGACAGAGAGTATACATATGTGAGTTGTTTTGAAAATGACACCAAGGTTGCCCGCCTGATAGACTAGAACAACGGTATAAGAAAAGTTCAGAAGAGGGAGGATTTGAAGGGATGTATCAAAGATGAAGATCCAGTTAAGGGACCATTGGGTATGCATCATAACTAATGGTGGTCATCCAATCTCTACTTTGAAGACCTGTAGTAAGGGGAAGCCCATTACTTCCCAAAACAGCCCTGTCTGTTTTTGGATAGTTTTGTTCATTAGAAAGTCATTTCTTACAATCAGTAAGTCAATCAACAAGCATTAACTAAGGACCTGTCTCTCTGCAATGAAAAGCTTCCAGCCCCTGCTCCAAGTTCTTTTCTTTGGGACTAAGCAAAACAGATTTAATCCCTCTTCCATGACAGTCATTCAAATACTTGAATCCTTCCAAACCTCATCCTAATTCCCTTTTATACCTTAAATATATACCTGACAAGTTGGAAATCTTTCTTTGAACTGTTTACTATCTCAAGTTTACCAATGTACCTCTCAAACTGACATTGGATGTTTCTCTTTCTCATTCCATGACCTATCCATGTCCTTTTGTAATCGTACATGTCTCCAAATAATACCTTTTATGCTGCTTTCATGTATATCATCATTGTGTACACACAAGTATGTATACATATATGTACAGTGTGTAAGTACTATAAATATGCAAATGTATACAGTGTGTGTGTGTGTGTGTGTGTGTGTGTGTGTGTGTGTGTGTGTGTATTTAGTGGCTGCTTGTATGTGTATACACATAATAGAGATAAACTGGTAGGTAGGTAGGTAGGTAGGTAGGTAGGTAGATAGATAGATAGATAGATAGATAGATAGATAGATAGATAATCTTTCCATGATTGGAAACATTTCAAAAGCTCATCTTGAATAAGTTACCATAGTAAGCACTTTAAAGACAAAAACTATATGATTATTTATCTTTTTATTTCTCGAGTTTAGCACAAATTTTCATATACAGTAGATGTTTTACAAACCTCTGAACTGAATGAACAATTCAAGGCTATCTTCTCAAAGCTTCTCCGTCTCCTATCTTCCTATTAGGGAGACAAGAAAATTCTTTCAAATGAAATAGTGGCTTCCCTTTGTGGTTCATAAAGGGTAAAGTAAGGTATTCAATGTCACATGGTTCCCATGGCTGAGGCAAGACTAAAGAAATGAAAATGTTCAACCCAAAGATATGCAATGTCAATAAAATAGTGGTAAAATCACTAAATTAAGGATTAGGAAACATGGATATAAAAATATGGCTTTGCTAATAACTAGCAATGTGACCTTGAGAAAAAACATTTTCCCTCTCTGGGCTCCAGTTTTCTCGTCTATAAATTGAAAGTATTAGAATAGATGTCATCTCAGAATTATCATTTTAGTCTTTGCAGCATTAACAAACTGAGGAAGCCAGAATTCTAAGCTTAATTATCATTTGGTTCAGTAACCTTCAAACAGAAGAAAATTCTGTTACCTAGCAAAAAGTAGTCTGCATTATTTTAGCTAGTCATCTCATTTGGACGGCTTAGGGCACTGTTCATGATTAATGGACCCAATCCACTCCTGGATAAATAACTGGTCCAACAACATTGTCTTTGTTGAGGCTACAAAGTATCTCCTGCATTCTTTTACTTAGGGGTAAGAACTTGAGTAGAACAGAGAAATCCCAAAGAGATCCTGAGAAGAAGCTGCTTTCACCAACTCCTCCCTTAATGGGGCATTTTATAAATGTTCTAGGCCAGTGAGGGGATGGTGAAAGGAATCCTTCATGGCTGTGTGTATACACATATTTGCTTTATAAAGTCATAAATTTGAAGCTGGAAAGAGCCTTGGAGGTGATTTAGTCCAGTCTCCTCATTTTACAGAAGAGGAAACGGAAACCAAGGTCACATGAGTATTAAGTGCCAGAGCTGGAATTCTAATCCAGGTCTGCAGATGCCAAAACTAGCACACTTTCCCAACCATGTCTCTACACAGTTGACATGCTACCTTATCCTGTCCCAGCCCACAATTTATAGGAGTGACTCTGAGCCCACAGAACTTTATTTTCCACCTCTGTAAGGCACAAGGGACTTAGAATGTAATATCATGTATTATGTTTATCTGTGTTTGTGTCTTATTCCCCTACTAATCTATGAACTTCTCAAAGGCAGAGATGATGTCATCCCTAAATCTTGAATCTTTCTCCAGCATTCAGCACAAGTTTCTGCATATAAAAATCATTCAATATTCATTTGTGAATGAATAAATGAACAAATGAATGGCAAGCACAGTTAGCCTGCCTTAATTTGGGGGAAGTTCAGCTCTTGTTTAGGAAATTTCATTGAAACACATGTTGCATTCCTTCATAAAAAGCTGGATGATCTCTGCCAAAAAGCTGGGCTTGTACCGTTATGTGGGGCAGATCCACTGCTCAGATTCAGAGCTTGGTGAGGGACACAAGGTTTTAGAAACTTTTAAAAGACGTAAGCACACTTGAACAGGAATCACCTGATTCCTGGCCGGTATTTACAAAGCAACAAAGCTCATTCCTTCTAGGAACTCAGGTGATGCCATTTAATAAAAATACTTCAAAACCTTGGGATTTTATTGCAAAAGATACACATGGCCCTTCCTGACCCAGGTTAGCCTCAAGGCACCAAAGTATGGTAGATCCAATCAGGACTCACACTTCACTAGTATAGTCTTCAAAGAGTAATTCCAAGGTGCCATATGATAATGGAAGAATGATTTGATGAAAGGTAATAATGCAATTGTTAGGAGAGTAGTGCAGTGGATAGATAACAGTTCCAGGTCTAGAATTAGAAAGACTCATCTTCCTGAGTTCAAATCTGACTTCAGATACTTACTAGCTGTGTGACCCTAGATAAGTGACTTAACCCTGTTTGCCTCAATTTCTTCCGTGTAAAATGAGCTGGAGAAGGAAATGGCAAACTATCTAGTATCTTTGCCATGAAAACGCCAAATGGGACCATGAAAATTCAAGACTGAAAAAATGACTGAACATCAACATTTACAAAATAATATCACCAGTCATTTATAGTTTTGAGTTCTCACCTCTATTACTCTGTCAAGGAAAACCGATATAGTGGAAATAGCACAGGTTTGGAACCAAAAGACTTGAGTCCAAATGCTGACTTTGCTAATTACTCCATGTGTGATCTTGGGCAGGTCTTTTAATGTATCTAGACACTTGGCTTTCTCATCTATCAGATCAAAGGATTGACTGGGATGACCTCTGAAATACTTTCAAGTTCTGGATTGTATGTTACTATGATCAGGTCTTCCCCAGGCCCTATGCTTGGAATGACTCCCTTCCTCCTATCTATCCCCACAATGGCCACGGATTAAAATGAGTGTAAACAGCTATTGCTTTTCCGTTCTGGCCAGAAACTTCAAAGGTCTTTCCTTCAAGAATGATACTTTTGCAATAATAAATTGGACCAACTTGTGTCTCATTTCTTACCAACTCTAAGTTATTGAATGGGCCTTGCCGAAGACAAACTAAGATCTGGGAAAGACTTTAATTTAGAAAGGCCAAGGTCATCAGGGCCACCATCAGTCCTCTTAACTTTTGTCTTGCCACTGGACTCTAGAGGAGAGAGCGAGGCTAAAGATGCTTCATGGTTCTGCCTCACTTAAATCTAATTCATGAGCAAGTCAAGGTATCCCTCATGATATCACTTTTTGAAAATGAAGGACCACCACCACTACCAATTGCCATCTCTCTCTAATCTCTTTCTGATCCTTTCAAACTCCCTTCTCCAAAAAGGCTTTCAGATCCTGTTTCAGATGAAAATGGCCATTCTTTCATCTAATCTCAAAGGCTTTTCTCTACCTCATGCATTTTTCCTAATCTAATTTATGCTATTTATGTATAAAAGTGCCTCCTCTCTCTCTCTCCTAGACTGCAATGTCCAAATAACAGGGAACCTTTCTCTGTCTACCCCAGTTTCTAGCAAAATTCCTGATGCTGGGTCTTTTCTAACTCACTGAGTACTACTTACAAAATCAAGGAATCTCAGGATCCTAGAATTATAGAATTTTAGAGCCAAAAAAGATCTTAGAAGTGATTTTGCCCAAACTACTCATTTTACAAATAAGTAAACTGAGGCAAGGAGTGCCTTGCTCAAGGAGCCAGTAAAAGAGGCATGTAGTATAGCAGAAGGAACAGCAGATCTGGAATACTCATAACACCCCCAAAGTACCTGGATTTAAATTCCACCTCTGCTTACTCATTACTTTTATTCGTGGGGCCTATTCTCAGTACTATTTCATCCATATACAATGCTTCTACATTGTTTAGCCATATGCACACTTTCCAATATGTCCCTTGGGGAGCCATCCTTCCCCATCATAGGGATAATTTCTCCCCATGTGGCACTAGCTTCCTTCCCTCTCCCCCCACCTGCCTCGCTCTGGCTGAGCATGAATACCTTTCCTTTCAGAATATGATAGGATTTTGAGTTGAAATTGAGGGTCTCAGACCCAATAATATAATATTACCTCATTTTAAAGATAAACTGAGGCCCAAAAGGGGAGATGTCCTGTCCAAGGAGAATGGAGCAAGGAGGACCTTCATTTGACCATTGGACAAATTGAAGCCCAAGGGGATTAGAATCAGTATCTCAGTTTCTTACCTAGTTTGTGGCAGGGACAGTTAGAAACCAGTGCATAGCAGTCCCTTCATTCTTATTGAAGGAAAAGAACGAATGAATAAATGAATGAGTTCATCAAGACTCTTGAGAGACAGGGTAAGGATTGCTAACTTCATTTGAAAGATGAGAAAAATGAAGCAGTGCACAGCCATATGCATCTGCCTTGGGTTTATCTTACAACATGTTGCAGTTAATGGTCACTGATGGGCCAGGGTCCAGCATGAGCCCAGGAGACTAGCTAATGTCCCATGTAAAGTCAAATGCCAGCAGCACCTGTTTGAGGATGATTTGCATTTTGGACTGTGTCTTCTTCAAATGACCTGGGACGTTAACCTCTTTGCCAAAGGACTCTCTGCTGTTTGGAATTGTGCTGAACTTTAGCCAGCACATCTGGCTAGTGCTGGACATGCGCCTACTGGGAAATATTGGCCATAACAAAATAGAAATATAGGCATGTGTGGCACATGTGGATAAATAGTCTTCTCTGACCACACCAGCACATCTTCTTTTGTCTCCCTTCTCTTATAGAATTTCTAGCATATCTATATAATTTAATAAGTAACTGTTCTCTGATTCATAGAAAGCCAAGATGAAGCTTAGAGATCATCCAGTCTAACCCTTTCATTTTATAGATAAGGAAAACTGAGGGCCAAAGAGAAATAAGTTATCCAATGTTACTTAACCAATTATTGGCAGAACTAGCTTGAAGTTAAAATAAAGAAATACATTTCAACCTTCATCTACCCAGAGACAGTCCTAACAAAAATAAATAAATAAAATAAAATAAACTCAGTTTCATGTAAATGCTGCTAGTTCCGTTGCCATGGATACCCCTAATCATGAAGAATGACTGTTACTAGTTGCCATGGCAACCTGGAGGCCTCAGGAACATCCTGTAATTCCAGGCCAGACAACACATTTCAGTTCATGGGCACTGCCCACAGCTGAGGGTTTGAGAACAGTGGGAAAGGCTGCCCTTCTCTTCCTCCAAGTAGAAGTCCACCTATAGGGTGCTATGGCAGGAGAGGAAAGCATGGACTACATAAGACAGAGGCTGGAACCAAAGGTGTCCAGGGGGTGAAGAATGTAGATAATGTTCAGCTGATTACCACCCACCTGATCATCAGAAATAGGGGGAACAGTGAGGAGAGCAGGACTAAACCACTGACTTATCATGTGTCTTGGAAATCCACATAACTTCTCAGTATCACTGATCATAGTTAAAAATGATGATCTTGGAGTCAGGAAGACCGAATTCAACTCCCAACGGAGTTTCTAATTTGCCATATATAACCATGAAAAAACCATCCCCTCTCTCTAAATTGCAATAATACTGCTCTTGTCAAATGAAGTCAAATAAAGATGATGGCTTCCAACTTTAAAGAAATCTACATTAGCTGCCCCGCAAGGACCTAAACTGACCCCATGCAATTCAACATTTTTATCAGTGATTTCAATGGGCTTTGAAAGACGTGAATGGGTTTTGTTTTTGGGTTTTTTTTTTTGTGATGATCAACTTTTTTTTTCTCTTTTTTATTATTATTATAGCTTTTTATTTATAAGATATATGCATAGGTAATTTTTCAGTATTGACAGTTGCAAATCCTTTTGTTCCAACTTTTTCCCTCCTTCCCCCCACCCCTTTCCCCAGATGGCAGATTGACCAATACATGTTAAATATGTTAAAGTATAAGGTAAATACAATATATGTATACATGTCCAAACAGCTATTTTGCTGTATAAAAATAGTCGGACTTTGAAATAGCGTATAATTAGCCTATGAAGGAAATAAAAAATGCAGGTGGACAAAAATAGAAGGATTGGGAATTCTATGTAGTGGTTCATAAAAAAGACATGATTGTTAAATCTGATGTTGACTCCAAGGTATTGCTAATACACTAGATGATGATCAAGATTCAAAAAGATCTTAATACATTACAACTCTTAACTAGGCAGTTTGGTGGAGCAAGATTGCCAGCTTAGAGTTAGGAAAACCCAAGTTCAAATCTCTCTTCAGACTTTTACTAGCTGTATGACCCCAAGCAAATCATTTAACATCCCTTAGCTTCAATCTCCTTACCTGTAAAAATGTGAATAATAACAGCACCTACTTCACTGCATTGCTATGGACACCAAATCAAATATTTCTAAAGTACTTAACTCAGCACCTGACATGTAGTAGGAGCTGTATAAATGTTTATTTCCTCCCGTGTTTCCTTAGCCATTTAGAATTAGATGAAATACAATGGGGATATGAATAACAGTAAAAATAACAGTGACCGCTGATAGAATGCTTTAAGATTTGTAAACTGCAATACAAATTTTCTCATTATCCTCCAAAGTGGATGCCATTATTATCCATCCCCACTTTACAGAGAAGAAAATAGGCTGAGAGAACTTTAGTGATATGCACAGGGTCACACAGTTCATAAATATCTGAGGCACAATTTGATTCTTAAATCCAGCAACTTTTACCTATTTTATCACTTTGCAGTGGAGTAAATGTAAAGTTTAATAACAGCACCTACCTCATAGGTTTGTTGTGAGGCTTAAATGAGATAAAATTTGTAAATTGCTTAGCACAAAGCCTGGCATATAGGAGGTACTATATAAATGCTTATTCCATTCTATTCTACCAGGACAGTGAAAGTATTGGAGAATATGTCATATGAGGATCAGTACAAAGTGGGCAAGTTCCTATTATGAGATTCTGTCATATTCTGAGATTGGTTCTAAGAGGAACATAGAATGAAACACTTTAGGAATATTCTCATTCCACAATTGCAAAAGATCTGTGAGAAGCTGACTGGGGCAACTTTATCTCACTTTTAATTCCCTGGGAATTCCCTGGTGCCTTCTCTTATGGAGCTAACAAGAATTTAGGAAAACAATCTTGAATCACAGTAAGAGAACAGAATCCATTCTAGCTAGGATCTTGATTCCCTTTGGGAGTATTGCTCTTCCCTTTTCTCCCACCTTTAGCTTAATTCTTGGAATACTGGGTGTAGAGCCAGGAAGAGAAGGAGGGTAAGAACTCCTAAGAGCTGGTATTATCATTTCTAGACCTATCCTATTAGAATCAAGATTATACCCTGTGATTAGCCCCCTTACACTCAGTGATGAATGGATAATAATAATAATTAATATTTAGTATAATAATACCTTACAGTTGTGTAGTATTTCTAACTTTGCAAAGCATCCTCATAGCTATTATCTCATTTGAACTTGAGGCACAGAAAGGTTGTGACTGGCCTAAAATCCCACAGTAAGCTAGGGGCAGAGTAAGGACCCAACTTTGGGCTCCTTTACAGAGGACTTTTGGCCCGGGCCACCAACTCATGAGTTCTGACTTTCGGTGGCTACAGAACAGAGTCATACATAGACTCTTGAAGTAAAAGGGACCAGAGATCAATCTGCTTGACTTTATTCATTTTATAAATGAATATACTGAAGCACAGAGATGTAGAGAGACCTGTCCAACTAACTTGCTGCAGGACATTAGGAAAGGCAGGCTCCCTCTCCCAGCTAGTTTCCTCTGTTAAGTAAATAGATTATTATAGAGGGACCCTTCTCCAATCCAACTTTAACAGTCTTCATTCTACCAGACTCAGGGATCTAAGCTCAGCCTTGTATAACCACTGACATCACACATTCTCTTTCTCGAGTGTGAAAGAAAGTATCTCATGTACCCATTCTTCCTAGTTCCTTCTAATCATGAAAACCCCAATCCCAATGTTTTTCTCCTAGATACTTCTTCTCTAGCTGTGGCTCTGAGACCTTTCACCCTGAGCTCTTCAATTCAGCCTTTTCAGTTTTACAGGCATGTATTAGCACATCAAATCCAAGTCTGGGAAGAAAAAAGCCAGTCCCACAGCCAACACTGACACTGTCAGAAAGAGAAAAGGAGAAGCAAAAGCAAACAGGGTTTCTTTGGGAAAACACAAGCCCCAAACTGTTTCTCAGGCAGCCAGTGAGAATGCAAAGTCAACAGAGGAAGAGTGAGACAGGCAAGAGACGGATGCTCAAAATGAAAAACTGTTGCATGAGGGGCAGCAGTGAAATGGAAAGATTACTACTCCCAGAATCTGGAGACCTGGATTCAAACTTTGGCTCTGTCCCTAACTAGGCTATATGACTTTCAAAAAGTCCTTTGACCTTCACATGTTTATTTTTCTTCTGCAAAATGGGGATAACACTTGCAATACCTACTTCAGAAGGGAGGAGTTGTAAATTGTAAAGTACTGAATAAATAGGGTCATTTATTAATGTGGTTATAATTTCACTAGGATTTACAGTCTCAGCACTCACTATTTCAAAGGTTCTAATTGACATAACTGGCATAATCTGTAAGGTTTTTTTTTTCTTCCCACACACATATGACTCATCTGATCCACAGAGTGAAGAATAATATTCTAAGGATTGAAAAAATATACATATATGTGTTGTGCATATACACACACACACATACATATATATAATATACACATACATGTATATTTTTTCTGCCTCTTTCTCCTCCATCCTGTCTCTCCTCACCTCTTCCCATCTCTCTTTTTATCCTTCACCTTTAACCCTCTCACCTTCCCTTCTCCCTTCTTGCCCCCAATCTAACTGGCTGGCTGGCTGGCTCTCTGGAGCTATTGAGATCTCCCTCACATCCATGTTTAGGCAATCAAATCAGAGGAAATACTGCCACCAAGGTCTGCTTCAAAACTCATGGCCATATGGGCTGATTTTGGACAGATAATTAAATATTGAACAAATGTTGCAGAGCCTCCTCTGGAGTGCAGTGTCTAAAAATAGCTACTCTGCTCTGGCATAGCTCTGGAGTGCAAGCACCATGCTCCCTCAATCCCTTCCTTGGATATTCCCTCCCTGCAGCTACAACCGATTCCATTTCAGTGCTAACTGGGAGGTTGGGGGAGGGGAGAGGGAAGTAGGATAGGAGTTAGAGGAAAGACTCCATGGGACCCTCCCTAAAGGAAAACAAAACCCCAATTCCCCATGTGAGAACCTAATGTTCTTGACCAGGAAAGGCTCTCCCTTTCCTGATATGCAAAGCAGTCACCCCAAAAGGATAAAAGAGGAAATCACTGAAACATATTAAAAAGAATCCTTTCATTTTTTGAGATATGTTTATATGGTTTATGTGTGTGTTATCTGTATTTTAAATTCTATTAAGGCTTAAAGGGGCAGCTAGGTTGTCCATCAGATAGAGAGCCAGACCTGGAGTCAGGAACTCACCTTCCTGAAGTTCAATTCTGGCCTCAAACACTTCCTAGCTGTGAAATCCAGACAAGTCCTTTACCTTGTTTACCTCAGTTCCTCATCTATTAAATGAGCTGGAGAAGGAAATGACAAACCCCTCCAGGATCTTTGACAAGAAAACCCCAAATGTGATCATGAAGAATCACGATCAATTTTTTTTTAAAGGCTTAAGGCTCAAGTAAGATTTGCCATTGAGTAGAGCTCATGACAAATCTTATAGTCTGCCCATCCCTGATTATCTGTGTAATGGAGTAATCATAGAAGTTGTTGGATCTTGTGGACTGGAGTCTACAGCAAGACCACCCCATGGAGCATGTGCCAATTCATTCCCTACAACAAGGACCATGAGGTTCAACCAGAAGGACCGAGCAGAAGGGGCCTGGACAGGCATCATCTTCATGCAGGCTCTATGGGGATAGAGAGCCGTCATCCCTTCCTCCCCAAAGGCCCCAGTCCAGCAGATCAGGGGGACAATCCTCTCATTACCCACTATTTTGTTAAGAAAGACATACCTCCCATGTGTTATCTGGGTCATTCCTCTCATCCACTCAACATCCAAACATACAAACTTCAAGCAATTAATGTATTCTTATCCCTATTTTTCCCATCCTAAAATCTCCCTTCAATCCTTATCTTGGTGTGAGGACAACCCTATTTTTTGAAAACTTCACTGACAAAATAGAAGCTCCTAAGTGTCCTCCATTTTCTCAGCAAGCAGGACTTCAGATAGGAACCGAACAACAGAATGTGAGTCACCTGAGAACCAAATAAGTTTATGTTCACCCATTCTGGAGGGCAATGTGGAACTATGCTCAAAACGCTATCAAACTGTGCATACCCTTTGATCCAGCAGTGTTTCTACTGGGCTTATACCCCAAAGAGATACTAAAGAAGGGAAAGGGACCTGTATGTGCCAAAATGTTTGTGGCAGCCCTGTTTGTAGCAGCTAGAAACTGGAAAATGAATGGATGCCTATCAATTGGAGAATGGCTGGGTAAATTGTGGTATATGAATGTTATAGAATATTATTGTTCTGTAAGAAATGACCAGCAGGATGAATACAGAGAGGCTTGGAGAGTCTTACATGAACTGATGCTGAGTGAAATGAACAGAACCAGGAGATCATTATACATGTCAACAACAAGACTATACACCAATCAATTCTGATGGAAGTGAATCTCTTCAACAATGAGATGATTCAAACCAGTTCCAACTGTTTAGTAATGAAGAGAATCAGCTACACCCAGAGAAAGAACTATGGGAAATGAATGTGGACCACAACATAGCATTTACACTCTTTCTGTTATTGTTTGCTTGCATTTTTGTTTTCCTTCTCGGGTTTTTTTCTTTCTTTCTAGATCTGATTTTTCTTGTGCAGCAAGATAACTGTACAAGTATGTATACACATATTGTATTTAACATATACTTTAGCATGTTTAATATGTATGGGACTCCCTGCCATCTAGGGGAGAGGGTGGGAGGAAGGAGGGGAAAATTTGGAACAGAAGGTTTTGCAAGGGTCAATGCTGAAAAATTACCCATGCATATGTTTTGTAAATAAAAAGTTATAATAATAATAAAAATAATAATAAACAAGTTTATGTTCACAAAGTCTCATCAGGTTGGCCCATAAAGTGATGAATTTTTCAGTCACAGCAAATGGCAAAGATCAATATGTAACAGGTGTAAATCAGTTCCAACAGAGCAGTAATGAACTGAACCAGCTACACCCAGCGAAAGAACTCTGGGAGATGACTATGAACCATTACATAGAATTCCCAATCCCCCTATTTTTGTCCGCCTGCATTTCTGATTTCCATCACAGGCTAATTGTACACTATTTCAAAGTCTGATTCTTTTTTTACAACAAAATAACTGTTTGGATATGTATACATATATTGTATTTAATTTATACTTTAACATATTTAACATGTATTGGTCATCCTGCCATCTAGGGGAGGGGGTGGGGGGAAGGAGGGGAAAGATTGGAACAAAAGGTTTGGCAATTGTCAATACTGTAAAATTACCCATGAATATATCTTGTAAATAAAAAGCTATATATATAAAGAAAAAAAAATGTAACAGGTGTCACAACATGCAGGGGAGTTAGGAATGCCCACTCTGAGGAAGCACTGAACAATGAAATACTGCAGTGTTAATTAACATTTGAGGAAGTGAGAAAACTCATGCCCATAAAAATGAAGTGACTTAGTGTCTAAGGTTACACAATTAAGGAAAAAAGCATTTATTAAGTGTCTATTATATGCCAGACATTGTACTAAGCATTGAGGATACAAAGAAAGGCAAAAAAACAGTTTTTACTATCAAGGAGCTTACAATTTTAAGGTAGACAGGTAGCACAGATTAGTGTTAAATCTGAAGACGGGAAGACTTCAGTTCAAACCCTGACTCAGATGCTTACTAGTTATGTGATTCTGAGGAAGTCATTTAACTTCTTCAACCATAGTGTCTTCATCTGTAAAAATGGGGATAACAACAATAGCTCTGTCACAGGAGTAATGAAGATGAAATGAGATCATATTTGTCAAGCACTCTGCAAACTTTAAAGCACTATATAAATGCCTATCTAATAAAGTAGACAATGGAGCGGAAAATGTACCCCAAAAAAATCTACAGGAAAAATTAGAGATAATCAATAGAAGGAAGGGAATAGCATTAAGGGAGTTCAGGAAAGGCTTTCTGTAACAAGTGGAATTTAGCCGAAATTTGAAGGAAGCCAGGAGGCAGAGATAAGGAAGAAAAACATTCCAGGCATGGATTCAAAATGCCCTGAAATGAGAGATGAAATGTTTTACTCATAGAAAAGCAAAAATGTCAGTGTCATTAGATTGCAGTGTATGTGGTGGGTAGTAAGGGAATCAAAATCCAGGTCTGCAATCCAAGACAAGTACTATAGTCTTCCAGTGCAATCATCTGTGCTGCCTGCTCCCTCTCCCCCATTTCCCCAGAGTGTAGGGAAAATTCAGAGTCCCTACAATTTTATGAATTCTAACTAAGATGAAAATGGCTTGTCTTTGTGTGGATAACAGAATATGATTAAATATTATATACTCTCATCTTCACTTTCTGGTACTGTCTCTACTCTGGGACTAAGACATAGAAGCCCGACCTCAGCTAATTGGCATGGTAAAAGAATGAAGCTGACAGCATAAGTCAACAGGGCCGGGCCTGGAGGGCAGGCATCTTAGGATCAGAGGATTTAAAGCTAAAAAGGACTTTAGAAATAATTTACTCCAACTCCTTCACTTGACAGAAGAACCAAGGGAGGTCCAGAAAGGTGAAGCACTTGCCCATGGGCATACAGCTGGTAAGTGGCAGAGCCTTCTAAATTTCTCCTTGCCAAGCTCAATGCCCACCCTGAACAATGACATGCAGAGTTTATTGAAAACCAAGAGAATTTCAAAGATTAGTGTTATCTTTAGCACATGGCTGGGCTGAGAGTAGGGAAGGTAGGGATGGAAGAGAGTCAAGAAAGAAATCCAAAGAAGTCATCTCTCCCCCGCCCCATTCTCTTCCCTCTATGCTCTATCCTTTAGCAATGTTGCTCCCCCATTCTCAATTTTAACAGTATCTCTAGTACTTTGCCAAAAAAAGGGAAAAGGTCCCTTCTAGCTGGCATACACAGGTTCTCCCAAAACATACAACAGCTGATTAAAACTTTAGCTCTAACAGGCTCTATCTCTGTTTGTAGTAAGGTACCTTTACTTAATTTCCCGGTCCCAAATTAGATCCTCCTTCTGATCCCAACTACTAACTTAGTCAGTAAATATTCAGTATCCACTATGTGCCATGCTACTAAGTACTAAGGCTGGAGATACAAAGACTAAAAACAATTCCAGTCCCTGAGAAGCTCACAGTCTAATGGAAGAGATATTGTGTAAACAACTATGTACTAACAAAAAATATGTAGGCTAAACAGAAAATAATAAACAAGGGGAAGGTACTAAACTAAGAGGCCAGAAAATTTATCTGGATGAGGTAAGATTTTAGCTGAGAGTTAAAGGAAGGCAGGGTAGCCAGGGTAGAGACAAAGATAAAAAACATTCCAGGTAAAGGGAAATGCCTGGAGCTGGAAGATAGAACACCTTGTAGGAGAAATAACAAAAGGCCAATGTCCTTGAATTAAAGAATATATGGGAAAGTACCAGTTGTTAAGAGGACTGAAAAGGTGGAGGGCGTGGAGGGCAGGGAAGGGCTTTGAATGCCAAACACAGGATTCATATATTTGATCCTACAGATGATGAGTAACAACTGGAGTCTATTGAGTAGGGGGATGAATGGTCAGAGCTGTGCTTTAGGAAGATCACTGACAGCTGAGTGGAAGATGGACTGGAGTGGATACACAGGGAGACCAACTAGTTGGCTATTGCAATATGTCAAGCATAAAGTCTGCAGCATAGTGATGATAGTATCAGAGGAGAGAAGGGAGAGGAGGGATATTACAAAGGTAAAACCAACAAGACTTAGAAACAGATTGGATAAGGGGATGAGAGACAATGAAGAGTTGAGGCAAACCCTGGTGTTGTAAGCCCGGGGAAGGATGGTATCCACTACAGTAGGGCTTCTTAAACTTTTTTCCATTCTTAACTCCTTTCCCTCAAGAAATTTTAAGAGAGGATGAGCCTTAAGAGACTGAAGAAAAGATGACTACATTTGGAAATTCTGCTCTGATGAATTAAATATAGATTTAACTAGGGAGGTATAGACTGAATATCCTTTAACTTGGGCAGCCACCTAATGAAATCCAATGACTGCTCCCTGAACACCTCCCTCTGCCAACTAACTCATAGATTTGGGCTATGGGTCATGAAGAAGACAGCAGGGCAAGAGAGTATGGATGGCCCAGTTTTATCTGAACCCATTGATGAAAACCAAGACATCAAGATGTAAAGTCATTCACCCAAGACCACCTAATGAAGAGTGATGGGCAGAGGCAGGAGTAGCATCTTGTCTGCCAGTTCAATGCTTCTACTAGAGAAGCCGTTCTCTTTTTGGACAAGACTGTGATTCATTGATGTAAGGACTTCCCAGTCAGGAAAGCCCCATAAAATCCTCTGCTATGTAGTCTTTAAGGGCACTACAGAAGTCAAGACTTGCCCAGGTCTTCCTAACTTGAAGACCAGCTTGGTATTTACTAGGCCACCAATATAAAGCCAGGTGACTCTTCTCACTTACTCTACCTCAGTCTCACTGAGCACCTCAGCTCCTGCATGTCCTCTTTCTTCGGGATGCTCATCTTGCCTTTCACTACTCACTCCAAGGGTAAGAAGAATCAGCTTTTCTATATGTACTGGAATTATTTACTTTCTAAAATTGGTGTCAAACTCAAGAGAAAAGTGGACCACTAAACCATAAATAAGGTTCCCTACTAGATCCCTGAAGGATATTCACTTATAAAACTACATAGTAACATTATTTTTTATTGTATCTTTCTTTAGTTTGTTATCCATTTCCCAATTACATTTTATCTGGTTCAGGCTTCCTTCAGCCATGGCTGAGTGGTCATTCAATTGTAATAACTATAAGAATAATAATTAGCATTATACTCTTAGTGCCTTTTTTTTGGGGGGGGGAAGGGTGAGGAAATCAGAATTAAATGCCTTGCCTTGGTCAGAGGCTAGATTTGAATTCAGGTCCTCCTCACTCCAGCTCTGGTACTCTTATCACTGCACCACCTAGGTGCCTCCTTTTAGTGCTTTCTTTACAAATATTATTTCATTTTATCCTCAAAAACAAACCCCTGATTCCAAGCCCAATGCTCTGTTCACTGTGAAGGAATCTTGGGAAGTGGGAGGGGAGATAAATGGAGAGGCAAGGTAGCTGCAGCTTGTGTTCTAATTCTGCTCTGTAACTCACTATTCCTATGGTCTTTTTTTTCTTTTCTCTTCTTTTCTTTTTTTTCTTTTTTTTTTTTTTTTTTTTGCTGAGGCAGTTGGGATTAAGTGACTTGCTCAGAGTCACACAGATAGGAAGTGGTTAAGTGTCTGAGGCTGGTGCTCTATCCACTGCACCACCTAGCTGTTCCCTATTCATATGATCTAGGGACAAACCATCTCCCCTTTTTGGGTCTCATTCATCTGTCAACCAAGAGAAATGATATTTGCAGGTGGTAAAGTAGAAAGATAATTAAATTCGAAGTCGGTGGCTATGGATTCAAGTCCTGCTTCTAATATTTACTGCCTGTGTTACCTTCTCCAACCCAAAATTCACTACTCTGTAAAAAGAAAAGGTTGAACTAGATGGTCTCTAGGGTCCTTTCTGGTTTTAAATGTAGGAGCCTAAAGCCCCTTCCTCCTCTAAATTCTATGATCCTTATTTTACAGATGGACAAACTGAGGTCCAGAATGGGGAAATGATGTCCCAGATCCGGGGAATATCTGCTGAAGCCCTATAGTCTAGCCAACCTTGCTTCCTTTTCTGGACAATACTCAAAAGAGTCACATAATTTCAGAGCTGGAAAGGACAGAAGTCATCTAATTCAATGCACAATAAAGAAGGATCTCTTCTACAATACATCCAGCAAGTGGTTAATCAATTTTTGCTTAAAAGGCATATGTGCCAGAGACCTCACTATCTGATAATTTGGTGTATGTCATTTTTAGAAAGTTTCCTTACGTCAAGTTTTGAGGTAGAGTAAAACAAATTTCTTCCCTCTTCCACAAGACAGTCCTTCAGATGTTTAAAAACAATTATATTTCCTCTAAAAGTCTCTTCGCCAAGCTTAACATCCCCAGGCAGATGAAATGGATAGTGAATACTGGGCCTAGAATCAGAAAGACCTGACTGTGAATTCAGCCTCAGACACTAACAAGCACATGACCCTGGGCAAGTCTACCGCAATTTCCTCAAATGTAAAATGGGGATATTAATAAATAACTCCTATGTCATAAGGTTGTTGTAAAGATCAAATGAAATATTATATGTAAAGCATTTAGCAGAATACCTGGCATACAGTAGGTACTTAATAAATGTTTGTTTCCTTCCCATCAGTTCCTTCTATTCATCTTCATATGATTTGAAACTGGGGCTCTTTGGCATTCTGGTTGTCCTCCTCAGAACACTCTTTACTATCGATATCCTCACGTGGTACCCAGGACTGGACAGATTATTTCACGTCTGTTCTGAACAGAACAGAGTCCAGTAGTCTGTTTCTCTAGTTCTCACTTTCAACCTTTCTTATTGTAGACAAAGATTGCATTTGCTTGCTTGACTGCTGTATCATACTATTGACTTACTTCAAGCTAATAAAAACTATAATTCAATGAATGCTTCATTCTTGGCTCACTCTATTTACCTGACTCTTGACCTTGGCTCAGATACATGATTTTCCGTTGACCAAGATCCTATATCAACTTTATATAACCTCTCTATATTCTCAGTGAGTCCAGCACCATTAATAACAATGGCAAGTCCCATTTCTATGGTAATTTTACAAAGTGTTTTCTTCACAACAGAATGAGATTGGTTGCGTGAGGGTTATCACTATCATTTGGTAGAATAGCAATCTGAATCTAGGAAAGATAAAGAGTTTTATCCAACCTTACATAACTAACAAGCAGTGATCTCTATTCCCACCTCTATGAAATTCAAGGTTTGAACATGATCTCTAAAGTTCCTAACAGCTCTGACAAACCCAAGGCCATGAAAAGTCAATTAATAATGGAGCCATAATTTGGACCCAGGTCTCCTTCCCCCAAATCCAATGCTCTTTCCCCTACAGCCTGCTGCTCCGCTAATGCCTGAATGCCTCCCCATGCAAGTACAATGCAACTGTAGTAAGATCCCCAGGTGTTGGCTTTTTGCCCAATTCCTGGAATCAGTGGAGACAAAGGCAGCAAGGGACCCTTGGCACCAAAGATCTGAAAAAACAAACAACAACCACGGGAAAAAAAATCCTGTGGAATAGAACAACCTTCCCAGAGAAAAACGACAATATTCCTGGATAGATTTGTCACTGTGTGAAACAGCGGTCCAGATTCAAATTTAAACACCAGGCAAATCTTGAAGGGACAGGTTTCTGTTTGGCAGGATGTGAGTCAAAACAGGCCAGAAGGGGGAAGGTGGGCCACTGAAGCAGGAACTGAGAGTGTTGAGACTGGGTCTGTTCCTTGGCAGGTTCTGTAAAGACTGCTCGGATATACCTCCTCCCTTCCTTGATTTCAGACAAACTGGCCTAGTCATTGTTCCCAGAACACATCAGACACATTCCCATCTCCATGTCTTTTCTTAAACCATTTCCCTTGTCTGAAATGCCTTCCTCCTTCTAAGTGTTACTTTTCATTCAATGATAATAACAATAATTATCTTTTATATAGTACTTTGCAAAGAGCTCTACATATATTATCTCATTTGATGCTCAGAACAATCTTATTGAGAATAGGTGCTATTATTATCCTCCCCTTACAGATAAGGAAACTAAGGAAGGGAGAAATTAAGCAACTTGCCAAATAACAGAAAGCAAGTAAGTGTGACAAAGTATTTGAACTCAGATATTCCTGACTTTTCATCTAGCATTCTACCCCTATGCCATCTAGCTGGTTAGCCAAGATTTAGCTCAGACCTACCCTGCTCCTCCATTAAGTCCTTGCCGACTGTCCCTCACACAATGCTCTACTTCCCCCTTAGGAGTACCAAAGCATTTAATGGATGTGCCACTCACTAGGCTTCCTTCACACTATCTCACACTGTGTTTATTAGTTCTTGTCTTTGTGTGTATATGTCCTGTCCCCTCAAGCAATCCGTGAGCACTGGTGGTCTGAGAACAAGCCTGTATATCAGCCTCCCTGAAAATCATGAATGCTCAATAAACTACATAAACTACAATAGAAAATGATGGAACTGATGAGTTTCTACTTAACCCATCCAAGGGGACAGGACCCCATTTACCCATTGGCTGGTGTTACCATTTTATCCTGTACACTGTTCTAACTTCTGATTCTGATACTTTGAGGTTCTTTCTCTCCCCCTTTCCTCACTCCTTTCTGTCCTATTCTGCCTGGTTTGAAAGATCACATTTTTCTTATGATGAGCTCAATCCCTGTTAAAGAGGCTGAGGACTGAAGTTTCAACTCAGAAACAAGACCTTAGGGAAATAAGAGGAAATAAGAAAGCTCAGAGACCCTGCATTGATCACAGGAAAAGCCATCATCTTTCTGAAAAGAAACTACAACACTTTATTTTTAAAGATACATCCCAGCAAGGCTTTAATCAACTAATTTCAGCCACAGGATAGGGAAGAGCATCTCAGAAATCACTGGCCACTTTTCCTTTCCTTCTACTTCTAAGATACAGCGTTCTACCCAATCTTTTTATGTTTATGTTATAGAGCAAAATCTTGGGCCCAGAAAAAGAAAATGACTTGGACAAAAAGATCATACTGTCAGTGTCAAAACTGGGGCTCACAGAGATGACACTAAAATCACTGATTAGCCATTAGATGAAAATATGATAGCTACTACAGACTCAGTCTCTCTCTTTTCCCTCACACCATCTTCTTGGCACTCCCCTGCTTTTCTGCACACCATTTTCAGTAACTACATTTAGCTTGCAAGGCACAACTTTCCACATACTCCTCATCCCTACCTTGATTCATCATCCCATCTTCACCAATTACAGCTAAACTGGAACATGGGGACCGGCAGAGATAACTAGACATAAAAACAGGCTCTGAGAGAAGGCATCAGCCGGCAGGAAAGGAAGGAGTAGGGCTTTTCAATCTGTGATCTGTTGCCCTGGTATAAGCTAGTTGGATCCCTATTCCTAGGCATTTTTGTTTTTGATAGCAGCTAGCATTTCCATAATGTTTTAATAATTACAAAAACATCTTCCTCACAGGTTTAACTATCCCCATTTGACAAGTGAGGAAATCAAGATTTCATAGAATTTAAGTATATTAGAAATCTGATGATATTTGAGCTAAATGGGACCTTTAAGAACATCTAGAAGGGAAGAATTCATGAACAAACATGAGATAGAGAACATTATGAGACATAAAATGGATAATTTTGATTACATTATATTTAAAACTTTTTATATGAACAAAAGCAAAGTGATCAAGATTAAAAGAAAAGCAGAAAGCCGGGAAACAATTTTTACTGCAAGGATCTCTGATAAAGTTTTCATTTTTCAATTATCTGAAGAACTGTGTCAAATTTATAAGAATATAAGTCATTCCCCAATTGATAAATAGTCAAAGGATATGAATAAGCAGTTTTCAGATAAAAAAAATCAGTTATCTTTAGTCATATTATTTTTAAATGCTCTAAATCACTATTGATTAGAGAAATGCACATTAAAACTATTCTGAGGTGCCATTTCACATTAATCAGGCTGACTAATATGAAAGAAAAGGAAAATGATGAATGTTGGAAGGGGGAAATTGGGACACTAATGCACTATTGGTGGAGCTGTGAACTGATCCAACCACTCTGGAGAGCAATTTGGAACTACGCCCAAAAGGTAATCAAACTGTGCATATCCTTTGATCTAGCAATACTACTACTAGGTCGATATTCCAGAGATATTTTTTAAAGGGGATTGGGTTGAGGAAAGATGACAAAAACTCTTGAGTTAAGAGTTTGATTTCCTTACTCACAAGAGCTAGCAAAGTCTTTTCTTGAGGAAGAGGAAGAGTATATCTCTAGATCTTCCATGGACTCCTTACCCAAAAATATTTTTCCACCACATTTGCCAAAGAGTTATCAGTCCTCTGATTTGATCTAAAATTCAAGAATACATAGAATATATTGGAATTGGATATTAGAACAAAGAATGTCAGGTTCTAACAACAGTTCCCATGTACATGCCACACAATAGGTATGTAAAACATTTTAATCACAACAACTTAATGAGGAAAGTGATGCAGGAATGATCATTCCCCGCGGAGCCATAAAGAAACTATAGCTCCAAGGACATGAATATCTTGATAAGGATCACCAAGATAGTAATATCAGGCCAGGTCTTCTAACTCCAAGACTTTACTGCACCCTGCTGCCTCTATAACATGTAACAAAACAGAATGTTAGTACAAGAATGAACTCTAGAAATTATCTAAGACAACCTAAAAGGGGAAGAAATTTGCCTGGGATTACCTAGTTAATCATAGCCAAGGCAACACCAGAACCCTAGGCTAGCACTCTTTTCACAGTGCCCATTGTTATTCCCAGAGGTAATCCTAAAGCACAAACAATTTGAACCTTGTTCCCCATTCCTGCACCTCCTCCCCACCCCTCCACCCCCGCCTAAAAACACACACAACCTTTCTTCTAAGTTGGTCTCTCAGGGCCTCCTAGGTTATCTCCCTCCTCACTTAAGCCCCAGGAAAAGGAGGCCCAACAACTCCTCCCCCCCTAGATAAATGTCTGAATCACACATGTTTTGAAAATGAGGATCTTGTTACTGGAAAAAAGAAAGCTTGGTTCCCCCTCCTTTTCCCACTCCATCACCAGCTGTCCTCTAGTGTGAGAAAAAGTTTTATCTTTTTAAGGATATATAATGACCAGAAAGAAAAGGTTCCCAAACTCTCAATCTTAGCTCTGACCCAAGATTGGGGTGGGAGGAGGTGGGGAGAGGGGGGGAATCAAATAGGGAAACCTTACAGTCATTAATCTATCTAAACCTCCATAAACCTTCTCCCCAAGGAGAGAGAGGACAGGGATGATTTGATACCTCTCTCCAGCAGGTATAGAAATCAATCTCTCTCTCTATTTCTCTCTCTCTTTCATGCTCATGTACAGACATACAGACATACACATACACACACACACACACACACACACACACACACCCACCATGGTCATAGAAATTAGGACTGAATAGAGAATGTTAGAAAAGAGGATATTAGAACTAGAAATGACATTTGAATCCAATTTTTTTCATTCCTCAGATAAGAAACAGAAATCAAATAATATTGTCAGGGTTCTTAAAATGTGAATGGCAGAATCGCACTTCTATTCCTAGAGCAGCACTCTCTTTAGTTCACCTGCAGGTGGGATGTCACTAACAAGTATGTCTCTCTCTCTAAGGAAAGGAGTCATCCAGATTTTTTCCCTTGGTTACTCACTCCATGATACTGAGAGGTAAAGGGTGATGGGAGCAAAAAAAAAGGAAAAAAAAGTAATCAAACTAATAGCAGTAGGTGTTGAGAGAGGAACAGCAAGATGACTCATCCTAAGCTAGCTATCAACCTTTCTGCCTCCTTTTGTGTTTATACCACAGATTACTAAACTTAAGCCAAAAAGTGTTTAGCAATTGGCCTCAAAGGTCACTAAGTAACAAGAATTCCAGAAGCTGGGGTCCCTTCTAGCCCACTCTCTGCATCAGTCATAACATCAAGGAATCCTAGAATTACAGAACTTTAGAGGTAGAAGAGATAATGCTTTATCAATTAATTTAACAGATAAGTAAAGTGAAACTCAGAGTGGTTAGGTGATTTTTGCAAGTTCGATGAGTTGATTGCAGGTGTAATGTGTGCACAGTAAAAAGAACACTGAATTTGAAGTCAAAGCTAATTTTAAAATCCAACCTAGTTATTTATTGTAATATGCCTTTAGACAAGTAAGTCCCTTCAACTCTTCTTTCCTCACAAAAGGAAGGTGTGTAAGTGAAAATAATCTCAGCTCTCTTCTAATTTTTGGATTTGAACCCAGGTCTCCTGACTTCCAGCCCAATCTTCTTCCCACAGTAACGTGCGGCATTCTCCTCTCCCCTCCCCTCCCAATCCTCAGAAACAGAGACCCATTGTGTTAGTCTCTATTTTGAAGCAGCTGTTGATCAGATTTTGAGAATCAAGAGGGGGTCATTACAGGCAAAATGAAGATTGAGCCTTCCCCAAGAAGGAGGGTATACTGAGGAGGGAAGGAGGTTGCAGGATCGAGATGGCAAAGAGCCAAGCTCCAGTTCTATTACCCCGGCTAGCTGGCCTGTTTCGGCTCCTCGACCGACTCCTCTGTCTCTGCAGACGCGATCGCCTCAGCAGCCGGTAATAGTAGGACGGTCTCCCAGCACTTTTCCTGCCGCCGGCCGACATACTGCTCCCCCTCCTAGAGAGCCCCTAGCTGCCGGCCCTGCTCCACAGCTGCCCCCCAGGGGGGTGGGAGAACCCAGGCCAGCTCTTCAAGGGCCAGGGGCCAGAGGATGAGGAGGACAGAACCCTGAGCCCTAGGCACACGTCCAAGTCAGGCATCGAGGACAATCTGAGAACCACAGAGAGGTCTTGCTCTAATCTCAGCCTCTGTGGGGTAGAGCTCCGGGACCCCCTGCTTGCTCAACTTAACTGCCCTGTAAAACTGTGGAAACAAATTCTTCCTCCAACGATAAGCCTGTTGGAGTTGGAAAGGGGAAGGCAGAATTGGCATTGGCTCCCAGTTGAATGAGAAGGGGTTGACGATTGAGGAGGGGGGAGTAGGTAGCCGGAAAGTCAGTTTGGAAGAAATCCCGGACTGGATTATTGTGTTGGTTGAAACAATGAGTTTGGCCAAATGGGACTCCTTTTGGAGTGATGCCCACAAGGGGAGGGAGAAGAGAGTTTTATGCCAGGTTGATGCTTGTTATGTCATGAGAGGGTCACTGCAGAACAGTTACTGAACTTACTCTTCTCATCCTCCCTCCCCAAGAAAGGTCCCTACCAACTCCAAAATCCGGGTATTCTGAGATTCTAGAAACATATGAATGGTACTCAAAGAAGCATGATCTGTTTAAAAAAAAAAAAAAAAAAGACTTGTGCATTTGGGCTCAGATGGTCTAAGTTTTAACACTTGGTTTTTCTTACTAGCTCTGTAATTTTGAATAAATCATTGCTTCTCCTGATCAGTTTCTTCACTTATAAAAAGAAGGAAGTAGGAATAGCTGCTGTCTAGGGTCACTTTCAGCTTTAGATCTCTAAGCCTTCCATCTAAATCTAAATCTAGATCTAAAGTGGTCTTCCACTGAATAGCCCCCAGATCCACCTGTTTAAAAGTTCTCTCAGCCCATCTGATATCCTGTAGCCTAATGCTAAGAAGAAGGCAGGATGGTGAGAGTAATTGATTCTGGAAGGTCTGTCCCCATTTTAAGTCCTATTTCAGCAGGGGTTCTTAACCTGGGTCAGTAAATTTAAAAGAAAAAATAGCTATGTTTCAATATAATTGTCTTTCTTTGTAATTCTATACATGTTTTATGCATTTTAAAAATATTATTCTGAAATGATATCCTTAGATTTCCCCAGACTGACAGAAGGGCTCATGAAATGCAAAATAGATTTTAAAATGACTATTCTAGAGGAAAAGAGAACAGAATTGGCACACATGTGTGCATACATATATACATGCACACATACATGTGCATGCACACACAAACTTTCTGAGTAGGAAAAATACTAGATTTGGAATCTGAGATTTAAGTTCAAGTTTTAACTCCACTGCTTACTATGTGACTTTGGGCAAGTCACTCCCCCACTCCACAGGCTGTGAAGTGAAAGGGCTGTACTAAATGATCTTGAAGGTTTCTTCAACTCTAAACCCTGTGAAACTCTATATGCATGCATGCATACAGGCAGGCCTGAGGCTCTGAGGGAACCATGAAATGGGAAAACTTTCATTAGAACTTGAATGCACAAAGTGTCAGACAACACTACTCTCATCATCGAAGGACCTTTCTGTCCTACCTATTCAGAATGAATAATGGCACACTGCACAGGCTGGTAAGTTGATCCAGAAATAAGGAAGCAAATATCCAGGGAATGTAGGAAAAAGAGAATGAGGGTCACAGACAAGTTAGATGGAGCTAGTTTTTCCCAGCTTGGGATTTAGAGCATTCTCGACTTGTCTTAACTACCTTTCAGAGTGATGTATGGTAGACTAGGCATTGCTACACATAATACACACAGTTTGGTGAAATAATCTAAGAGCCAGAGGGGACCTTGAGACAGAGAATGTTAGAGGACATGAGGAATTCTAGAATAGAAAACACTAGAACTATATACTATCAGGGATATAAGAACCCTTGTAGAAATTATCTAGTCCAATGGCTTCACTGTACAAAGGAAGAAACTGAGATTCAGAGTGGTGGTAAATTCCTCATATATCAACACTTGTACCAGGGGAATGAAAGGGGGTAAGCACTTTTAGGCACATTTATTAGCATTTGTATGCTAGCACTTTACAAATATCATTTCATTTGATCCTCCTACCACCTAATAGGTGCTGTTATCATTCCCTCTTTACAGATGAGGAAACTGAAACAGAGATTAAAGTGACCATCCCAATGGCACACAGCTAATGAATAGCTGAAGCTGGATTTAAAATTGGGTCATCCAGACTTCAGGCCCACTGCTCTATCCCCTCTGCCATCTAGTTGCCTTTACCTACCACTTGGTAGGTAATAATTAGAGGGGAAAGATTTTGTAAACCTTAAAGCACAACAGCAATATGTTTCTTTTATCACTCCTATCCAAGGTCATACCGATAGCCAATGACAAAGCTTAGATTCAAACACAGTTCTTCAGATCACTCTTTCAATTAGACATCAGTGGAGGAATAGTGGGATTATAGCTCAATTCCATGGCAGAGCTGATTGCAGAGCAAATTACAAGAACAAAATCCTGTTGGCCTTTTTGAGAAATAAGAGGGTAAGAAGCTAGACTTCCAACAGATCCTCCAACAGTCCCAATGGTTCAGGAAAGGGCACCTGCTTGAGGAAAATATGAGATATATAAAGAAGTATATTGTTTCCACTTCAGGTAGAGCTAGACTAAACTGTTTGTAAAACCAGGACCGATTTGAGAAAGTTACAGAGAGGTACAATAGGACAAAAAACTTAACAAGGAAAGTTTTCTGGACACAGAATGGGTTGCTTTACAGGTAATAAGCTAACCATCAGTAAAAGTTTTCAAGCACAAGTTAGATGTCACCTGTCAGGCACACTATAGAGAAGATTCATGCTTAAGTTAAAGAACTAGATTAGATCAGTGATGTAAAATTCAAATAGAAATGGGAGAAACAGGGCAACTAAACTATATATGACAATCCCTGCAGGCTGCAAATTAATTTTAAAAAACCATATGCTAACATGATCCATGTTTCATTGTACTTTTGCCTATTTTTAAAAAAATATATTTTCTAATTACATTTTAATCTAGTTCTGATACTAGGGACACTTGTGAACTAGAGACCTCTGAGGTCTCTTTTAACATCAAAACTTCTTGATGGCAGGATGGTTTTGGTGTTGTATTTTCAGCACCCTCACAGCTTTTAGCCTATTGGAGGCACTTGGCAAATGCTTTCTGGACTGAGTCTAAGATTCTTATGATTATTCCAACAGTCAATAAAAAAAAAAAATAGCAACAAGGGACAAAATAGGGGAGTATCCTTAGAAGGATCCAAAGCAGAATAATTTATAGCCCTTTCATGCCTATATAATTTACATTGTTTGGGAAAAAACTTCTACCTATCCTCAAATTTCTGACATTATTATTGTTTTCATTCCAATATAATGTCCTGAAGTTAATAAGTAGAATAAATGAAACTTGAACTCAGTTCTCCTAATTCAATCTTGATCTTATTTCCACTGCATTTTTCTGATTAACGGAAAGATTCCTTCTCTATCATCTTCAGTAGCCAAGCAACCTTTCAATTATGCCCTTTGTTCCTTTGAAAAGCTAGTGAAATCCATGCCTTTTATTCCATTCCCATGGTTGCTGTTGCCCTCCCTTTACTCCTGCTCTATTACAGTATTCTCTTGCTGCCCTCATAACTCCAGGATCTACCCACTCCAATCCATCCTTGAAAAGATGGCAGGATATTATTCTGAAAGTAGTGTTTTCATATTATTCCTGAATAGAAGGAGTGACACATTATTTCTAGAGCACTTTAAGATTTAAAAACTATTATTCACTACAATCCTATGAAGGAAGCAATACAATTATTATTGTTTTTCTGTCATTTCAGTCATGTCCAATTCTCCATGACTCCATTTGGGATTTTCTTGGCAAAGATACTAGAATGGCTGGCCATTTCCTTTTACAGATTACTTTTCAGATGAGGAAACTGAGGCAAACAAGATGAGGGCCCCCTAGCAGCCCTCAGGTATTATGATTCCCATTTTAAAGATGAAGAAATTGAAGCTCCAAGAGGCTTCATGCTAACTAGGCTCACAAACTCAATAAGTAGCAGAGAAAGGACTTAACCTTGTCCATTATAAGATTCTTATCTGTCATGAAACTTCCATGATACCTCATTGCCTGACAAAATCCAAATTCCTTAACCCTCCACAACTTGGCTCTTTCCAATCTTGTTATCCTCTATTCCCTTTTACACAATGTCTGTATTAGCCAAACTATCCAACATATGCCATGCTCCTTCTCATCAAATCTTTTTGCTATTCCCCAAAGTCACAGGGAATGATTTCCTCTACTTCTCACCTGTGGTGCTCACTGGACATTCAGCATACTCTCTAGATAAATATGGCTATTTGGGTGACATATAATATCATTTTCTCCAAATAATCTCTGATCTCCTTTGGAGCAAAGATCCTCATTTTGTATTTCTCTAACTCCCACTATGCCCAGCTCAGAAGAATCAAAAGAATGTGGAATGGAAAAGACTCTAGATTTTCTAGTCTATACTCTTCATTTTTATAGATGAGGAAAAGTAAAGGTGAAAGCTGAAGATCTCATAGCTAATAAATTACCAACTTAGAATTCAAAACTAGGTGTCCAGACCATCACATCACCTGCCTTCTTTTAAAATTACTGTTAATGTTTACTGAATTGGATGGGGGGGAAAATTTCTCTTGCCACATAAGAACTTCATCTTGGTCTCTGAGTAACATGGGAGTAGGGTTTCCTTGGGAGATTACACTGGATCCTGACAGTAAGAGCTCATAAAATGATTGATCTTCAGTCAGGCCAGGTATGAGAATACTCCAGATCCCAGATGTGAAGGCAATATTCCAGGCCAGGTTTTACAATCTCTTCTGCCTGTCAGTGAGAAGGGAAGCAGGACATGACAAGGTCAGGTCAGGCTGGGAAGATCACAGCTGGATGGCAGAAGGCTTTCCCTATATCCTAATTCTTCCACATACTTATTCCTTTCCCCACTTCCCAGGTAGAGTGGAAAAAGTTTCTGGCTCCTAGAATCCCCAAACAAAAAATAATCACACATTTAGAAGTGGAATAGAGCTAAGAGCTTGTATAGTTCAACTTCCTCATTTCATGAATGAAGAAACTGTTGAGAACCTAATGGGGAACACTGAGACCCAACTGGGGAACCGGCTTGAAATCCATCTGAAGTAATTCACAAGAAGTTGGGCTTCTTCCCTCCATCTCATCAGGCAATAAGACAAAAAGAGCATTGAAAAGAGCCAAAAGCATCCTCTCTACTCATCCAAAAAGAATTGCATACTGACCATTTTGATCCTTGGGGTTTTAGATTGTCTTCTTGAAAACTCATCACTCCTTTTCTTTCAGGAGGGGTCATAAGTTCATAAGATATAAGACTACAAGGGACCTCATAGTTCATCTAGTTCAGTTGCTTATTTAACAGATGAGGAAACAGGCCCAGAGAGATTATATGACTTGCCCTAAGTTAATATTAGCTAAGAATCAGCCAATCCAGGATTCAGAAATCTTTCTATTAAGCACTATAAAAAACTTTAGGTCTCATCAAGCCCAATACTCCCATTTTACACGAGAGGAAACTGGGATCAGGAGAAATAGAGTGACTTGGTTATGATAACTCAGATAATAAAATACAATTCCAACCTGAATCACTTAATAACATATTCAACAATCTTTCTACCATGTCACTCAGCCTTCTTTGAGGAAAAAGAAAACATACACAAATTTGCTCTGACTTCCCAGTTGTGTGTCTAAGGACTGGACCAGCCAGTTGCTCTGGATCTATCAGAAACAATCTGCATGCCCTCAAAACCTAATTATTCACATGTGAATTATCCACCAGTTTCATCTCCTCTTCTCCCAGACAAGAAGAATACCCAGAAAGAAGCAGGGAGAAGAATCCTGAAACCCCAGAGCAAAGGGTAGTTGGGAAGAAGAGAAATGACTCAGAATCATTTTTCCTGAGAAGGGAAAACAATTCTAGTGGAATTCTCCTGTTCTCCCTGAGGAGGCTGGGTTTGGGACAAGGAAAGCCCTAATACCAAATAATAAAGTGACAGGGGCACTATCAATGAGAGCCCCCTTCTAGGAGAGGAGTGGCAATTCTCTGAAAAGATACAAGATTTCCCTCTTCTCCTGCCTGAAGAATCAGAAAAGCAAACATCTGGCAATAATTCAGTAAAAGGAACCAATCCTTCTTCCCCACCCCATCCCCCTCTCTCAATTCTGCTCACTGGCTCCCCAAGTCCCAGCTCTCTTAAGTCCCAATAAATTCAGTTTTCACACAACACGGACCATACAGATAGCAAGGATTTTAGGAATCATTTGACAAAGAAGGAAACTGAGGTCGAAAGACTTGAGTGACTTGCCCCAAACTACATAGCACCTTATTCAAAAGAGCCAAAGACTATGGGCCTGCCCAATGTAATAGTCGGAAAAGCTTGATCACAAGGTTGCTGGTGCTGTGGGCAAGCCCCAAGGCAGGGAGATGAGAGGAAAACAACTATACAGATCCTCTGTGCCCGTCTAAACAAAAGAGGCCAAGGCAGACCAACAGGGAGGTTCAGGTTACTATTGGGGGCCCAGAGAGACAGCGAGTCTGGGTCTGCAAGGCACACTGAACAGTTTCCTGAATATTGGAATGAGGAAGGGCCCTGGCTCAGACCCCTGCTGCCCCAGGACATTGGTGGGGGATGGGGAGGAGGATAGGTAACAGGGAATGTAAAGGATAGGGGAGTCTAAGCCAGCACTATTCTTGACTCCAAACTACCAAAATAACATTACCTTTCATTTCCCAATAGAAAACTTCTGGCAGCACTTCTTCCTTAATACCTTCTTACTTCAAAGATGTGATTTCATTGGCTACTCCTTCCACTAAGGCATACCCTCTCTACTTTAAGTAAGGTATCTCCATGAGTTTCTATAACAAAAAATAATTCTTCCTACTGTGGCCAAGCAAATGATGGAGCTCTTTCCACAAACTTTGTTAGAGTAGTGCTGGGACAATAAGAACCTACAGTTCCCTGCTAGGCCCAGGTGAAAACAGACCTGCCAGAGCCTGCTGCAATCACAGAACCTATAATCACATTCATACCACAAGGAAGCATGAGAAGAAGACTTCCTTGGAATAATTTAACATCACTTCAATTCCACAAACATTTCCTAAGCATCAATTATGTACAGGTCTATACTAACCAAGAGGAATATAACCCAGTTTTCTGCCCCTTGTAACTTTTCATGAAAAAAGGGAGGGAGGCAACTTAGTGTGGCAGAAACAGCACTGGATTTGGAATGCTATTTATATTCAGATCCTGGCTCTGATACTTCAGTTCAATATAGTTCAACAAGCACCGAGAGTCTACTATGTGCCAGGCACTGTGCTAAGTAGGGAGGATTCAAAAACAAACAGCCTCTCCCTTTAAGGAATTTATATTCCATTCAGAGAATAGTGATGATAAAGGATGATGATTGATGATGATAGCTAGCATTAATATAGTACTTTAAAGTTTGCCAATCCCTTACACCTGTTAGCTCATTCAGTCTTCACAACAGCCCTGAAAGATTGGTGCTGTTATTACTCCATTTTACAGATGAGGAAAATGAAACTCACATAAGATATGTGATTTACCCAGGAGTAGGAGGAAGGGATTAAGTGGCATTTTATTTGATCCCCACAATGACCCTTTGAGATAAGTAGTAGTATTATTCCTAGAAGAGAAACTAAGGAAGATTGAAGTTAAGTCTCTTATTTAGGGTCATATAAATAGGATCTGTGAACCTATTTGAACTCAGGTCTTTCTGGCTTGAAATCCAGTATGCTAAACTGCATATGGATCACTTAGCAACCTCCTAACACATATGCAGATAAGTATGAGTCATATATAAAATAAATACTAAGATGGTTTTCATTTTTAGAGGAGAATGTACTGTGAATGAAAATAATCAGGTATTATAGATTTGATAATCTAAATCAAATAGATATCAATATCTATATCAAATGATAGATTTAAGAGATGTTATATAGATGGAACTGATCAAGATTTGACAAATGATTGGATACAGGAAATAAATGAGAGTGAAGAAAAAAGGCTGATTCTTACATTGCAAAGTTGGGTGACTAGAATGGGGGAGACCTTGACAGAAATAGTAATGTCAAGAACCAGGACTCAAATCTAGGTGCTTATACCTCAAGAAGAATGGTCTTCCCACCACATCACAGATGTGAAGGAATAATAATCTGATATTCTTCTGCCCTTCATTATCAAATTAGATAATATTTGTAAAGTACCTGGTATAATACCCTGAACTTAGTAGGCATATAATAAATGCTTATTCCCTTCCTCTCACTAACCAAAAGGATTTAAAGCTCTAGTGCCTCCAACTTTGTGCTACTAAATGTAGTCTTAGAAGAAAAATTGCTGTTTTGAAAACCAGATGTTAGTTGATCTTATCCAAGAAAAGATGTTTTCTAGGCATAGAAAAGGGGAAGAGAAAGCCATGAATAAGAGTAAAACATTAGTGGATAAAATGCTAGGGGCAGGTAAACAGAGGGGTGTGTGTGTGCGCACGCATGTGCACACATATGTTATGTGTATATATTATAACAGAAGAACATAGAAAAAGGAAAAAAAGAACTCTGAACATAATCTTCACCAGTTTCCTAATTTCACATAATCGTAGAGTTGGGAAGAACTTTAAAGGTTATCAAGTCTACTCTAATAAATTTATCTTTTCTGCAATGTTCTTCAGCAAGTGATCATCCAAATCTTTCTTGAATACCTCCAATAAAAAGGAAACTTATCAATGAGACAGGCTGTTTCACTGATGGACATTTACTAGTGGTGGCATTTTCTTATTTAATTGAAATCTACTTTCTGGTCAGTTCCTCCATCTCAGCCTTAGCTCCCATATACAGCTAAGGGCTGGACCAAATCATATTGTCACAGTTGAAGAATTAGTTAGAACTGATCTCCATGGCAAGAGCCCAGCACTGGGCATGCTGCCCAAGGATGGCCAAGATAGTAGATACCAAACCTGTTTAAACGATTTTGGAAGAAATATTAGAGGAGATACCACCTTTCCCAGTAATAAGGGACTAGCCAACCTCAGTAATCAGGCTTGGAGAAGTGCTTAAAACAAATGATCTCATAAAAAGATTGTTCCTTCCTTGGAAATAAGGAAGGAGACAAAAGAAATTAATTAGGACTTTAAAGTAACAGCATCATAGTCTCTTTCTTTACCCCCTTCAGTCCAACTTACCTTCCTCTTTTGGTACTTACTTCCTTTTCTCCCATTTTCTCCCATATCCAATAAAGAAGGAATTAAATCCCACCACCTATTCAGTCTGGTTGTATCTAATTAAGTAGCTAATTCATTCCACAGAATTACAAATCACTTGTGAATTTATTGGGATACCTGAGGCAGTCCCTTATATCCAACATTTGTCCTTGCTGGCCCTTGTACACAATACCACCACATCTCCCAACTCTGGACATTCTATTTCCCATGCCTAGAATTTTCTCTCTTTTCACTTCTACCATGCCTTTTCATGGCATTCTTCAAGTTCTGGCTAAATTCTACCTTCTACAAGAAAAATTTTCTGATCCCCCCTGTAATGCTACTTTCTTTCCTCTCTTGAATATCCTCAGTTTATCTTGCATATATTTTGTTTGTAAACTGCTGTTTTAACCTTATCTTCTTCATTAAACTGTAAAGTTCTTGAAAGAAAGATTATTTTTCATCTTTCTAGATAACATCAGCTTCTTGGAACAGTGCCTGACACATAGTAGGCAGTTAAGTAATACTTACTGACTTAGTGACAGTACAATGCATTGCAAAAAACAGAAGTTAATACTACCTCTATTGCTATTTTGTGTCCTAGGACCTCTTTAGGTTACAAGCCTCTAAATGGCAGAGGTGTTCAATAACTAAGATGCCTCTTCCAACTATGAAATCTATGATTATATATGTTCCTTGCATTCTCTCTAGCAACCCAAGGCAGCATACAGGCAAGCTAGTGGACTTGGCCAGGACTATCCCCTAAGGTCTTAGCACCTGTTTCTATACTTCTCCCTCTGCTCCCACTATCAAGGGACAGCTTCCATCTGCATGTCCCAGCCAACATACTGGAGCCTGACCTCAAAACTGCTGGCTCTTTCTTTGCTTCTTTCTCCAGTATCAACAAGTAAGGAGTTTTCAATCCAAAATGCCCATCTTCCCTCTTAGCCTTCATTATCCAGCTTCCAAAAGCGGGGCACTGCATATAGTTCAATTACAAAGCTTAGTTGTACATCCCCAATTCCCTCTTTTTCCAGGCTTCTTCCTTGAACCACTCCTCCCCCATCATCATTTTTTTAAAAATAATCTTGAGGCCAAATGTAGTCATCTGTGAACAATTATGGGCTGGCACCAGTCAGGCTATGTAGAGAAAGGAAACGCTTGTTTCTTGCTGAAATGCACTACTTTATACACTGTGGAGATAGGGAAGGACTCCTCAAGGACTCTGACACATCTTCCTAATGCCAGCTAGATTTAGACCTAGCTTTAAAAAGTTCTTTACCTGGCCAGATCTTATTACTTGCGTAATCTAAAAAACAAGGAGTTTGGACTTGACCACTAAGATTTCTTGCCATTTTAATATCCTATATTCTAAAGTTCTTTCTAGTTCTTAGTTTTTTATATCTGGCAAGTTTCTTGAGTTCTATGATAGATCAATCAACAAATATCTACCATGCACCTGTGTTAGCCAAGCTTGTGCTAAGCCTTAGGAAAAGATAATGAAAGAAACATGAAATAATAGTGCAGGTCTAAGAGAATTTACAAAGTATTTGGGGAGAAAAAGATACACAGGTAGATGTTTGTGAAATGAATCTGCAGTGGGAAGCATAGACAGTATTGATAGCAAAAAACCAGAAACAAAGTGACTATCCATCAACCAAGGAATGTCTGGACAAATCATGACACGTGTATGTAATGCTATTTTATTGTACTGTATAAAATGATGAATATGAAGAATTCAGAGAAAGGAGGGAAGACTTGTGTAAAGGGATACAAAGTGAAGTAAACAGAAACAGAAAAATATACATAAACACTCCAAGGAACATAAATGGGGGGGAAAAACTATCAAATGAAATTAAACACTGTAACTAAAATGACTAATCACAGCCCCAGGGAAGAGATAGGGAAATACTCTTTTCCCTTTTTCTAGAAGTGAGGAACTATGGGTGTTAACTATGTTAAACAAACTGAGACAGTTGCTAAAACAATTGGTTTTGCTTAACCTATTTTCTTTGTTATAAGGGATAACTTGGGTATATTTGAAAATGAATGGGTTGTAAGGACAAAAGGCATCAATAAAATTTTCGTTTTAAAAAAAGACAGTATTTTGCATGAAACATAGGAGAGGAGGAGTGGTTATGGAACTGGAATTGGGTCTGGGAAGATAGATTTAGAAAGGCAGGAGGGGAAGAACATTTTAGGTGGGAGGATGGTATGAACAAAGGCAGGAAGGTAGAAATTAATCTAGGATATTTGGGAAACAATGAATCATAATAGTGGCTCATTTCTACAGTGCTTTATAGCTTTAAAAAGCACTTTTCTCACAATAATTCCATGAGAAAGGTAGTACAAACATTACTATCTCTCTTTTAGAGATGAAGATGCTAAAGCTCAGAGAAATCAGTGAAGAACCAATTTGGCAGAAAGATGGGAATATGTGATTTAAAGCTGTAAGGAGCTTTAGTGATCACCTATTTCAAACCCCTCATTTTACATATGGGGTAAGGGTTAAGGTAGAGAACAAAGCCCAGAAAAGTGAAATACCTTGCTCAGGCCTCCTAGTTAATATATAGTAATGCTAGGATTCAAATCCAGGATAAATTCCCCTATAAATTTCCACTACAAGATGCTGCTCTTCTATGGTAGGGCTAGAAGAGGTAAGGGCTTTGAAATACTACACTAAAGCTAGAGAGAACTATGGTTGAAATTCAGTTATTGGGCTAAATTTGCTCTTCTGTGATGTGAGAAACTATAATTGAAAATGAGCAGAACCCAAGGTGGATAATAGGTATTAGAAAGAACAGGAGTGAGGAAGCTAGTGACAAGACAGAAATAGGGTACTGGGAAATAGAATTGGTGACTGCCTCCCAATTGCTCTTTGAGTGATTTAGATTATCCCCAGAACCTCCTAGAAGGAAGGGTTGCTCTCTTAACCCCAGTAAGAAGAGGAAAACAGAGCAGCATCAATTACATGGAACTAAAAGAGACATTACATCTCTGCTTTTCTCTGCTCACTTCCATTTCAATGGGGATATAAGAATCTGAGCACAGAACTCTCAGAATGACTAAGAGAAAGGCAAGCCAATACCAAATTAACAGTAGTTTGCAGCCATGGAGTGGTGGGATCTCAAGGAGATAGGAGGTTCCAGAAGCATCCAGGTATCAACCTCACATCACCCCTTACTCTTTCAATAGAATGGGGTGATAAAACTGAATAGAACAAGAGTTGGGTCTGTTTAAGTAGTGTCATAAGCTTTCCCTTATGAAAATTCATGAAAATCTCCAGAAACCATAGAAGTAGAAACCAGGAGAAAATAAAACTAAGTAGGGGAGTACAAAAATTAACTTCTGGTATTTGAAGGTGTGTCCTGGGAAAGAGGATCCAACTTATTCATGGTATAGTAGGAAAGCTCTAATTCACAATCAGTAGATCAGGGTTCAAATCCTACTTCTGATACTCAACTTCCTGTGTGACCCACACAATAAGCCACTTGACATAGAGCTAGATAACTTCTAAGGGTCCTTTTCACCTTGAAATCGGTCATTCCATAACCATATAATAAAGATCAATATAGAGTTGGGAGGAGGAGCTATAGAGAGGCAGAGTTCAGCTGTGTATAAAGAAAAACCTTGTAAAAGTGGGGCCCTGCAATAAGAGATTGTTTAGGGAAACAGTAAGTTCCTGGTCACTGGGAATCCTAAGCACCCAAGGTAAGAAGAGGAAAGCTAAGGGCCAAGTCAAATAACCTTGGAGTCTGTAGACTGAAGGAATAGACAGAAAACTTTTTCTGGATCTGGGGACCAGAGAGACTGTGGCAAACTTTTTATTTTCCCAAATGATGGTATTAAAACTGTATTAAGAAAGCTCTGGATTAACTGTTTTAATCTATACCTGTCCTACTCCAAATAAAAGCAGTAACAATATCTAAAGTATTGGGTAACAAATCTAGACTCCTCAGGGGGCATAATAATCCCTGGACACTTTCCACATAGTGAATGGGGGAAGAAAGGATGTTATTGATCCACATTTCTAAAAGCAACCTTTTTTTTTTTAACCATTACAGCTGAATTCTTGTTTAGAGAAAGACAAGGGGTGTGTATGTAGGGGAGGAGGGTAAGGGAAGGATACCTTAATTATAACCCTGCCAGAACTTTCTCCATTGGTTAGAAATTTAAAAATAATAAAATATCAGAGCTGAAAAGGACTTTAAAACACAAAAACATAGAATATTAGATCTGAGAAATCATTTAGTCCCATGTAGGAAACTCAGGGTTGGCTAGCTTCAATAACTTAGTATTAGGGCTGGGATTTGAACTCTATCCATAATTCAAACTCCAAGTTCAACCACTGTGTCTGAATGACTTGCTGAGTTGTAAAAAAGGAAGAAAAGGAAATAAGCATTTATATAGTGCCAACTATGTGCCAGGCATTGTGTTAAATGCTTTTACAATATCTGGTTTGAAATAAACTGAACAATCAACATCTAGCTCAAAAAACACCCCACACCCCACAGAAATCTCAGAGAACATGAACAATGGATAATTTCTCCCAGGGCCATCTCCTATCCCCCTCCCCCACTATCCCTGTGTTTCATCTGGAAAAGTCACACAGCAATAGGAAGGACTTGAGTGGGCCACATTCCTCAGCCTGTTGAAACAGGAAACAGCCAAAGCTCTTAGCTCTAAACTGAAGAAAAACAAACAGAGAGGGTCTCCTGGCCAGCCCATTGCCCCTCAAGCTGGGCCCCACGTGGCCCTGCTTCTGTGACTGACCTCAAGGCTTCTACTGGAGTTTGGCAGGCAGGGAGATTAATGATTCACACATTGCCCAGGCTGGAGAATCTGTGGGTTGGAATAGGGCCACAGTTAAGTCTGAAGTGAAAAGGGGGCTGAGTAGGGCAGGGGGTTGGGACAGATAGAGGTTGCAGAGATATTCAACATAGAATTGATTGAAGTGTTGGTCACACTTCAAAGTCTAGCTCACAGGATCATAGATTGTTAGAGTCAGAGAAACCCTCAAAAATTACTTCTCCATTCTTGTTTTACATAAGGAACTAACTGGTGGGTCAGAAAGAAAATTTGACTTTCCAGTGTCATACACTGGAGGACAGCAAGTCCTTGAAGGAATTTCAACTTAAAAATCTGAAAAATCATTTGATTCCAAAATATTATAACTTTGGGAACACTGAGGATAATCAGAATCATAAGATAAATAGGGCAAATCCCTAAGGTGAGAGTAACACAGTCAGACTAATAAGACAAAATAAGTATAAATTATAGAAAACAGACATCTTATTAGGACCATCCCCATTCCCACTCTGGTTTCTCTCTATATATAATATACACTCTCATAGTAGTTCTACCAATACCCCTCAAAACCCACCCCATCGGCAGACACCTGGGGGGCAAAATAATGAATATGAAATTGAGAGAGAGTAAAGAAGCCTAGCTATTCACCCAGACTCTGCCACTAAAATAGGAGGGAGAAGATGTGCCTTTTCCCATGTAAACCAGGATAGCTGTCTAGCCTTGGGTTGGTAACTTCACCTTTCTAGGCCTCAGTCTCATCGATTGTAAAATAAGGGGCTTGGACTAGACAATTCATAAGTTTCCTTGCAATTCTAACATTCCATGAATCCTCTTCTAATATGCTAAGTTGATCCCAATTGCAATCAGCTTTATTATATAACACTCTCAGTCTCAGAGGATTCCCCTCAAAGCTGGCTGGCACCTGATTTAAAATCTTCTCCAAAAAATGAACAAAAGCATGGAGATACTGCCAATGCATGGAAACAACAGGTGTTTCCCAAAAGGGCTAAAGGCCCCTAAAAATAAGGCTGCTAAATAATAAAGGCCCCACAGTCAATGACATGGTAGCAATAGATCAGACCAGTATTTTTAGAAATGGAGAGGAGGTAAGGAAGGCAACTTATCTCTAGGAAGGTTATTCCTCCCTCCAGCCTTGGTGTCAGGAATAAAGCAAAGAAATGGGGCACACTGGTTGCAGTGGCTGAATTTGTCAGCTTTAGGCCAAGAATCTCTTTTCTTTCTCCCCTCCTCTCCTCACCAGGCATCTGACCCCAGAGGTCTCCCTTTTATTCAGATACCACAGATACCATAGCAATCACCAGCAAGAATGTCTCAATAGCAAAGTACTTTCACATCCATTTGAGCAAGAGAAGAGGGGGATTTATTAGCCCCATTTTACACATGAGGAAATTGAAGCATAGAGAATCATGAGCTGTTAAGAGCTAAAAGGAGCTACAGAATTGTACAATAGAAAATGATAGAACTGGAAGACGTCAACAAAGACATTAGAGTTGGAAGGAACCTTAGAGATCATACAGCCTGCCCTCCACAGCACCTCCCTCACCCCGCTTGTTTCTACACGGAAGGAAACTGAAGCCCAAAGTGACTGACTGACTTGTCCAAGACCACATATCGTCTCTCTGAGAGCACTCTATCTTGGGACCCTTGACTTCTAGACCTGTGCTCTTTCTACTGTGCCACATGAATATGTTATGTACAGTTAGCTCCAATCCTGTTCATGATTTTGCAGACATAAGTGGACAAGGAAAGATGGCAACAGAAACCAGTGGATCTCACACACACACACACACACACACACACACACACACACACACACACACACAGTGGCAGGGTACCAGTATACTTGGATTCTATTTTTTCCCCCAGGTTATTTCTTTGCCTTATAGTCATCAGCAGCTTATGCCTCAGTTTCTTCAGAGAAGAAAGATATTCTAGCGAGAGCTTATTCCAGGGTGATGAGGGATTTGTCATCAAAAGTAGCAACACTAGAAACTGGTACAGGTGATCACTTATCTGACCCACCCACAATCTCTTAAATCCCCCTACATAGAGATATAGGGACTAGAGAGCTAAAGTTGCTTTAGAAAAATACGGTTAGGGTCACTGGGGACAAGGATTATAGAGAAGTTATTTTCTCTAACTAGTCCTAATGAGAGATGTCTCCAATCAGTCCCTAAGAGGAAGCAGGAAGATTGGGATTTGCTAAATAATGTAAGACAGCCCACTCTAATATCTCTATCAGGAAATGTAGCATATTTGGAAGAATTACAACCTATGTATGTGGTTGTAATCAAGAGACATAACTGACTGTGACACTTGTATAATGGGGGAAGTTACTTCCTTTTTCTGAGTCTCAGTTTCCTCAACTTTGCAATGATACATCACTCATTTTAGGATATTGTGAGGAAAGTATTGTATAAACCTTAAACTCTATAGAAATAGAAGCTGTTAACTGTTATCCTTCCTGTCAAAGTCACTCTGTATATTCATTACAAGCTCATTTTGTGGGTGGTTAAAAACTTGTTCTGGTCCTCACATATTCCCCTTTCTCTCCCTCCCCCAACAAAATGGCCCTGGGTCCTCAAACCTCAATGCCTATTGAGACTCACATTTACTTAGGGAGGTCCCTAGACCCCTCACACATACCCTAGGGATCTCCCCTAGTTCCACATACTTTACAATTCCTTCAGAGACTATCCTGAACTGATACCCAGACTCTCCTAGGACTTAAACCTTCTGAGCATTGTTAATACTCCTGGGCCCCCACTATTCTAGGAACCAAATCAAACTCCACACTCCTTTTTGGAGATATTTCAGGACTGTGCATCCTTTCAGGGTGTCCCTAACCCTATATACCCTTATTCTGGGTGCTTTCGGAAGAGACATGTTCTTCATTAATGTTCATAGTGCCCAAACAAGATAAGAAATCATTGGCCCTTCAAAGAGAGAAAAAATGAAGTTCTTCAGCAGCCAAGGAACAACGAACTAATGAATGAATAAACACAATATCAACACCAGGGATAGGGAACAAAGTTAAAAAACCAGATTATTCTCCTAGTCACCAGCCTGTGGGCAAAACTCCTTTGTGCTCCAGTTGTTTAGGGCCAGGCAACTGCTGCCCCCTCCTGGGAGCCTCCAACTAAATACACTGATTTGATTTTGAGAATCTATCAGCAAATTCTTCCCCTGACTGGAGAAGCTATTCTCTACCATCTCTAGGTGGCAAGTCATCACACAGTTAAAAACCCATGAGAAATTCTTTTCAGTTACTTGTGTAACTTGCTATAACGAATGAGAAGAAATGGGTCTCACTATTTTTCTTTAACCCCCATCTTTCATTGCCATCATCACCACCCCTCATATCTATAGGTCAATAAACACTTATAAAACCCCTACTTTGTACAGCACTATGCTAATGAAGCACTGGTGATATGAAGAAAGGTCAGTCTCTGTTCTCTAACAGTTCACACCTAAATGGAGGAGATGGCATACAAATAATTATATACAAACTTGCTACATACAAGATAAATAGGAAATAATCAACAGAGTGAAGGCACTCAAATTAAGAGGCATCATGAAAGACTTCCTGTAAAAGATGGAGTTTTACCTGGGAATTGAAGAAAGCCAAGAAGGCAAAGATGAGGAAGTAAAACATTCCAGGTGTGGGGTCGGGGATGGAGAATAAGGGGAGAGAGAGCGCGGAGATATCCAGAGAAATCTGGGAGTCAGAAGTCAAGAGATGAGAGAGTTTTGTGCCACTGGAAAGAAAGGTTAATGCCAATAGAATACACAGTGCTGCTGGGGGCAGGGGGTGGGGGAGTTTAAAGTATAAGAAGAATGGGAAAGTGGAAAGAGGGCTTTGACAACCAAACAAGATTTTATATATTTTTGGTAGGTGATAGGGAGTCACTAGAGGTTATTGAATAGCTGTATGTCCAAAATACTACTCCCTCCATTAGTGATCTTCATAAGAATATGAGAGCTTAGAACACAGAATCACAGAGTATCAGAGTTGGAAAGGCCATTAATGGTCACACAATCAAACCTCTTCCTTGCTTGAAAATGCTATTTATAACACAGGATCATAGATTTAGTTCTGGGAAGGATGTGGTAGATCATCCAGTACAATTCCCTTGTTTTAGCAATGATTAAACAGTGGTTAAATGACTTGCCCAAAGTCATGGTGGCAAGTAGGAATTTAAAACCAAGTCATAAGATCCCAAACCCAGCACTCCTTCTCTTGAGTGCTGCCTCATAACAAGTAATCATCAAACTTCCACTCAATGAATTGTACTGAGGAAGAGTCCACTGATTCCCAGTCCATTTAGGATAGCTCACTTTAGAATCAAATGATGTAATAAGAAGACCATCCTGGACTCCAACATAAAAGATCAGAATGGAAAAAGATCTTAAAATGTGAAACGGAATGCTAAAGCTGGAAAAAGACCAGCTTAACTGAATAGAAAGTATGTCTGGGGGAGTGATATTAGAGAAAATTGTATACGTAGATTAAGACCAAATTGTTGAACACTAGAAAAGCTTACAATAGAGATCTGTGAAGTTCAGGAAAGCTGTGTCAATCTTAGAGAAGAAGAAAGTAAAAGACCAGACAGAGTATGTCTGAGGGGCCTAAAGTATAGTGATCTTGGTGAGAGTATTTACCAACCTTATGGTTAAAAGAGAAAACCCTAGGAAGTCCTTAGCTTTTAGCTCCAAGAAGAAGGTGGACAGTGGGAGTAATATGAAAACAGAGATATTGGGGTTGAGTGAAGGTGGGGCACCTCAAGGATTCTGCAATACTAACAGAGTTATTGAGAGCAGCTCTACTCCACCCTACCCACCAATCTTATCTCCCACAATTCACACCCTCTACTACAGCCTGACCCAGCTGGTCCCATGTGTCCCACAAATGTTAAGTTCATTCCTGCCCCTGCATCTTTGTTTATGTTATTCTCACCTGTAAAGCCTTCTGCCAGCCTTATCCACTAGGAAGCAGGGTCACATAGTAAAAGAATATTGAACTTGGAGTAAAACCTGGGATTGAGCCCTGAACTCCACAATTTTCAATCCCTGTGAACTTTCTGAGCCTCAATTTCCTAATCAAATGAAGTATGGCTAATAATACTTGCCCTAATTCAAAGAATCACAGTGGGGATGAAAGGAGGCAACAGATTTGCAGATACTTTTATTTGTAAAATTTATGATTTTTAGGTATTTGCACAATGCAACTGCTCCAAAGCCTCTGAATGAAATTCTTCCTGCCCCTCCTCATCCCTCATGAATAACAGCCTAGAATTTTTTTTCTTGCAGGTTTCAATGCTTTTTATGCCATGATATACAGTCCATCAAATAAATTTTCCCATTATATTTCAAACACAGTGTGCTGCCTTTCTGCTTTTTAATAATATATTTGTTTCATTGTTCCTCTTCCCCAGAGAAATCTTAAGCTTCACTCCAATATGGAGCCTACAAGAGACCAAATGAATTGGCAAACATTCATTTATAAAAAAAAGATACTGCAAGGCAAAACTCTCCCTGGTTTGCCCCAAGGTGGTTCCAGAATCACTTTATTCTTTTTTCCTTTCTTTTAGGGACAGGGAACAGCTGGGATTAGGTTAAATTTGCTAGTCACAGAATATTAGAGCTAAATCCAACTTTAGGCCTTATCTAGCTCAGCCTCCTCTTTTGACAGGAGAAGGCTCATAAATATTAAATCATTTACCCAAGATCACAAGATAGTAAAAAAAGAAAAGGGGCTTCACACTAAGGTCTTCATATTCTCAATCCCAGGATTTTACTAATATACAACACTATGCTTTATTAATCCAATGCTTTAACTTTATAGAAGTGGAAATTAAGCCTCCCTCCCCAAAGAAAGTGATTCATTCAGTCACAAAGCATATAAATAATAGAATGCAGACTCAAAAATAGTTTGTCTGTTACATTTCTTTATCAATGAATATGCATTTATCAAATGCTTATTATGTTGCCAAGAATTCTACTAGCCACTTACAAAGGCAAAATGAACCAAAAAATTGTGTAAGTAAATGCAAAATACATAATAAAGTAAATCTAAAACAAAGGGAAGAACAGAATGGTAGCAGTTGGGGTTATCAGGAAAGGCCTTACATAGATATTCCTTCCTGCATTTTAAAGTTAACTAGGGATTCCAAGAGGGAGAGGTGAGGAGGGAGCACATTCCAGATTATGGAGGACAACCTGTACCCAAGCACAACAATAGCTGGAATGCAATGTACAAGGAAGAGCAAATAGCCCAATTTGGCTGGAATGTAGTACATGTAATGGAATAAAGTATAGTTAAAACTGGAAAGTGGACAGGAGTCAGATTATAAAGAATTTTACATACCAAACAGAAGTTTGAATTTTTATCTCTGAGTACCAGGGAACCCCTTACATTTTTAAAAGAGTAGTTGTGATGATAAATTCAGATCTCTGATTTAGAAATATCCATTTGGCAATTGTATGGAAAAAAAGATTAGAAAGGAAAAAATTGAAGAAAGAAGACCAATTGGGAGGATATTGCTATGACACAGGCAAGAGGTTACAAATTAGTGTAGTGATCCTGTGAGTTAGAGAAGGGGATGTATATGAGATATTGTGGAGAGAATCAATACATCTGGCAAGTGATTTAATATGGAAAAGAGAAAAAGTGAAGAGTAAAGGAGAACTTGTAAATCTGGGTAAGTGAAAGAATAATAGTTCCCTTGACAGAAAATGAGATTTTAGGAAAGTACTAGGGAGGGGCAAGATAATGAGTTCTAGTTTGGACAAGTTGGAAGTTTGATATAATTGTAGAACTGCCTTCCAGGATTTGAGCAGAGCTTTATCAAAAGACAGGGCCAACCAAAACACTCTTCAACATGATAATGCAAAGGTTTTAAGATAGCAAATGTGTTTCCCATCCTAATCTCTTCTCCAGATCAATCACCCCCATTTTCTTTAGGTCATTCTTCATAAGGTATGGTATTCAGTCCCATCCTCATCATGGTTTCATTTTCTCTGGACTATGTTCCAGTTTGTCCGTGTCATTCTTAAGTATTAATTTCAGGTGTCACATGACCAGGGTAGAGTATCATTTCCCTAATTCTAGATATTAATTCTTGATAAATGCAACTGAAACTCATTCTTTTAAAAAAGAAATTTGGAGGCAATCAGGGTTAAGTGTCTTACCCAGGATCACATAGTAGTATGGTCTGAAGTCACATTTGAATTTAAATTCTCCTGACTCCAAGGCTGGTGGTGCTCTCTCCCCTGTATCATCTAGCTATCCCCCAAATCCACTCTTCATGTAAAACCAAGCTCAAGAAGAGAAATCCAAGCTCAATTCAAAGAGTTTAAACTATGACTGATAAATTATAGTCAAGAAGACTCACTATATTGTGGTGGGAAGGACACAAAGACAGAAACAAAAGGAACTGAGTTCTAGTACTAGCTTTACCATAGATACTGTCTGACTTCAGGCAAGCTGCTTTCCTTCTCTGGGGATCAATTTTCTTATCTATAAAATGGATATAACATGCCTACACTTCATTCCCTCTATCCAGAACACCTGTGAAAGTCAAATGAGTTAATGAGCTTTAGAAACTATGAAGTTTTGGGCACACAAGCCATAAACCAGGTCTGAACAAGTCACTCCTCAAGAAATTTCAGGAGCACACCTGTCAGATTGGCTAGAATGACAGGAAAAGATAATGATGATATTGGAGGGGATATGGGAAAACTGGGACACTGATGCATTGTTGGTGGAGTTGTGAACGGATCCAACCATTCTGAAGAGCAATTTGGAACTATGCTCAAAAAGTTATCAAACTGTGCATACCCTTTGATCCAGCAGTGTTTCTACTGGGTTATATCCTAAAGAGATCTTAAAGAACAGAAAGGGACTCAATATATGCCAAAATGTTTGTGGCAGCCCTTTTTGTAGTGGCTAAAAACTGGAAACTGAATGGATGCCCATCAATTGGAGAATGGTTGGGTAAACTGTGGTATATGAATGTTATGCAATATTATTGTTCTATAAGAAATGACCAGCAGGATGAATACAGAGAGGCTGGAAAGACTTACGCAAACTGATGCTAAGTGAAATGAGCAGAACCAGGAGCTCATTATACACTTCAACAATAATACTATATGATGATCAATTCTGATGGACATGGTTTTTTTCAACAATGAAAGGATTCAAATCAGTTCCAATTGATCTGTAATGAACAGAACGAGCTACACCCAGAGAAAGAACACTGGAAAATGAGTATAGATATTTCCATTCTTTCTGTTATTGTTTGCTTGCATTTTTGTTTTTTCTTCTCAGGTTATTTTTACCTTCTTTCTAAATCCCATCTTTCTTGTGTAGCAAGACAACTGTATAAATATGTAAACATATATTGTATTTAACATATACTTTAACATATTTAACATGTATTGGTCTAGCTGCTATCTAGGGAAGGGGGTAGAGGGAAGGAGGGGAAAAGTTGAAACAAAAGTTTTTACAAGGGTCAATGTTGAAAAATCACCCATACATATATTTTGTATATAAAAAGCTATAATAAAAAAAAATTTCAGTAGCTCCCCACTAAATTCTTTCTGTTTAAGCTTTTAAAACCTTTCATAATCTTGCTCCAAATGATCTTTCCAGACCAAGTTCATATTACTCTTTCACTGAATTCTAGCCAAACTGATCTATTTGCAGTTCTCCCATAGACAACATTCCACTTCCCACTTCTATTGCTCTGTCCTCCATGCTTGAAATGCTTTCCCAACTCACCTCTTCTGCTTGGAATTCCAAACTCCATTCAAGTTTAGTTCTGATGCCACATCCTACCCAAAGCCTTTACTGATCTTCCTTCCTGCTTTGCTAGGGTTTCCCCTCTCCATTCCCTCCCTCATGGTAACAAGTACTCCATATTCTACTCCATATTCTCTTTGTAGAGAGAGAGCGTTTACTTGTATTTGAGTACATGTATTCCCCCACTCCCACTCTATGGTTTGTACAGTTGTTTTTTAGTCATGTTTGACTCTTTGTGACCCCAGTTTGGGATTTACTTGGCAAAAATATAGAACTGGTTTGCTATTCCTTCGCCAATTCATTTTACAGATGAGGAAACTGAGGCAAACAGGAATAAATGACTTGCCCTGGATCACACAGCTACTAAATGTCTGAGGTCAGATTTGAAGTCAAGGACATGAGTCTTCCTGGCTCCAACTCTGATACTTTATCTACCTCGTTGCCTTTGCTCCATCAGAAGAACGAACACTAATCCTCTTGAGGACAGTGGCTTTCATTTTTGTTTTTGTTTTCCTAGTTCAGAACCAGCCACATGGTAGAACTTAATAAATACCCCTATTATGTGCCAGGCACTGTGCTAAGGACTGGAAATATAAAAAGAGACAAAAGACAATCTGGTAGTTCAATTCTACAATTCTACTATATTCTGTCCAGGACTGAGTGAGCCATGGAACTTGAATTTCTGGTGGAAGGGAGGTAAGCGGCAGTTCTAAAAGCTGTGTATATAGATTTATCCAGACTGAAAAAAATTGCTCTAGTCTTTTGTGCCTTTGACTCTATTCAGCTCTACCAGGTATTCAAAGCCATGGTGCCAGTCATGAACAAAAGAGAGCACCAGATTTATAATTATAGAACCTAGATTGGACACATTTCCACTATTTACCACCCAAGTCACTTCCCTTACTTAAACCTCCATTTTTACCTCTACGTATTATGTGGATGGTATATGTAGTATGGTGGGGTGGCAGTAGGATCAGGGGGTGAACTGAATTATTTCCAAGATCCCTTCCATCTCGAAATCTTTTGAGGATCTCCAAGCACCAGAGTAGTTGGAATAAGAATGTTTCATCCTATTTCTATGAAGAAGGAAAGAAGGAGGATGAGGTTAGGGGGTACAATGGCTCCCTGCCAAGCCTCACCACTTTTGAGCCACTTGGACCTGGGGTTTCCTCCATCCATGGAAAGTTTCTGCTTATACTTTGCAGTTTCCATAGCAACCACATTTCTTCCTTTGTATGAATTTGACTGCCTCCCCTTCCCCCCAGTCACTTTGCTTTCTTAACAGACAAATTCTCTTTTTCCTTTTAAAGGAAAAATATGATGGGGAAAGGGCAGGAATAATTGTTGCCAGGATTTAGAGCAGTGAACAGCAAAGGCAGGCTCTTTCTAGGGCTCCCCTAGGCTACTGTAAGGACAAGAAGGACTAATACAATTATTGCATTCAAAGGCCCTTCAAATTCCACTTAAAATAGTGGAGAGAACAATAGATTTGGGGTCAGAAAATCCAGGTTAGGATCCCAGTGCTATTAAACTGGTACTTCCGTGGCCTTGGATAAGTAAAGGCTATCATGACGCTGCCTTGTTCAAAACCTATTTAGAGCTCTCTACTAATTTAACTAAAAATTTCTAAACTATACACTCTTAATCCTATTTTTCTAGCCAGGTAGCATAGATGATAGGATACTGGCTAGAATTAAGAAAACCTGAGTTCAAATCCTGCCTCATACATTTATCAGCTGTGTGACATTAGGTAAGTCATTTGACCTCTATCTGCCTCAATTTCTTCAATTATAAAATGAGAATAATAACATCAACTACCTCATAAGTTGTTGTGAGGATCAAATGAGATATGTGTACAGTACTGAATACAGGGTAAATAATAAATACTTGTTCCCAGTTTCCCTCTCCCTCAGCTTATCTACCACCATTCAACATGAATTCCCTATTCCCAGACTAATCTCTTTGTCCTCTAGAAATATTTTGTTCCTCCTTCAGTCTCCACCCTTCCTGTCAGCCAAATATATTTTTCCTCTTTAAAGCCCAAGCTCAAATCCTATGTCCTCAGAGAAATCATCTTTGACCACTCCAACTTACAAGAGACCTATCATTCCTTTGAATTCCTCTAGCAATCATTCTCTTTTCACTTGGCTCCTATCATACACTGCCCTCTATTGTTAATTTTCATTTCACCAGAGTATGTCTTATCTCTGTGAGGAATCCAGACATAGTAATTTCAACAAAAATGTACTAAGTATATCCCACATACAGAGCTCACTCAGTTAGATCCAGGGGAGAATATGACATGCTTCCTACTATCACAGAATTTATAGTCTAGGATGATATTAAAAAACCAATGAAAAATATATTAGAGAGTTTACAGAAGTAAATGTTATATGGGATCTAGAAATGGAAGAAAATCAGCTTTGAGGAAAGAGAGAAATCAAAAGAGGCTCTCTAAGGGAAGTAACCAGCATCTGAATTGGGCCATGCAGGAATTTTAAAAAAAAAGAAAAGAAAGAAGAAGAAAAGAAGAAGAAGAAAAGAAGAAAAAGAAAAAGAAGAAGAAGAAAAGGAAGAAGAAAAGAAGAAGAAAAGCAGAAAAAGAAAAAGAAGAAGAAGAAGAAAAGCAGAAGAAAAGAAGAAAAGCAGAAGCAAAAGAAGAAAAGCAGAAGAAGAAGAAAAGAAGAAGAAAAGCAGAAGCAGAAGAAGAAGAAAAGAAGAAGCAGAAGAAGAAAAGCAGCAGAAGCAGAAGAAGAAAAGAAGAAGCAGAAGAAGAAGAAAAGAAGAAGAAGAAGAAGAAGCAGAAGAAGAAAAGCAGCAGAAGCAGAAGAAGAAAAGAAGAAGAAAAGCAGAAGCAGAAGAAGCAGAAGAAGAAAAGCAGAAGAAGAAGCAGAAGCAGAAGAAGAAGAAGAAGAAGAAGAAGAAGAGAAGAAGAAGAAGAAGAAGAAGAAGAAGAAGAAGAAGAAAGAAGAAGAAGAAGAAGAAGAAGAAGAAGAAGAAGAAGAAGAAGAAGAGGCGGCGGCGGCGGAGGAGGAAGAGGAGGAGGAGGAGAAGAGGAGGAGAAGGAGAAGGAGAAGGAGGAGGAGAAGGAGGAGGAGGAGGAAGAGGAGGAGGAGGAGGAGGAGGAGGAGGAGGAGGAGGAGGAGGGAAATCATTTCTGGAATAGGAACAGTATAATTAAAGGCAGGGATATAGAAAACTGCAGTGTGGAGGATTTCAAATGTCAGACAAAAGAGTTTAAACTTAACTATGCAGTTATTGGTTGGTTGGTTGTCCGTTTTCAAAGATGACCAAAATGATATCATATGGAATCATAGTATGATCTATTCAACTGATTAATCAGACCAATCTGAGCTTGAAAGGCTAGTGCACATGAACATTTGGAATGTAGATCTCTAAATTTGTATATCTCATGTTGCCTTTGAGCTACTCCAATTCTGTTTTACTTACAGAACCCAGCACTTTCTTTGATGCAGGTATATCCTGTTGAGCACTTCTCAGTGCTCATCGGCTCCTCAGAGCCAATGTCTCGCATATCTCATAATTTATTCCAAAGTTCTTCAGAGAGACCTTGAAAGTGTCATTATAATACTTTTTCTGACTTCCATGTGAGCACTTGCAACACATGTATTAATAATAGAGAACCACTAAAGTTTCTTGAGTGGAAAAATGACTAGATCAGATAGACTGGAAAGAGAATAAAATGGAATCTAGCCTAAGTAATGGGATCCAGTTTAGAAATCTCTAAATATTAAATTCCCTGGCTCAATGTAACCACCAATCTCTACTCATTACTTCAACCACCCTTCTTTTCTTTCCTTACTCTTTTATTGCTTAACCAAAAGGTCATATATAGGATTTCTAAAGATCTTTTTCCAAGTTCAAAAGTAAGTTATACAAGTAATGCAACCACAGAATAATAGGTAATCAAAAGTATAGAAAAGAAATCTATCTCATCACATGGTAATTGGAAAAAAGCACCATATTTGGTGTCAGAAGGTTTGTAGATAAATTCTACTTCTCCTTACTAGCTGGTTTCCTTGGGAGTCTCAGTTACCTCATCTGTAAAATGAGGTAGCTGAGTGAAATACTGTCTCAGGCTCCTAATAGGTTCTAAATTCCATGATTGTATGAGAAAAAGTAAAATGTCCAAAAATGGAAATATATGAGCAGTGATTGGATAAGTACTTATCAAAAAGACTTTAGAAGGGATTCTGAACTTGGGAGAAAATTAGTTTTGATGTGATATCATGAAAAAGTCCTGGACAGGAACCTGAAGACTTTGGGTCAAGCCACAATTCTATCACTTATTCACTGTATTGATGTTGGGTTGATTATTTTCTTTCTCTGAACATAATAGTTCCCATCTGTGAAATGAAGGGATAGAAAAGATAGGTGATACCAACCCTAAATCTTATGATCTCCCATTAAATTGGGTAGCTATCACTAACTAAATCTATTCTAAACTAACTTGCTCCCTGGGACGCATAGTTTAGTCACCTCCAAATAGCATCATCATAATTCTGTAGCCTGGAACTGCTTTCAAGTACAGATTAGCTTCTGTGCTCTGTAGGTTCAAATATATAGGTGATTCCATATATGCTATTACTATGACTTTGGATAGGCCATTTAAGTTTATCTGACTTCAATTTTTTCAACAATAAAGCGAGAAGGTTGGACTAGAATAGGAATTCTTAATCTTTTTTGAGCCTTGGACCTCTATGACAGTCTGTTGAAATCTATGGATCCCTTTTTAAAATAACACTTTTATTAAAAAAAAAATACACACATACAATATAAAATTAAGGAAATGTTAAATCTCAATTAGAAGATAGTGAAAATAAAAATGTAATTTCTTTTCCATCCAAGGTCATGGATCCCTTAAACCTATCCATGGACCCCCAGAGGATCTTGAGGGTCCTTTCCAAGTCTATAGTCTATAAGCCAATAAAAACACCTTATCCTAGATCAAGTATCCAAAACAAGTCTCCTGTTCACTTAAAAAAAATTCCATGAAACCTCAAAAAATCAGGAAGCTACTATTGGCCTCTCATTTGAATATTCCTAGAAAATCATTAACTTGTAGCCTTTCCTTGCCCTCAATCCACAGAAATGAAAGAAAGGGTTAGAGTATACAGTTGTGTGATAACCTCCTTTCCCCAAAAAAAATCATCCTGAGAGCTCACAAAGACAGGCCTCATTCACTACTGTTCCCAGTTACTATATTAAAGTAGCTGTTTTATCTTCTCTATATCTCAGTTTTCTAATCTGTAAAACAGGGACACTGAACATGGATGTTTTCTAAGACTCCTTCAAACTCTACTATTAGTTATTCTTTGTGCTAAGGAGCACCCAATTTACCCAGTATAGATCTCATTTGTATATAGTTTGCATGTTATCTCTCCTTTACTCTGTGAGGTCCTTGAAAGGAGGGATTGGGTTTTTTGGTTGATTTTTCCCCCCTTTCTTTGAATCCCCATTGTCTACCACAGTTTGTAGCACATAGTAGATGCCTCATGCTTATTGACTTAACTTGATTCTTTGACTTCAATTTCCTTAACTGCAAGATAATGAAATCAGACTTGATGACTGCAATGTCCCTTCTAGTTCCACATTTATTCTCCTATCATAATATTATTTAGCATATTTCAGTGATTTTAGAATCAAAAGGGGCTTTAGAGAACACTCAAGTCAATTCCTTGAAGCCAACATCTAGACTCTACTCTTTAAAGATAAAGAAAATATCTTTTTTTTATTTTTATAGCTTTTTATTTACAAAACATATGCATGTGTAATTTTTCAACCCTGACCCTTGCAAAACCTTCTGTTCCAAATTTTTCCCTCCTTTCCCCATTCCCTCCCCTAGATGACAGTTATCCCAATACATGTTAAAATACATGTTAAATCCAATGTATGTATCTTGCTGCACAAGAAAAATTGGATCTAGAAAGAAAAAAAAAACCTGAGAAGGAAAACAAAAATATAAGCAAACAATAACAGAAAGAGTGAAAATGTTATGTTGTGGTCCACACTCAGTTCCCACAGTCCTCTCCCTGGGTATAGATGGTTCTCTTCATTACTGAACAATTGGAACTGGTCTGAATCAATTTATGTTGAAGAGAGCCCCGTCCATCAGAACTGATCATCATATAGTCTTTTTGTTGCTATATATAATGATCTCCTGGTTCTGCTCATTTCACTTAGCATCAGTTTGTGTAAGTCTCTCCAGGACTCTCTGAAATCATCCTGTTGGTCATTTCTTACAGAACAACAATATTCCATAATATTCATCTACTATAATCAATTCAGACATTCTCCAATTGATGGTCATCCACTCAGTTTCCAGTTTCTTGCCACTACAAAAAAATGCTGCCATAAAATTTTGCATATGTGGATCCCTTTCCCTCCTTTAAGATATCTGTGGGATATAAGCCCAGTAGTAACACTACTGGGTGAAAGAGTATGCGCAGTTTGATAACTTTTTTAGCACAGTTCTAAATTGCTCTCCAGAAGGACTGGATTTGTTCACAATCCACCAACAATGTATCAGTATCCCAGTTTCCCACATCCCCTCCAACATTCATTATCTTTTCCTGTCATCTTAGCCAGTCTGAGAATTGTGTAGTGATATCTCAGAGTTGTCTTAATTTACATTTCTCTGATCAATAGTGATTTGGAACACTTTTTCATATGACTAGAAATAGTTTCAATTTCTTTATCTGAAAATTGTCTGTTCATATCCTTTGATCATTTATCAACTGAGAATGGCTTTATTTCTTATAAATTTGAGTCAATTCTCTATATTTTGGAAATGAGGCTTTTATCAGAACCTTTGAATGTAAAAATGTTTTCCCAGTTTATTGCTTTCCTTCTAATCTTATCTGTATTAGTTTTGTTTGTACAAAAACTTTTAACTTAATATAATCAAAATTATCTAAGAGCATTTGATATTTTTCCAATTGTTTAGATCTGACTTTATTTGTGTGCAAAGTGTTTTGTAGTCTTGCTCATATAGTTCCTGATTTTCCCTTGGCAGATAGATTCCCAAATATTTCATACTATCGATGGTTAATTTTAAGTGTAATTTCTTTTTGTATTTCTTGCTGTTAGATTTTATTAGTGATGTATAAAAATGCTGATGATTTATGTGGATTTATGTTGTAGCCTGCAACTTTGCTAAAGTTGTGCATTATTTCTAATAGTTTTTTAGTTTATTCTCTGGGGTTCTCTAAGTATACTATCACATCTTTTGCAAAGAGTGGTAATTTGGTTTTCTCGTTACCTGCTCTAATTCCTTTAATCTGATAAAGAGAATATCTTACTCAAACTTTCTATCAATGCCCAACAGAATTCTGTACACTAAGTACAATTAAGTAGATACTTATTTTATATTTGGCATATTTTGTATGTTTTAGATTCTAATATTCTTTGTTTTAAGAGATATTCCAACTCTAACATTCTAAGAAAAAAGATCAGAATTTAGAACTGGATAAGAAATTAAAGATCATCAGGGCCAAATCTTTCACTATAGACTTGAGAAAAGTAAAATTCAAATAAAGTAAATGGCAAGTCCAAGATCACACAGTTAATCATCTAGAATTTGAACCCAGATCATCCAATTTCAAATTCAACTATCTGTAGATAGAATCCTTGCTATCTAATCCTTGCTTTGACATTCTGTATTCCATGATTTCTTTCAGTTGTAACATTTTTTATTCAAAGGTTATCCCCTACAACCTTAACATTTTATGTTTAAAGGTATCTTACAACTCTCAGGCAGCCAAATGACAGAATTTTTAGAGTGCCAGGTCTATATAGTCAGAAAGACTCATCTTCTTGAGTTCAAATCTGGCCTAAGATATGTACTAGCTGTGTGACCCTGGGCAAGTCCCTGTTTGCCTCGGTTTCCTCATCTGTAAAATGAGCTGGAGAAAATGACATCTCAATCTAGTATCTTTGCCAAGAAAACCCCAAATGGGGTAACAAAGAGTCACATAACTGAAATATCTCAGCAACAATACCACCTTACAGCTCTAAAAAGAAATCCTGTGACTGGATAAACTTGATACAACATCTTTACTGAATAATCTTTTCCTATGTTCCTGCAAGGCAGCCTGGGGACAGTTAAATCACAAAACTTGGAATGACCAACTTGAGTCACTAAATCTTCAGAGAGCATAAATACTCCTTTTGTTCTTCAAGATCTTGAGGGAAAGAGTTTCTCTCTGATCCCTTGGCAGCTTATTCTAGCTATTAACACCACAGATACCCAGAGTCAGGAAGTTCTTCCTCAAATCTAACCTACATCTCAATTGCTGAAATGTATACTTACTTCCCTGGGAAGGAACAAGAGTAAAATTCATTGCTTAGCATTTTATTTGTTATGAGGAGGATGAGGGAAAGATAGAAAAGAAAATTCTGGAAAGAACTAAGGACACGATTTTTATAAACATGGCCAATTTGTAAGTGAGGGGATTGGAAAGATTAGGAAAGTATTTTCTGTGAACCTTTCTTGTTCTCCTGACCCAGTTCTGAAGCTGTTATTTTGTTTGTGTCAATCATTTTCAATGAAGTCTCCAGCCCCATAGTTTTCATGAATTTTCTAGCTGTATAATAGTGAGCAATCATAAAATGTAAAATGATTTATTAAGATTAAAACTGACAAAAAATGTTTCTCTGTGTTCTATGACACATAGCAAATTTATTAGTGGGACTTCAGGGCTTCTATTTTGACATTATTCCTCATATCATCATCAATAAGAGGTCAAAAAGTTAGAATCCTAGGGCCCTCACAGTTGAATGATGCAATTATAATAAAAGCAAAGAAGTTGGAAAACCACTGACACAATTTAATCCAGAAAGGTTAAATAACCTTCCCAACATTCTCAAGGTTAAACTGTTTTTTCATCTTACTCAATATTTCAATACTTGTTAAAGTAAAAAGTAAGAGAAAAAATTAAGCATAACAGTGGGAAGAAAGCACTAATTTGGAGTAAAAAGATCTGGGTTCAAATTCTACCTTTGCTACTTATTAGCCAAGCAAATTTGGGCATGTTGAAGCCATGCTCCACCTATATGATGCTGTTTCTTCATTTGTAAAATAAAATTCTGAACTAGATGACTTCTAAGGTCCTTCTAATTCAAATATTTGTAAGAGCATCTCCTACATAAGGATCAATGTGCCAAACCTGGAAGAGAAAAATTTGCAAGTCACTTACTTCCTGCCATCATGGCAAAGCACAATAGCATGGCAGAAAAATTATGACATTTGAAAGTCTCAATGAAGCTTCTTCAGGGCAGGGATTGTTTCATTTTTGGCTTCTTATCCCCAGAGTCTAAACCAATTCCAAATGCTAAATAATTATTTTTTGATTTAGTGACTTGGGTTCAAATTTCAGTTGACATAAATTATTTGACCCTGGGCAACTTCTCTGAGCCTCAGTTTCCTCAATTATTAAATGAAGGGCTTGAACTTGATGGCCTATAAAGCCTTTCTAGCTTTAAATTTCTAAATTCTAAGAAATTGAGTCACTGGATAGTTATCTCTCTCTGAGAAGTCACAATTTATGCTGGTGGAAGACAGAGCTACACTGATACAAAGGTCAATGGATGTGGCCAAATTATTTAGGTGCAAAACTCTTTACATATAACACTTTATACATTTCAGGTCTGAAATTTTCTCTATACCAATTTATTTAAAATTCCTACATGAGAAAGAGGTTGTACTACAAGATTTCTAACATCCCTTCCACTGCTAATATTTTGTGATAAAAGTGAGGCCTAAAGATCTAAACTGACCTATTCATACATCATACATCTAACATGAAATACTCTTTTTTTTTTGGGGGGGGGGGGTGCGGGGAGTGAAGCAATTGGGGTTAAGTGATTTGCCCACAGTCACACAGTTAGGAAGTATTAAATGTCTGCAACATACAGTTGAACTCCAGGGCCCATGCTCTATTCACTGTGCCACCTAGCTGCCCCTATACATCATATACCTAATTAATCAAAGAGCAGGAGTTAGAACCCAATTCTGATTCCACACCCAAAGTTCCATTCATTATAGCAGGTTGATTGTCTCTTAGGAGGTTATTGACTAATGTATGTTAATCCTCCTAGAATCATAGGATCTAAATTTGGAAAGAGCTTTAGATATCATCCACCCTTTATAGATGAGAAAACAGGTTCAGAGAGATAACTTGCCCAATGTCAAATAACTAGTCAGTGACAGTGAGAGAATCTGAATCAGAACCTTTGCCATGATATAGCAATCCCTAACTCAGTTAATACATTTCTTTAAGCATCTCCTTTAAGGGTCAATTAAGCTTAGGGAGTTTCAGGCTCCTTGAGAGGTTAGTGGGAGAAAAGATACTTTTTATTTTTCAATAAAACTGATTAGTTTTATTGACAACTGATACTTTGGCCATTCCTGGGATTGTATTCTGTAGGCAGTAGCCTACAGAGAAAGCTAACTTTGTGTACTTGCCTAGTCTGTTCTGTATTGAATTCAAAGTGATGGAGGAGTAGAGAGAGATGGTTCCTAAGTGGCCTTCAAGGTCTCATCCCCCTGACCCTTTTACCTCTTCTCCAATCACTAGGTGTGTCTATTTCAAAAAGGTAGCCCCATATAAATACCTAAGAGTAACAAGAACCACAGAATCACAGAATATGATAAGAGGGACCACAAAGTCTTACATTTAGAAGACAGAATTTACTCCCTTCTTTTTACATTAAATCTAATCCTTATATGAATAAGATAACTTTCTACAGCATCCCTAAGTAGTCATCTAGACTTTATTTGAAAACATCCAGTCATGGTTAACTTACTACTTTTCAAGGCCACTTATTTCTGTGGTAGACAACTGTTAGGAGAGCCAAAATCTGACTTTTTGCAACATTTTCCCATTTCCTAATCTCTGGGCCATTCAGGAAGAACAGAAAGAGTCCAATTACTTCTACACAAAAATCCATCAAAATTTGAAAAAAATGTTCTATTCCTCCGTCCTGCTCCCCAATTTTTTCTTCTCTAGGCTAAAGCAGCTCCAATCTCTCCAACTGATTCTTGTGTGGCATGGTATCTATGCCTCCTACTGTCTTAGATGCCCATATCCAGACTACTTCTGCCCATCTAGGCTCCAATTTATAGGCGTGGCACTTTGAACTACACACAATATTCAAGGTGTGTTTTGTTTATGGCAAAGAACAGCAGAACTATCACATGCCCTAGTCTACACAAAGCCCTGTAGGATGGAATGTGGTATGGAAAAAAGCTCTCTTTCTTCACAGACTTTAGAGTTGGAAGGAATCTCAGAGATCATCTTTTCTAACTTCCTTCACTAAACTTTTTTTATTTTTTGTTTTTATATCATTTTCCTGTCAAATGAATTCTTCCACCTCCCCTATAGAGCAAACTATCCCTTGTAATAAGGAAGAAAAAAATGGAAATGGGAGGGAGCAGTATGGCAAAGCCAACCAATATATCAACAAAGTCTGCTGGTATGTGCAATATCCCACACCCTTTGTCTCCCACCCTTCTAATGAAGGGAAGAAAATGCATTTTTTTAAAATTTTCTAGGGCCAACCTTGGTCATAAAAATTATACAGAATTCAGTTTTGCTATTGTTCTTTCTATTTACAGTACTATATTCATTGTGCATATATTGTTTTACTGATTTTATTTAATTTACCTTGAATTAGTTCATTTACATTTTCTCAAACTTCTCTGGATTGTTCATATTCATCTTTTCTGATTTCACAGTAATATTCCATTAAGTTCATATACCACAATCTTGTGGTGGTGGTGGTGGTGGTGGCAAAAAATTAGAAACTGAGAAGATGCCCATTACTTGAAGAATGGTTCCCTCAATATGAGGGAATGCTATTGTGCTATAAGAATTGATGATGAAAATGGAATCAGAAAATAACTTAGAAAGACATATGAACTAGTGCAAAGTGTAATCAGTAGAACCAGAAGAACAATTATAGCAAAATTGTAAAGTTAATCAAATATGAAAAACTTAGTAACTGATCAACACAATGATCAACCATAATTCCAGAAGAATTATGAATTTAAAGAAACATGCTATCTATCTCCAAATAGAGAGTCGATGTACTCAGCTTACAGACTGAAGCATATGTTCTTCTTTTTCTTTTTTTGTCCTTATTTTTTGGGAAAGATGTGGATAATGTGGGATTTTATTTTGCATGATTATACGTATTTGAAATGAGTTTCATTTTTCTTGCCTTTTCAAAGAGTAGGAAGGTAGGAAGAAAAGGAGATAATTTCAGAATTGAAAATAAAATAAAATTGAATTTTACAAAAGTACAGCTATGAATATTTTGGTGTCTTTTATTTCTATGGTATATATATATGCCTTGAAACAAGATTTGCAAATCAAAGAACTTAGGCATTTTATAAAGTCATTTTCTTAATGTAATTCCATCACTTTCAAGAATGGTTGGACCAATTTTACAAATCCTTAACAATTTATTAAGGTGCCTGTCTGTGGTCCCTCCAAATTTGAGTGTTCCCAACTTTTTAAAAATCTTTTCCATTTTGGAGGCCAAATCTGCATTTTACAAATGAGGAAACTGAGGCTCAGAAAGGACATGAAGTAACTTGCCTATGATCACACAAGTAACTAGCAGAGCAAGGTTTCAAATACATGTGTTCTTTCTTTAAATTCAGAGTTCTATCCTATACATAAGAATTCTACAAAACCAAGATTTCTGTGGGAAGGCAGTGAAAATGAGCTTTTGAAACAAAGCTAGGAATGACTGGAGCTTGGCTTCTCCCCCAGAAGCACCAAATGCAGGGCTTTGGTACATTATTGGCTGTCTCCCAATGAACTTGTTTTATTCCCTGCATAAGCTATGCTGACAGGTGATAAATTGCAAAAAGTAATGTTACAGCAGGATTTAACTGTCTGCTGAGTCACACTTTACTGCTCCAGTATTGTGCAAAACAGCCCCAGCTTTCATTACTAATCAAAGCTGCCATTAATTACCCAGAAATAAAGGACGTTTTGAAAATGTTCCCCAAATGATACCGGCCGATTGTCTCAGGGCTGGTTTTTGAATGCAGCTCTTAAAGCTGGGCCTGTCAGACAGGGTCAGCTGTACAAACTCAGATCTCAGCTGCAGTAATGTTCATGCAGAAAGTCCTCCCAACAGCACATCTGGCCCATAGAATCACAGGGCTGCAAGGGATCTTAGAACACAGAACAGAGGATGCACAAAGTAAAAGAAATGTTAGATATTATCTAGACCAAATCCTTTATTTTAAAAAGATGAAACTGAGGATCAGAAGAGGAAGTAAATCAGATAAATCAATATTTACTAAGTACCTACTGTGTGTAACACACTGTGTTGGGCAATAAAAGACAAATATGAAAAACAGCTTTTGGAAATATTGAGTTGGCGATGTCATTGGAACTTCCCAATGGAGATATCCAGTTCACAGTTGTTAAAGTGAGACTGGATTTAAGAAAAGATTGAAACTCCCTCCCACACCCTCAAAAAAATTTTTTTTAGGAAAAAAGATTGACCAATCCAAGACTAGAACCCAAGTTTCCTGGCTATGAGCTAAGTGTTCTTTCTATTACAAAATACTGCCTCTCTGGGTTCTCTTTTATCCCCCTCCCTCAAAAAGACAGCCACCTCACTTCCTTAATACCTCTTTGCCATGGGCCAGTATGTTTCTATTTTGACACTGATCTCAAACTGCCATTCCTCTCCATCCCTCTTTCCCAAGGGAGTCACTAACCTTGGAGGTAGGAAAAGACTACATCTGCACAGATGGCCTTCAGCCAAGGAATCAGGAAGAGGGAAACCACACCTTAGAAGGAGCCTCAGCTAGGCTAATTTCTCTGTAGGGGTCTGAGAGAGGGAAGGAGGAGAAGGATGAGGGGATGAGAATGGGCAAAGAGTGAAAGTTATAAGCATAAGAAATATACTCTTATTCTCTTGAATCATAGGAAATATTGGTTCATGGAATTTGGAGTTGAAAATGCCCCTGGAGATCATCTTGCCTGATACTATGGAAAGTACAAAAGATTTGGAATATGGAGGCATGAAGTTTAAGTCACTTGACTTCTGGGACTTCAATTTATTCATCCATAAAATAAGGGAGTTAGTTCTCAAAGGCCCCTTCCAGCTTTAAATCCAACGAGGAGAAAACTGAGGCTCAGCAAAGGGTAGCAGCTTGCTGAAAGTTACACAGGTATTAAATAGCAGATGGAATTGAAAGCAACATCTCTGACTCCAAATTCTTTTTAAACTGTAAGAAAAGCACCTCTCCCAATACCCTAGGATAAAAATCTTAGTCAGTTACCCTCATATGGAATCATCTATGAAGTTCTGTTGATTTTTCCTTTGAAATGTCTTTTGCATCTAGGACCATAGCATTTTAAATCTAAAAACAATTCTAGAAATCATCTAGAACACTCCTTTCATTTTAGAAACATAGGATTGGTGATGCTGAGTAACTTGTATAATAAGGTGGTACAGCCAAAATCCAAATCCAGATATTCCAACTCCAAATCTAATGGTCCTTTCTACCTCACCAGAACGCCTTCTCTGTTCTGTCTTCTCCATTCCTGTTCCCCACCATTCAAATACTGGCTCTAATTACCTTTGCAACAGCCTCTGGTCTGTTTCCTGCTACACCTATCATCAGATTAAAATTCTGAAAGTATAACTCTGATCATATCACTCTACTGTACAAAAGTCTCTAATGGCTCCCTAAAGTCTGCTGAATAAAATTGAAGACCTTAGCCTGGCTTTTTTTTTTAAGGTACTCCATGAGCTCACCAGGTAGGTATTTAATCTTCCCCTCCATTATAAAACCTCTGCTGCACACAGGCCAGTCATCTCCCTCTTCTACAAATTTACCAGGCTCATTCTTTGCCAGTGCCTTTGCACTGCCCTTTCTTCTTCCTTCTATTCACCCCATTCTAGTGTAGCTAGAAAAAGGGCATTGCAAGAGATTAGAAGTTCTTACTCACTACATAACTTTCCCCAAATCTCACTACAATGCTGAGTTTCTACATCTGTAAAACATAAATGCAATGTAGTTTTGAAGAAAGCATTCTGCAGATCTAAAAGTGCAATACCCAAAGGAACTATTCATTTTCAAAGCTCAACTTTAAATAATGCCCTCCTCAAGAAAGCCTTACCTGACTCCTCCAAACCACAATGAGTTATCCTTCCTCTGAACTATTACTTACTTTCTATATCTTCCATTGCATGCTGAGCATACATAGCCTTAAACAATTACTTATCTGGTCCCATCTATCTTCCCAATTTACCAATTAGGTCCCTGAAAGCAGAATCCCAGGAATTTCCCTTTTTCTCTTTATTACCTCCATTTCTGAGCATTAATGAGACAGAGACAGAGCAGGTGCTCACTCTATGGGTAGAATAACAGCCTACAATGTAGCTGAGGAAACAAAGAACTCTTACAGTAGTATATGGTTATGGTATTAGATTTATGATCCAATGAATCTATTGCTGAATGAGTTCAAACCCTAAACCCAGCAGAAACACTTTAGGGAGGTGGTTATAGTGTAACATAAAACAACTAGACTGGATATCAAGAGACATAGATTTGATTGAGTTATTTAATTGAAGGGAGATTTAAGCAAGTCACGTTTCCTCTTTCAGCCTTAGTTTCCACATCTATCAAACAAAGGGGGGGAAGGAGAGACTAGATGACCTTTTCCAATTCTCTTTCATATGTGAAGACTCCTACCAGCTCTCATATACTATGGCTCTATTCTAGGAGAGTGACTCAAGAAAGAGAGAACAATTGAATGCATATCGATGTGGTACTGCAGTACAATGGAAATTCAGAGAAGGGAGATGTGAAGGTCAACGGTCCATCCAACCCCCAAGAAGATGGAATAAGACAAACTGAGATTCACAGGCATCAAGAGAGCCTTGGTTGCAATGCAAGCAAAAGCTTCACAGCAAAATAGGTTGATATTCTGAATTCTTAAAAGACAAGGAAGTTTATGTCAGACATAGCTTTAGGTTTTTAAATGTCTGGATATGTAAGGAGATGGTGTCAACGATCTCTGGAAGGGCCAGATGTGAGAATTTAGATTATTTTAGCTATGATGCTACTCGCTATCTTGATGACCACTGATAAATAACAACTTCTCTGGGCTAGAGTTTCCTAAAGGAGATAAGAACATTTGTCATCTAATTCACAGAGTTATTGTTAAGCTCCAATAAGATAATGTAAACAAAATGCTTTATAAAGCCTAAAGCATTGCATCAACATGAACTACTAATAAATAATAAAACATACCAAACCCCCCTCAGTCCTGGACTAATGTTTTTGGAATGGTTTTTCCCAGGCCCTTGAAGATTCTTTATAGAGCTCATTCCTGTGGTTCTGCTGTACTCCAGCTCACCTTGTCAGACTAAAAGAAAAGGCAGGTGGTGGGTCACCTTTCCAGCATACATGCCTAGAGGCAGCCCATTCTCAGGGAAAAGTGTGGTCTTTTCATGGATCCAGATACAAAGCAGGATGAGACTTGTGGGGCATCACACAGTCACCTGACAGGATGCCTCCAATTAGGTTTGCAATTACATTTCCAAAGGATCATCTTCTCATACAAGCCTGGGGGTGAGGGAGTGTCAGTGATGAGGGAAGGAGGTGGGGAAAGCTAATGAGAGGGAGAAACATTGGCTCACAACAGAGATAGGAGTTCCAGCTCTGCCTCTCTTTGCGATCTCAAGCATTAGTCCACGCCCCTTTGGAGGGGAAAGAACACTGATTTGGAATAAGGAGAACTGTTTTTCAAATCCTGCCTGAGTTAGTTACTACTTTTTTAGCCTCAGGCAAGCCACAACTTCTTTGGCTCTCAGTTATTCATCAGTGAAAAGAGAGGGGTTTAGACTAGATTGCCTTTGTAGTCCCTTCCAGCTCTAGTCCCATCTATATATGACTTCCCAGAGTTGCTCTTATTTACTGAAAGAAGAGTCATGTCTAAGTATTACAAAGGCAATGAAAAGACTCTCTCAATGTACCATAACTATAAGAGAGAAGCATCATAGAATAGTGGGGAAAGGATTTGGAAGATATTCCTAGTTTTCCCATGAACCCATTGGGTGGCCATGGAGAAAATTATTTTCCCCTTATTTGTATCAGTTTTCTCATTGTAAAAAAGGAGTCAATAATACTTTCACTATCTGCTTCAAAAGAATATTTGTTAAATATCCATAAGCTAGCTATACTATTAGAGAAAATTGCTAACTGGAAAGAAAGGATATAATGAAAGAAATACTAGCTTTGGAGCATAGAGACTTGGATCCTCTAGTGACTCTGGTAATTATTTGCTATTTGTCATAGACAAGTAAGTCACTTTAGACACTCTTGGAATGCATTTCCTCATTTGCAAAAAAAAAATAAATAAATAAGGACAATAATAACTACCCTACTTAATTTAAAGGGTGTTGCAAAGATCCAGTGAGACAACAGGTTTGAAAATACTTTGAAAAAGTAATTATTAAGCCCACTCACTCTCTTCCACCCCCATATATATATATATATATATATATTTAGAGTTGGAAATGACCTTAGAAAGTGTTTAGTTTAACCTCCTTATTCTATAGATGAGGAAACTGATGTGAGTTGCCCAGGACAAGAAGAGAGTCCTATAACTCCAGACTACAATAGAAAGCTGGATTCAGCTTTCTCCTACATCACCATTTCTGCCTCCCAAGAGTATCAAAGAAGGCTAGGCTATCCCAAAGATAAGATCTTATGTATCCTGCTCCCTATGGCTCTCAGCCTAACTCTAACCTTTTAGTCTTTGGACCTGGAGAGACAGCATGGCATCATGGAGAGCTTGCCCTTGAGTTAGGAAAACCTAGATTTGAATCCTGCTTCTGACAATAGACACATGATCCTGGGCAAATCATTCAACTTGTCAGTGTCCCAGGCAGCTTTCTAAGATTCTAAATTTCACTGAGAATCTATCTCACATTTCAGATTGACAAAAATAATAAAATAAGAAAATGGCAAATGTTGGAGGAAGTACAGGAAAACAGGGACACTAATGCACTGCTGGTTGAGCTGTGAGTTGATACAAGCATTCTAGAAAGCTACTTGGAACTATACCCAAAAAGTCACTAAATATGCATACCCCCTTTAACCCAAAGAAACCACTACGAGGCATATTCCTCAAAGAGACCAAAGAAATTGAAAAAGAACCCATATGTACAAAAATATTTATAATATTTCTTTTTGTTGAAACAAAGCCAAAAGCAAAACTAGAAAATAGGAAGTTATTGCTAAACAAATCACAGTTATGAATGTAACAGAATATTATTGCACCCCTAAGAACTGATAAAAAGGACTATTTCTGAGCAAACTAAAAGGCCTGTCTGAACTGATGCAGAGTGAAATGAAAAGAACAAGGACAATTTATACAATTTCAATTACTAAGAAAAACAACTTTGAAAGACTAAAAAATTTTGATCAATGCAATGACCAAACATGATACCAGAGGACTAAAGAAAAAGCAACTAATCTTAGAGATTAGAGATAGGCTCAAAGTGCAGAATGAGACATACAATTTTGTACATGTACAGGGAATCACTTTACTTTGCTTGACTATACATATTTGTTATGAATCTTTATTCTTTCTTTTTCTGTTCAGTGAAATGAGCGGAGAAAATAAATGATTTTTAAGTTGGAAAAAATGATGAAATTAAATTTTAAAAATTTTAAAGACATTAAGTTGCAGAAAAGGTGATGTATATTGAAAAAAAAAAAAGTCACTGATAACATAGGTTCAATCCAAGGCCCCAAAAATGGTTTTCTGATGCTTTCCCACCTCAGCTAACATGACTAAGTCCCAATTTCTTATCCTATAAGACATATGGTATGCACTTTTGACCAATTTTTTTGTGCTACTTCTAACCTTTACCTATTATTGATTGCTAGACTGTAAAATCTAGAGGAAGAATATTCCAGTAGATATAGCAAATGATTTAAGAGTTAGAGAGAACTGCATGTGAATCCCAATCCTAATATTTATCTATGTGACTATGGACAACTCACAAACTTTCTGACACTTTTTCTGATGGACAAAATAGGAGAAATAATACATATAGTACACACTTCATAGGGTTGCTCTGAGAGTCAAAGAATATAACACTGATTGTTGTACTAGATGGCTTCTAAAGAACTTCCAGCACTAAATCTATGATCCTTTGCTTTGTTTTGGAAAAAAAAAAAAAAAAAAGCACTTTAAAAACTTTAAAACATTATACAAATAGAAGTTATCATCATCATCATCACCACCACCACTTATTACCATTAAGATGTTGCCAAACATCTATATAAATGGAATGCCAGTAAGGGATTACCCTGACAAGCTTGCCCTAAGCTAATAATTTGAATTTGGAATATCTTTGATTCTCTGATTCCATGGTTGGACACTGCATTGATTAGAGTTCTTAAGTCTTTCAAAATTGTTTTTCTTTGTAATTGTCATTGTATAAATTGTTCTAGTTTTCATTCTGCATCAGTCCAAAGAGGCCTTTTTAGTTTTTTTAAGAAATGGTTCTTTTCATTAATTCTTATAATAGAGTTGTAATGGGCTGAGGCTTGAGTTGATGCACTGAGGTCCCAAGCACATGAGGCTAAATAGTAATTGGACCATACTCTAATATATATGCTTGGAGAAAGAATGGCCCCCGCCCACTCTTTGTGCAAGTCCTGATGTGTCGGATAGGAAATGATGAATTTGGTGGATGGAGGCAAGGGAGTGGAAAGGGAAGCAGAAGGAGAGACAGCTGGCTGGCATCTTGACACAGCTGCTCACATTGCTATCTCGACCGCCCTTCACCTCCGATCCCCTTTTGACCTGCAATCCCCCTTCACCTCTGCTAGCTGGCTTCCTGTCGCAGCTACTCATATTGCTATCACAATCCTTTTTCATCTCTACTGAGAATAAAGATTGAAGATTTTTTCCTTAACCTGAATTCCTGACTCTGGCTGATTTTAAATACGTGGTCATCACATAGAATAATATTTCATACATTCATACACCATTTGATATGAAATTTGGATCCCATCTTTACTACCTACTAGCTATGATTTCATCTCTCTAGATTTTAGTTATTTCTTCTAAAAAATGAAGGTGCAATGAATTTTAAGATCTCTTCCAGCTCTAAAATTCAGTAACTGATTTCTGAATTTTAAAACGCCACCATCTTCCCAAGAGAAAAATCCCCATTGCCACAACAATCACACTAATGGGTACTGAGGTAGTCTGAGTTAGGATCATTTCAAATGTTTATTTTTTTAATAATATTTTATTACACACACACATATACATCCCTGCACACACCAGTTACACATCAAAGACATTTTTAGCATTCATTTTTACAAGATTTTTAGTTGCAAATTTCTTCCCTCCCTCTTTCCCCTCTTTTCTTCTAAAGATGGTTGGCAGTTTGATAATTTATACATGTGCTATGATGTAAAACATATTTCCATATAAGTCACAATTATGAGAGAAAGAACAACTCAAAAGAGAAAAAAAACACAAGAAACAATAGGGTAAGTGAAAAAATGCTTCAATTCAGAATCCAACAGTTCTTTATCTGGATTAAGTATAGTATTTTCCTTCTTGAGTCCTTTGTATTTGTCTTAGATCATTTTGATGCTAAGAAGGACTGAGTCATTCATAGTTGATCATCACACAATATTTCTGATGCTTTGTACAATGTTTCCCTGATTCTGCTCATTTCATTTTGCATTCATTTATATAAGTTTTTCCAAGTTTTTCTGAAATCTGCTTGCTATAATTTCTTATTACGTAATAGTATTCCATTACATTCAGTTTGTTCAGCCATTCCTCAATTGATGTGCATTTCTTCAATTTCCAATTCTTTGCCACCACAAAAAGGGTTGTTATGAATATGTTGAACAGAAAGGTCATTTTCCCTTTTTAATGACCTCTTTGGCATGTGGACTTAGTGGTGATTTTACTGGATCAATGGGTATGCACAATTTGGTTGCCCTTTTGGCATGGCTTCAAATTGTTCTACAGAATGATTGGATTAATTCATAACTCCACCAACAACATATTAGTGTACCAATTTTCCCACATGCTCTCCATCATTTATCATTTTATTTTTTTAATCATATTAGCCAAGGTAATAGGTATAAGGTGGTATCTCAGAGTTGTTTTAATTTGCATTTTTCTAATCAAAAGTGATTTAAGCACTTTTTCACATACCTACAGATAGCTTAGATTTCTTCATCTGAAAATTGCCTATTCATATTCTTTGATTTATCAATTGAAGAATGGCTTGTATTTTTATAAACTTGACTAAATTCTCTATATGTTTGAGAAATGAGGCCTTTATCAGAGCCATTTGCCATAAAGATTGTTTTCCAGCTGTCTGCTTTCCTTTTGTTTTGCTGAGGCAATTGGGGTTAAGTGATTGCCCAGGGTTCAAATTTGAACTCAGGTCCTCCTGACTTCAGGGCTGATGCTCTCTCTATGCATTGTGCCATCTAGCTGTCCCCTGTCTGCTTTCCTTCTAATCTTGGTTGCATTGGTTTTGTTTATACAGAAGCTTTTTAATTTAATATAATCAAAAATATCCACTTTACATTCTGTAATGCTCTCTATCACTTGTTTGGTTATGAATTCTTCCCCTCCCCATATATCTGACAGGTAGACTATTCCTTGCATTTCTAATTTGATTATTGTGTCACCTTTTATGTCTAAACCATGCACCTATTTTGATCTCATTTCAAATGTTTAAAAAAAAAAATCCAACAGTGCTAGAGGCAAGAGTGTGTTGAAAAATAACACCTGTGGCAATTAGATACTAAATGGTAGCCAATGTCCCCCAAATCATCTAATCTCATGAAAGGTGATAAGGTGAGCAAAATCTTGGTTCTGATCTCAAGCAATTTATTGGACATTTGTTCCCTTTCAAAATCCAGTGTTAATTTAGGAAACTATCCAGTAGGGGAGGGGATATCAGATCCAGGCAACAACTACAAGTCTGTATGAGAAAATCAAGGCAGATGCTAGGGTAGTAACAAGAATAAAAGAAAGCAAAGGGTCCTTAGAAGCTGAGATCCACAAGTCCCCAAGAAATCCATAGATAGATTTTGGGGAGTTTGTAAATCTGAATAATTAAAATACATGTTTATTTTTACTAATTTCTAATTGAAATCTATATCCTCAGTTACTTAAAAACATTTTGAAAAAAGGATCCATAGATTTCATGACTCTTTCAGGCCAAAGGAGTCCATCCACACACACACACACGCACGTTTAAGAAATAAACTAAAGTTTTCAGAAGGTATATTATTAGATTAGAGTCTCAAATCAATGGTGTAGTAATAAAAAGAGAAATGGATTTGGAGGTAGAGGACTTTAATTAAAATCTCAGCTTTACTATTTACTATGTGAGATCTAAATGAAATCATCTTCTCTCTCTCAGCCTCAGTTTTCTCAACTATAAAATAGGTATGGCGAAAATAGACTATATGATCTTGAAAGTCCCTTTCAGATCTAAATTTTATGATCCTATCAATTATTCCTGTGGTTACAATTTTGCTGAGCCTGTTTTGGATAAAGCTGAAATTATAGCAAGGTCTTTCCATTCAACTAACTTTTAAATACTTACTATGACACCAGGGATACAAAGACAAAATGAAACAGTATCTACTCTCAAGGATCTAGTATTCTGTTGGAAAGATAAAATGATAGACAAGCAAATATAAAGTCATATAATGAGGTAGCAAATGCTAACAATGGAGTGGGGTAGGGAGTTGAGTAAATGAAGGTGGTGGATGGGGGGGTTAGAAAAACTTTTAGAGAAAGGGCTACCTAAGCTGAGTCTTGAAAGAGAATAAAGATCCTGAGAGGCAGAATTAATTCCATCCCAAGAGAATTGGCATTTTAGAGGATCCTAGAAAAGGATTGTACAACCTCCTCCTTTACAGAAATATCTTCTTTAATGGTAGAATTTCAAAAGTCATAGGCCATATAATCATAGGTTTTGAGTAGTAAAGAGCATTACAGGTCACCAAGCCCAGCCTTCCCTATCTTGCAGATAAGGAAACTGAGGCACAGAACAGTAAAGTAACTCACACAGCTAATGTCTAAGGCAGAATGTAAACCTTGTACCTCTTGGTTATAAGTTCAGAGTCTTATCCATTATGGCATGTTTCCAGCAGAAAAAATATTTTGGAGGTTGGAGGTTCTTCCTGGAAGAGATGATCTCTACAAAATATGACTTAAGACTGGCTTGGAATCTAATCTAAAACTCTGGCTCATCACCAAATCTGACTACGTTTTCATGATCTCTTCAAGTTCTGGGTCTCTGGATAGCCTGCTGTCAAGGGAAATGTTCTGAGTTCAAGGAAGAATGCGAGTGCAGAGCAAGAAGTCATCATAGTAAAGCAATTTAGACATCTTGGTTAAGCAAAGTAAATAACTTACACCCTGTACCTGCTTAACAACCAGCATTCTTATGCCCCTTTCACATTTTTCAAATTTCACACTCAACTAAGCCTATCTGACCCTGAGGGAGGGAGCTGAGATTTGACCTCAGAGTGGAAGATTTGAGTTTACCTTCAGGCCCTGCCTCTTGCACATAACTGTAGAACTCCTGGCAAATAAGTCATCTAACCTCTTTCAGCCCCATCCTCCTCAGTATATGTTCTAAGATTGTAAAGTGTCTTAGAAAGTGAATTCATTGAACCAATGGAACAACAGGTCCTGACAAATCAACAAAAGTCTTCAGTTCATATCATGCATCTACACTGAGATTTATACCACAGAAGAGAGAGAGAGAGAGAGAGAGAGAGAGAGAGAGAGAGAGAGAGAGAGAGAGAGAGAGAGAGAGAGAGAGAGAGAATAGGAATCTCAGAGTATTGAGTTTTAGAAGAAGAGACTTGACAGGATTAGATAATCCCCTTCACTTTAAACCTCTCAAAGTGTTTTCTCTCCTACCATTGGATTGCAAGATCACAGATTATTATAAAAGGTTACTCATACTTATACATATGAGTGATAGCTATGTGACACAGCAGATAAAGCACTGGACCTGCAGTCAGAAGAACTAAGCCCAAATCTAGTCTCATACATTAGCTATGTGACCCTTAATTTGTCTCAGTTTCTTCATCTGTAAAGTAGTCTTATTAACACCTACTTTCCAGGATTTTTGTAAGAAAAAAAGAAATAATATTTGTAAAATGCTTTGCAAACTTTAAAGTGCTTTATAAATGCTAGTTGCTATTTTTTGTTGTTATTAGTTTCATATAAACACACAACATTCATCTTTCTTTTTTGTTTTTCCTATTCACCTTTTTCACCTGTCATGTATTGTTTTCCCCCCCTCTGATTACTCTATACATAAATATGCGTCAACATTCCTACTGTCCAGAGACAGGAGCTAGATTAAATGATTTTTAAGTTTTCTTCTGGCTCTCAACTCTATGAAAGCAAGGAGATATGACATGCATATCCTTAACATCCTTTGTATGTGAAAAAGAATATAGCAAAAAGCATGCTCATCTTTTCTGGGGAGCTACATCTCTATCTTGGGTCACACCATTCCACTGGTCTTTGGAAGGCTAGGGACACTTCTGGAACAGCCAAGGCAAAAGTAGCTTGGTGAAGCGCGCTTGGTGAAGGGCATAGGAAGAGGGCCCAGGAATAGTGTTGCCTATGAGACAAAGAAGTGATAACGAGAGCCTCTTTTCCAGGAGCCTGGGACCTTATGAGTATTCTTACAGATTCACAAACTCAAAATCCTAACATGTGGCAGCAGAAAGGGATCTTTGAAAACACCTAGTAACACTGTCACATTTAACAAAGGAGGCCTAGAGAGAAGTGATTTATTCCAATAAACATAATAAATTAGAAGATCCAGAGTTGGAGTCCAGTCCAATATGCTTTCCATGACACTATATACTATCTCTACCACCTCTCCACCTTTTGAAATAGACATGCACAAATGAGAAGAGGGAGAAAATAATCAAAGACTCAAAAGGTGATAGAATAGAAAAAGCCTTTAATCTGATATCAGAGGATCTGAATTCAGAGTCAGAGGACCTGGATTCAAACCCTGAGTCGGCAACTGACTACATGTGTGATCACGACAAGTCACAATCCCTTTGGACCTTAGCTCCCCATTTGTAAAATGGCTGAGAGGTTGGACTAGATGGTCTTCTCCTAAATCAATGACACTATTATACTGAAGGGATGAAAACCACAACCAGCACCAAATGAACTGGTTGCAAAAGGCCACCTAAATGCATTTTCACTGCAGAAAAAGGCCACCTCCAATTCAGCAGCCTCCCCAGAGACAACAATTGCTCTGAATTATTAAAATCAATTACACTGAGAAAGAACTCAGGCAGACAGGGACTGTAATAAAGACTCAAGATAATTCCCACCACTAGGTAATAGCTCCTTAGAGAATTTTGGAAGATGACAAGAATCTTCTGAAAAAGAAAATGCCATTTTCTTAGATTCATGCCGTGGGAAGAAAAAGAAACATGACTAACAAAAAAATAGTGGAAGTGTTCATTTTTTCATCTTTTCTTCTCATCCCCTCATCTACCTCTCATATTATTGCTAGGGGAAAAAAGTGGGAACCTTTTCCCTTGCATTTAGATTCAAGCAAATGGCAATATGGCTCTACCTCTTGATAGGTCCTAGGAAGGGAACTCACTCCTAAAATAGGATCTTAATTCCAAAAAGTTAGGATAAGTGCAAGATGAAAAGAGCTCCTACTCTTAACAATCAGTAGGCTATTTAGAATTCTTTTTAGAACCTAGACCTTTGGAAAACACCATAGGCAAGCATATCTCTTTCTGTTTTATTTCCTGCCTTATATTCATGATCATGATCACACAAAGTTATAGAATGGGAGACACCTTGATAGGAAGAGAGCCTTCAAGGAAGGTTTTTGCTCACTGAATCAAAAAGCAATTTTTTTTAATAATCAACAAACACAAAGGGAAAATCGGCAAGCATTTATTAACTACCTACTATATGCCAGACACTGTTAAATATTTTACAAGTATTATCTAATTTGATAAGCAGTTTTTACTTTTTTTGACAATAAAGTGAAGGTAAAATAAAATTCAAATATGGAATATTACTTGGAAGAATTGGCCTGCTCCCTATTCTTCATCAAGGATGCCCTGAATGCATAATAATTACAATATATTCCTAAGAATATTATATAGATGACAAAGTAGACATATAGGTTGACAGTTTGGGGTTTCTCTTTATTGCCTCTTTACAGTCTCAATAAAGTGAAATATTTTTCATACTCATATCCTTTGTATGTTGTTATTCTCTTCAGATACCATGTGAATGGGTTTCTTAAAATCTTTATATATCTATAGATATGTTCTACTATCAGTATCCTCTTGATTCAGAAGAAAGTAAAATCCACATAGCTAACCAATGGGAGGGCACTTGGTCCTCACATTAATCTTAGAACACTATCATTAGCTTTATTTTACAGTTGAGAAAATGGAGGCAGATTACTAAAGTTACTTGCTTGGGATTATATAACTAGTAAGTATCTGAAGTTGGATTTAAACTCAGGTTTTCCTGAGTCCAGATCCTGTATTTTATCTACTGTACTACCAAGTTGCCTCAGAAAAAGAACTTTAAAAGCCTAGTTATAAATTCTATGAGGTCAAAGTACCAGTTCTTATTTATATTTGTATCTGCCCCATTGCTTCGCACCATGTTCTATACATAATAACGACTTAATAAATGTACATTTAGATCACTAGGGAAAAGGGGACTGACTTGGAATAAGATCATTTCAGGGAAATTTTACATTTATTAAGTATCTACTATATGAAGGGGAAAGGAAATACAACATGTATATCAGTAATTAAACCCTCAGTGATTTTTTTGAGGAGGAAGAACAAACACAACTATTGGGGAACTAAGCCAAAGAAAGTGGGACATGTGATGGTCTTTTAAGGAAGATAGGGATTCTGAGAAATCTTTTCAGAAATTTAGTTGTAAAAGGGAAAAGACAGGAACCCAGCTGGAGAGGAATGGCATTGTCAGTGGAAGATTGTTGTTATTTTTGTTGTAGTCATTGTTGAAGATGGAGAAGCCAGACATTTTTGTAGGGAACATGAAAGTAGCCAATGTATAAAGAGAGTTTGAAAAATCAAAGAAAGAAGGAATGATCAAAGAGTCAAGGCTCCCAGAACAGCAGAGAGGGGAAAGGATCAAAAGCCTAAGTAGGAGGATTGGCTTCAGCAAGAAGGACTACCTTTGCATTAGAGACAGGAGTTAAAAAAAAAATGAGATGACTTAACATGGAAATGTTTTGCATGACTGTACATGTACAACTTATGTCAAACTGTGTTCTCAATGGGAGGGCAGGGAGAAAGAGAAATTGGAACTCAAATTTTGAAAATAAATGTTTAAATATTTTTCACATGTAACGGGTAAAAAATAAAATATTAAATAATGTTTTTAAAAAGAATGAGGCAGGAAACGGGAGATCACAAAGCTAATAGTCACAACTCAATGAGGCTCTTTCTGGCCTCAATTCAATGTGGCTTTTGCCTCTATAGTAAAATATAATATCCTTTGATTAACATATAAAGCCAAAGAACAACCTGATTCTAACCTACCTTTCAAGCTTCACTATGTATTATTTCCTTTCATACATTCCATAGTCTAGCCAATCTGGCCACCTTGCTGTTCCTCACACAACACTATCTTCCATCTCCATGCCATTGTATAGAAAGACAGTTCCCGGTGGCTAAAGCCATTCCCTCAAAGTTCCTTCTTTGAGCTCCTTCAAAACTAAGCTCAAGTCCAACCTTTATAGGAAAACTTTCCTGATTCCCCGTTTTAGTGCCTTTCTCGTTCTCTACCAATTATCAGGTATTTATTGTATATATAGGGATAATATCACATATTATGTTTCTACTCTGATAGAATATAAGCTATTCTGAGGACAGAAGACTACTTCATTTTTCTTTGTTTCCCCAGACTATAGCACAGTGCATTATAACACAGCCAGTTCTTAATACTTGATCGACTAATAAACATTTAATAGACAAAAGAGCTATTAATTAACTATTCTATCTCCACCATGCCTCTTATTTCTGTCCTCTCCTCTGCTATCTCACTACCATCTCCTAGATGCAGATCTCATTAATACTAGCCTAGATGACTGCAAAAACCTAGCAGGGTTTCCTTTCTCCTTCCTCTGTTCAATTATCTTCACACGCTGCCAAATTAACGTTCCATATGCAAACATCTAGTCTTGTCCTTCTTCTGTTCAAAAATTCTCAGATGTTTTAACTGCAAATGTAAAGCTATTTTATCTTACTAGAGGCTTGCTGGTCTCTAAAAGAGTTAGGATGACATAATTTTTCCAAAAGCAGGGTATATTTCCAAAGAATTTACTTCCAAAGGACTTAATAACAGTGACAAGGAAGAGCTACCAGTTCCTTGCCTTCCAAAAACCTATTCTTGACTGTTGGTTTGTGATTTATATTTTATTAGCCAACCCTTCCCAAATATGTACATAGATAATTAGTTCTAAATATTTAAAGGGAGATTTTCCAACTATCCCTCTATACACAGACAACACACCACTGAAACAGCAAGTTGGCACAGAAGGAACAAGCAACCAAACACATCAACAACTTCAACAAGATTTATATCCCAAAACACGTGGGTACTGCATGATTTATAGCATTCCACAGCAGCCCCAGAAGAGAAAAATAATTCTCATCTTCCCCCACTAAAATTGTATAATAATCATCCTTATTGTTTTTGTATTTAAATAATGGCCACCAGAACACAGTAAGCTACCAAACTGTCTCCTGTCCCCTCACAGAGAAATAACTCAAATTGTATATCCAAACCTAAGCAATCAACTAAGTGATGCAAAAAGAAACTCCACAGGGAGAAAGTTAATATTTATTTTCTTTTTAAAAGATTTTTATCTATAGTTTTTGTTTTTATATCAACTTTTCCAAAGATATTCCCTTCTCCCTCCCCTGTCCAAAAAGTCATCCCTTCCAGCAAAGAATAAAAAATGAGAGAGAAAGTACTTTGACAAAAGTAATCATCCAATCAACCAAATTTGATGGCATATGCAATGTTCCACATTCACAGTCCCCCACTTCTGCAAAGCAGAGAGGATGATACATTGAGAAAATACTTTAAAATCCTCAGAATAGTTTGGAAGTAACTTGTCAAAAGCAAACAGTAACTAATACTACAAAGAGAAAATAAGAATGGACATGAGGAAATGGTCTCATTACTGAAAAACACCATGGCATAAAAAGTTCAGGACCTAGGTGCTTCTTTCTTCTTCCTGATGTGCAGAAAATCACTTCTCTGCTTTTCTCTGATATCTTCAAAAGACAGCTAGTTGTTGCAATGGATAGAGACTAAATCTGGAGTCAGAACAACCTGAATTCAAATCCAGCCTGAGACATTTGTTAGCAGCATAATCATGGGCAAAACACTTAATGTCTGCCTACCCCAGTTTCCTCTTATGTAAAATGAAGAGGAGGTAATAATAACATCTATCTTTCAGTTTATGATAAGAATCAAATGAGGTAGTATTTATAAAATGCTTTGCAAACCTTCAAGTTCCAAGTAAGTGCCAGCTACCATCATTATTATTATTAACTCATGGGAGGATCCACTGGACCCAGGGCAAATATTGATTGAATCATAGACTCAGATTTGAAAGAGAAATCAGAGTCTGTCAAGTTCAATCACTATATCAACAAGAATGTAGAAGATTAATAAGAGGTATTTACTGTCGACTATCATGAAAAAGGAGGAAAGAAGGGACCTTTGGTGAGAATGAAGAGCAAGATTTGGAAGGATGACAATGTTAAAGATAGGGAATGAATGGGATTTATGGCTGCTAGATAGAGACTCATCATACTACAGGGAGCTCAAGAACTGGAGCAGAGTTGCTACTGCTTGAGCAGAGTGGGTGGATACCCCAACCAGGTCAAAGAACTGAGCTGGAAAGTTTCCTACCATCTCCTCCAAACTATTGCCCTGGATTCCATCATGTCAGGTGAAGACTGAAATCTAATTTGTCCTGAGTCACTGCAACAACATTACAGTCCTTCATTATGACCAAGGAATCTTAATTAATATCAAGATTCCTACGCCAGCATCTATTCCACCCTGCTGGGAAGGAAGAGGAAGGAAGGAAGGCTTCAACTCCAACCTCTGATATTTACTGTTACCTCAGTTTTCTCATCTGTAAAATGGGGACAATATTGTTTTCAGGCATTTACCTTTATCAGGTTGTTGTGGGGATCAAATAAGATGGCATATGTAAAATACTTTGCAAATCCTGAACTATTTCAACATCAGCTATTGTTATTTTAGGGCCATAGGGACCTTAAAAAAATAAAAGATGTTAGAACATAGAATGTTAAGAGCCCAAAAGGTCCTTAGTAGTCTAATCCAATTCATTTCACAGGTAATAAAAGTTAAGCAAGAATGACACAGTAGCAATAGCAGTGTATTTGGAGTCAGGAAACCATAATGCTATATTTAACATCAGACATCTGCCTGAATCCCGGCTCTGATACTTATCACCTCCACAACCCTGAGTAAGCCACTTATGGTCTCTAGGCCTCCATTTCTTCATTTGTAAAATGAGATAGTCACACTTGAGATCCTCCAAAGTCCTTTCAGCTTTAATTTTATTATTCTATGATTAAGATAACTAGTTATGTAACTAATATGGGCAGCCTGGCAACATTGAAAAAAGCAATGTATGACTTTAGCCAAGTCACTTCCTTTATGGAGGATTCAGTTTCTTTATCTGTAAGATGAAATGTTCAGATGAAATGATCTCAAAGGTCCCTTTCCTGTTTGGGATATGGGAATTCTCTGAGTCTCAGTCTTCTCATCTATAAAATAGGAAGAATAATATACACACTACCTCCTAGAAAAGGTCTCATCAGAAAAGTATAAAACCACAATGTGCCATGGAAATGTAAATATGACACCAGTCCTCAGGCCATAGGTCACTGTCCAGTAAAAAACCTCAGAAGAATATTGGAAGCTTTAATTTTTTTTTATTATTATAGCTTTTTATTTACAAAACATGCATGAGTAATTTTTCAAAATTTGCAAAACTTTCTGTTCCAAATTTTACTCTCCTTCCCCCACCCTCTCCACTAGATGGCAGGTAGTCCAAAAATGTTAAATATATTAAAATATTGGAAATTTTTATTCCCTGTCCTCTCTATCATTCAGGGTATTTCTTTACATCTCAAATTAAAACCCTTTTGCTAGCCTAGTTAGAATTGCTGGAGCCACTAGACAATATTGAGCTGATAAATAGAGACATAAAAACTCAATTCTATAAATCTCACACTTGTCCCCTATTCAGAGCATAAAGCAGCTATAACTACTCCCCAAACAGAGATCCAAACACAACCTCACCAGACAAAGGTGACTCACCTGAACAAGGGAATCCCACCAGTCCTACCTGTGGCTCTCTATTCATATCCCCCAGGCTTCACTCAAATGAACTGTTTTGTACTTTCTGCTGATCTCACAGATCTAATATCAGTGCCCCAAGATACCACCTTCCAATGAGCTTGAATAGCTGCTCATCAGTCACACACCAGTCAAGTAGGGAACCAAACATCAACAATCACAAAGCAAGCCCAAGTCCATACCTTGAAGGGTCTCTCAGGAGGTCCGGAAGTAAAAGCGTTAACTCATATCTAATAGCATAGAGCAAAACAGTGACTTCTGTTTTCCAGGGTTCTGTTTTCTGGAGGGGAAATGGCATTAAAGGTAGCAATCACAGGATTTAGTCTGGAATGAATTTTGGAGATTATCTAATCCAACCTTCTCCTTTTATCCAAGATGGAACTAAAGGCCAGAGAGGAGAAATAATTTCCTCAAATTCATAACTGTAGTAAGTAGCAAAGAGAATTGAAAGAGGTTCACTCACCCTACATCCAGATTCTTTCCACAAGACCAAACTGTCATTTATTGTTTCTTACCTCAGGGATATCTAAGCTCTCTTTATGTATATATTTTGTTTCTCTTGATACAGTGCCAACTCCTTAAGGGAAGAAATTGTTCAGTTTCTATCTTCATTCCCAGAGCCCAGAATATAGAAAGTCCTTCATAAATGATTCTTGACTGACTAAAAGCATGTAGCAGAGAAACATCACAGAACCCAGGCTCAAATCCTCTAGCACATGAGTTCAAGGGACTATGGGTAGGGCCCTTTTTCACAAATTTATCTCCCCTATTGCAAAAATCACTGGAACTGGAGTCAGAAAACTTGTCATCCATATCAATCATTTTATTAAATATCTATGTATTTAAGATTCCACTTTTTAAATATTAAATTATATATTATTTTCCAATTCTTATTTTCTGTCTCCCCTTCCCTCTATAATTGGGAAAGCAAGAAAAATAAAATCCTGTTATAAACACGTAAGGTTAAACAAAACAAATTCCTACACTATACCAGTCCAAAAAAATAAATAAATAAAAAGTGTCAGTCTGTTTTCTGTGTCTATCATCTCTCTATCTGGAAGTGAGCATCATGTTTCATCTGGAGTATTCTGGAATCATTATTGGTCATTGAGTTGATCAGATTTCTTAAGTCTGTAGCTTCCTTTCTCTGAGGTTCAGTTTTCCCCCCTATAAAAGAAAGGTATTTTCTCAAATCTCTAAGTTCCCTCCCAGCTCTACTCTTTCTATGTTCTGCTTAAATATAAAACCAATAAAATCCATTAAGTTCATTTTCTAGAATTAATAATTAATATCTCCTGACATGAATGAAATTGTCCTTGCCCTCAAAGTGCTTACATCTCCCTGGAGGGAAACAACTCATACATGGATAAGTATATTTTTAAAATAGTAAAGTAACCAGTAAAGGTAAGAAGGCACTAACAATGATAAGGGAATAAGATCAGGAAAGCTCTATAAGAGGCGGTCCTTGAACCTTAGAATTAGGGGTTTCAAGAAGAAAAGGTGAGAACATTCCAGGCAAAAGGGTCAGCCTAAGCAAAGACATTGAGTTAGGCTATGGAATGTCAAGCATGGGGAGTAGTAAATAGGCCAATGTGACTGGAATGTAGGTTTCTTAATAGAGAAGCCAGGGTATGATGGACTTTCGAAGCCAAACAGAAGACAGACAGTTCTTATTTTACATAAATTTGCATTACATAAATTTGGCTTTATGAAAAGAATTCTGAAAGAAATCTGCATTTCAAAAAAACATTTCAGTTAACTTAAATATATGACACTGAACTCCTTCTCTCTGTGCTCCAATCCTTTGGCCCAGAACTCTGGGGGGAAGGAGGAGGTTTTCACCCCACTTCAAAAAAAAAAAAAAAGCCTTAAACCCTTCAAGTGAAAACAGAACAGACAAGCAGAGAGATTGTCACCACTACCACCACCTCTGCAATATTAGGGCTTTGGTCTGTATGTCTGCCCACATATAGCTTTGTTTTTTTTTTTTTCTTTTTCTTTATTTTTCCCCCCATATATACTTATATGTGTATATATTGTCTCTATCCCCCCTTCTCCCAAAATGTAAACTCCTTGAGGGCAAGGGCTATCTCATTTTTGGTTTTGTATCCCAAGTCTTCCATCTGCCCAGATTCTGGTACAGCATATCTGTTCTTAGCCCAATATCACTTGTCCTCTCCTGTCTGTATCTGTCCCCCGAGTGTCTGCTCCCATTCCCTGCATGTTCTTCCTCTCAGTTCAGGCCAGGCCCCCATGTGGCTGCCTCTGGCCACTCTGTGTTCCTCCACCTGCTCTTGCTTCTCTGTCCCAGGCCCCCCACATGTCTTTGAACCATATGCTGACCTGCTTCCATCTTCTCCACTTCCAAGGGCAAATTAACATTACCCACTTATTTAAAGTGAGAAATGTCTGTAGTTTGTATTTTATCCTAGGTGCAACAGGAAATCACTTAAGCTTTTTGATTCAAGGAGTCAAAAATGACTAGAACCATCTGTTAGGAATATAAGTTTGGCAGTTCGGTGGAGCATAAACCAGAGACAGAAGAGACTAGAGGCAGCGAAATAGATCAGGAGGCTATTGCAATAATACAGGCAATAAGTGATAAGAGCCTGATCTAGGGTGGAGGCCATAAGAATAGGATAAAGGGGGAAGGATAAAAAAAGAGATGTTTTAAGGGTAAAATCAACAAAATGTAGCAACTGATTGATAGAGACTGAGAAAGGGCAAAGTGATAAAGAATAATGAAAAGGGGGAGATTTCGAACCAAAGCAGCTTGGAACAAATGTTCCTAAGGCTCATAGTCCTCTGTCATCTCGCTTAAGTGGTGAGCCAGTGACCTCATTTCTATAACTAACTTTAATGTTATCAAGGCCCTTTATTAGCCAGAGAGCTGTGTTCCTTTTGGCCTCAGTTTTCCCAATTTATTCCACTGTACCCTTCCCCTCCTCCTACTTTAAATCTGGACTTTGCTGGCATCAGAGATCAGGAAAGATTACTACTGCTGCTTTTTCTCCCAGGAGGTTGGTCACAAGATTACTGACCCAAAGAATATCTCTAAGTTTGGCCCCTCTGAGCACTCACCTTCCCAGAAACTATCTCCATTAGCTGGTGACAAACAGCTTAGCCCAACAATACAAGAGAAAAATGCTTAAGTTGGGAGTTAGGAGATTTGGAGTCCTGGATCTCTGCCTTTAACAGATATGTGTTCTAAAGTAAGTCACTTTCTTTCTTCAGGCCTTAGTTTCCTCGATAATGAAGGGGTTAAATTAAATAACTGTTATGGTTCCCTTCAAGTGATAACATTCCCTGTTTCATTTCTTTCTGGCTCTAGAGTATTTTAGCTATGGCAAATCAATAAAGACGATCTCATCTCAGAATTTCAGATCTGATTTCATTTATGGTTATGATTATGGTATATAGTATTTATAGTTATAATATATGGTTATAAATTATGGATCTGGAATTTCTTTAAGGTAGAAATTGTATTTGTGTACATGTATGTGACTGCTTGTCTGTAATTGTCTCTCATTCTGTCTCTCTGTCTCTGTGTATCTCTTTTTCTTTCTCTGCTCTCTCAAATACACACAAACACACACGCCATATCTCAGGTACATCAAACTCAGTTCAACATAGCTTTGTTTAATTCAACGAATGTCTAATGAATTCCTAATCCTATGCTAGATGATGATGATGATAATGATGATACAATGATGACAGAGATAAAGAGAAAAAAAAAAAACATGATTGGTCCCAATACCACCTTCACAGAGGTGAGACTAAGGATTTTCAATTCTGCTACTGGCCAAAGTTCTCTTCTTCATCAAGCCAAAGACAACTACAGCTTTTAACCCAGCCACTTTCCTCTTACATTGTCCCAGCAGGGAAAACAACAAAAGCTCCAAAGAATTTCAAAAAAAGATGGCTCCCTCCTGAGAGAACCATTGTTCCCTTAGGTCTTTTCCTTCCTCCACAACCCCACCCCCTTCCACATAATAGGCAGAGTTATATAATGGAAAAAGCACTGGATTTAGGGTCTAAACACCTGAATTTGATTCCAAGCTCTGCTTCATCTATGGAATCTCAAGTGAATCACTTCATGTCTCGGGGTCTCTGTTTCCTTCTCTGTAAAATTGGATTGGATTAAACTACTCCTAAGGTCATTTCATCCTAAAAATTCTATAACCTTTAGGCTATTCCAATTAGTCTAGGTGTCAAAAAATAAGCATATAACCTACAATGACTGTTAGTTAAATTTTGTGTGTGTGTCATGGACCGCCTTTGGTAATATGGTAAAGTCTATGGACCTTTTTTTCAGAAAAAGATTTTCAAAAACATAAAATAAAATATCTAGGTTGCAAAATAAACTAATTATACTAAAATACAATTTTCAAAAAAAAATTGTTGAAATAAGTTCCTAGATCCTGGGTTAAACTTAAATCCTCTGTTCAAATGAAGAGAAGAGAAAGGATATTGTGGAATTAAGCTACCCAGGATAGGACTTGGCAATTGAGAATGTGGGAATCAAAGGAGAGGGAAGAGTCAAAGTTAATGAAGGTGATGAGCCTGGGTGATTGGAAGGATTGTGATGCCTTAAAAAGAAACAGAAAAGTTGGTGAAGGCTAAGTCCCTCAATCCCCTTGGCTATGAGCAGGTTTTACTTTTGATTACACCTGGATGAGTTATCATGGATACTATTTGGCAATAGTTGTCCCCAAATATTATATAATCACACTACAGATTCTCTGAGTCTTTGTAAAAGGATGATAATAACACTATGGTCACCTACTTCACAGAACTGTTGGAGAGAAAGAACTTTGTTAAACTTCAATAGAATCATTCATTCTTGTCAGAAAGGTCTACTTGAAAGACTCCTGAATTGGTGGTCAGACAAGCTAGTTTCAAGTTCAAGTTATTACTTATTATCTTTGGACCTTTTCCCTCTCTAAACCCAGTCTTCTATTCTATAAAAGGAAGAGGTGGACTAGGTGATTCCCTTGTTTAACTTTAGTCCCCTCTAGCACCATATCTTTGGTGGCAAAGTGGACAATGTGGAATTCACAGTTCAAATCCTTCCTCAGATAGTTCTTTAGCTGTCTGACCCTGAACAAGTCAGCCTCAATTTCCTCATCTGTAAAATGGAGGTAATAACTGTACCTATCTCACAAAGGTGTTATGAGGATCAAATTTATATATATTTATAATTTTATAATTAAAATATCATAAAATATATAAAGTACTTTGCAAACATCAAAGCATTAAATAAATGTTAGCTATTATTATCATTACTGTTCTGATGTTCCCCAAAGCAGAAGAGCCTAGATCTAAAACTGGAAGGTACTTCAGAGGCCATTCCATTCAACTCCTTCATCCCATTGTACTTATAGTAAAGTATAGTAGTTAAAAAAACACCATTACCCAGGAAAACCAAGAGGCCCTAAAGCAAGGGCATTCAACTTAGGTCACTCTGTAGAAAAAGAGATAGGAGATTTCCCAGCTACCAAGCCAACCTCCATCTGGCAAGAGACAAGGGTACGCATCTGAAAGGAAGAGCTCAGGGCAACTGAAGTGGAAGACAAAGCTGGCAAGAATTGGCATCTTCCCCATTGATTCCTATCAAAAATAAATGCATGACACAATAAATGTAGGCAGTCTGCCTGTGGCTTCCTCAGGCTGTGATGTAAAAGACAAAAAAAAAAAAAAAAAAAAAAAAGTCTACAGATCACTCACTGAATCAAGGCACTGTGATAGGCATTGGGACTTCAAATTCAAAAAAATGAAATAACACATGGAGTCAGAAGGTCCTGGATTCCAATCCCAGCTCTACCATTTACTAATAACGTGAGTTTTGGCAAGTTATAATCTTCTTGGGCCTCAGTTTGTTCATCTATAAAATATAAATGTTTGGAATAAATTATATCAAGGATCCCCTCCAGTTCCAAATTATATGTTTCTCTATGTGGAATGAGCCTGTTCTCCTACTATAGCCAGTTAGGCATGTCTCCCCCATCTATTCCTTCTTCTCTTTCTGTTTTCATAGCCATTATTCTAGTTCAGGTTCTCAATATTTCTAGTTAGAAATTCTATCATCATCTCTTTCTTTATCTACTTGTCACCAGTCCCTCTACTTCCAGTCTTCCATTGTGCAACAAGAAGCCAGACAAAGTTTTAGAGCAAGCATAAAAACAAGTATTATAATGACTAATCCAGCAGGCAGTGTGGGGAAAATAGACCGGCAGCAGAGAGACTATTAACAATAGTTCAGACAAGACAGGATGAGGACATAGATTAGGAAGGAGATGGCAACCATGTAAAAGAAGTTACAAGATCAAGAAATAATGTTAAAGCTGAAAAAAATCAGCAATTAATAACTAATCAAATAAAATAATACGTTTACCTTTTTATAGCACTTTAAGTTTTTTATTGGTTTTCCCCCCTACAATGATACTGTGAGAACAGGTAGTACAAACATTATTTACATTTTAAGGATGAAGAAACTGAATTAAGATGCTCCTAATTTGTGTGATACTAAACAAAGATTTGAATCCAAGCCTTTAATTTCCAATCCAGTATTCTTTTCCATTTTACTCTTCAGCTTTCCTGAATTAAAGATGACTCTATGCCCATGCAGGAGGACTCAGAAGGAGGAGTCAGTTGTTGATAGGGAATGGAAAGTTGGAAACAGGATCTGGGTTAGTGTAGGGGTGGATGGATAAGTATCTGAGCTCTCACACAAGTTTCACTGTCTTGGAAGCCTGGAACCCTTCTGGGACCCTGAACTAAATTTCAATGCTTGCTAAGTCTGGACAAATCACTTCCTTTTGGGAGAGCCTCAATTTCTCTATTTATCAAAAGAACAGGTTGGCCAGATGACCTCTGCAGGCCCTCTCAGTTCTAACATTCTAGAACAGTGGCTTATGATGAAAATAATAATTATGTAATTATTTTATTACTATTATTATTATCACATTCCATAATTATAATAGATCCCTCTTATACTTTGTTAAAAAGCACTTTGTTCTTAACAACCTTGGGGGCACGTTGTACCTATGCCAACTATTTTATATTTTATATATAAGGTCATAAGGTTAAGAAAAGTGATGGAGCTGGAACTCAAAACTCAGTCTTCTGTTTTCAAGTCCAGTACTCTTCATAATACTGGCCTCCCTGTGTTACAGATGTCTGGTCTCATATCTCCCTTCTCTGAAGCCTTTTCTGTTAATCTTCCCCCTTCACAACCTGAATGACTCCATTTTTTCTGCTTCCTCTTCCTTTCCCTACACGATATGACTCTGTTTTCTGTGCTCTGTATGCTCCTTACCATTAGATGTATAAATTACCTGAAGGCAGAGAATGGTTTGGTTATTCTCTTCATGATCCTCCCATACCCTACCTGAAGCTTAGATCAATTCAATCTTGCTATTAACTAGCAATATCCTTCAGTCCTCCATAGAGCTAGATAACCACCATTCTCAGCCTACTAAGAAAACTCTTATTTTCCCCAGCAGAAAAAAACTAAAAAAGTACCCCAGAATTTCAAATAAGAGATGGTTCCCTCTAGGGTGGTGAACCATTGTTCACATGAACCTTTCCCTTCCCTTCCACAATAAACAATGGGGTAGGGTGAAGAGGACTGGATTTGGAGGCAGAAGATCTCAATTTGAATTGAATCTCTGTCACTTACTACCCCATGTGAACTTGGGCAAATTACTTACTGGTCCCACTGGGTTTCAATTTCCTCATTTATAAAAATGAAGCATTTAGGTTAGCTAGCTTCTCAGGAGGGCAAATAGGTGGCACAGGGGATAGAGTGCTAGACCTGGAATTAGGAAGACTCCAAGTCACTTAGTCCTGTTTGCCTCAGTTTCCTCATCTGTAAAATAACCTGAAGAAGGAAATGGCCAACCATTCCAATATCTTTGCCATGAAAACCTGGACATAACTAAAATGACTCAACAAAGCTCTCGGGACCTTTCAGCCCAAGACCTATACTGAAGGTAAATAAGGTGAAGTATATACTTCATGAAGCTTATACTCTAATGGAGGAAGTGATAGTGGTAACAAATAATAATAAAGCACATATCCAAGTAATTTTAATGCAAAAGAATATATCATAAGGTTTGATAATAAATAACCTGCCTTATAAGGTATAAGTAATAATGACAACAATAATAATGTTGGTGACAAATATTATTATTCTTATAGGAGTTCCCATTTCCCTGGACTTTTTGGTTCATAAAATGCTTTTCTCACAATAATCTGGTAAGATAGGTAATCCAAGTGTGATTGTGCCATTTCGCATATGAGAACACTGAAGCTTAGAGAAGTGGTGATATTCACCAGCTAGTATGAGAGACTGAATTTGAATTCAAATCTCTTGATATTAGTCCTAGCATTCTTTTGACTACACCAATCTGATTTGTGAAAAATACGATTAATTTAAAATGATCTTCTTTCTGATATTTCATTACCTACTATAAATATATGGGCAGCCAAATGGTGCAATGCCCGCCCTAGAGTTGGGAAAATCTGAGTTGAAATCTGTCCTCAGACATTTAGCATCTGTGTGATCCTGAGCAGATCATCTAACCCTATTTGCCTCAGTTGCTTCATCTGTAACCTAGAAATTCTAAATAAAAATGATTATGATTTTGTACTGCAGAGAATCAAGTCAGGAAATGGATACTTTGTTAGGCAGGTTTCTAAAAATGTGCTTCTGCCAGTGGTGCCGACTCGATAAACCCACAGCATAACTCATGACATACATTTTTTTAACTTTTAGTTGTTTCTTTTGGGGGAAGGGTCTTTAAGCAAGGCAGGAAAAGGCTAAAAGAAGCATGTGATGTGACTCTCAGCCAGCCCCCAACACTGAATCCAAGACTCTGCTGCTGCCAACAAACCCAGCCCTGGCAAGATCTATTACTGTGGCCAACCACACGACTCAAAAGAGATGAGTTGTCTGCTGTGATTGCTGGGGATCAGGAAGGGACTTCTTAGGCCAGATTCATGGCTCACTCAGCCAGGGATGATTTCAGAACCTAAGCAGGCTCTGTGAAACCCAACACTTAGGAGGGGGTTGTGGGAGTGAAGTTACAGCCCATCAGGTACAAGCAAAACCAAGTCAGGCCCCTAGAGCTTTAGGACAAAGCTTCCCCAGCCTTCCCTTGGGCCCTGTTTGGCAAACCAACAGAATGTTGACCTGTAGTTCCAGTCCTCTGTTAAGATGAAAAGCCAAAAGCTCTCCAAAAAGAAGGTAACCCAATGTGAGGATTCTTAGGTGCAAATAACAACAGCTCACATTCATAGAAAGGATTTTAAGATTTCAAAAACACTTTTTTTGAAACAACCCCTGAGGCAGATATTATTGTATTTTTAAAAATTAGGTAATATAGTATTATTAGCCACAATTCACCCATGAAAGAGCTAAGACTCAGAGTCATATTACTCGTCCAGGATCACACAAACAATAAGTATTAAAGCTAGGAGTTCAAACCAGGTTTCCTGACTCCAAGACTAACACTTTTCTCACAATACTGTGTGGCTTCTTCTGGAGTCTACAAGTTAAATACAAACAAACCAAATAATTACAAGCACCCAAAATCCGGCCTATATTAGTCCTTTCTGCAGATTGCACCTATCGGGAGTTTGGTCTATATTTTGCTTCTTTCCATGCCTCAATTTCCTAATTTGTAAAATAAAGGGGGAAAAATAAAATAAAATAAAGGGCATCAGACAAGATGAGCCTGAGTCCCTAACTCAGACATTATGTATTCTAAATTCAGATATTGAATATTCTAAACTTCCTTCTATCTCTAAAGACTTATGTCCTATGATCTGCTTCCAGTCTGCGTCAAACCCACTCCAGAAATAGTGTGAGAAAAAAAAATGCTGAATTTTGGAATCAGCCTGGTTTGAAGCCCAGCTTTGCCACTTTCTTTTGCTCAACATTGGACAAGTCATTTAAACTCCTAATGGGTTCCCAACAATGAAAAGGCTCTCTCCCTAGATCTCAAACCCAGACATGTTTCAGGAGACTGCTAATTTCCTAAAGTGTCATCCCTAGATTCTTATTTCCAAGATTTTCTTTTTAACTTATGGATTCCTTGCCCCTCCCAACATTTATTCTTAACATCACCACACACAGAGAGAAAACACATAGCTTCCGACATCTTCAGCCCAACACACACCCAAGTTCTACAGCATCTCCTCCTTCTTGTTCACTCCATGTATCTAGTCAGTTGCTAACATCTCATCATTTCTGCCCTCACAACTTTCACATTTTCTCTTCTCATCACTCACACAGTTACTATATTTCTTTTAGTCCTTATTATCTCTTTATAGCACTGAGATGACCTTCTACTTAGTTTCCTTGCCTTGTCTTCTCCTTCCAATCTAATGCTTACATTGATTGGAAAGTAATTTTCCCTAAGTTCTGTAATGGGCTGAGGCTCGAGTTGATGCACTGAGGTCCCAAGCACGTGAGGCTAAATAGTAATTGGACCATACTCTATTAATATATAAGCTTGGAGAAAGAACAACCCCCGCCCACTCTTTGTGCAAGTCCTGATGTGTTGTATAGGAAATGACATTTTTGGTGGGTGGAGGCAGGGGAGTGGAAAGGGAAGCGGAAAGAGAGACTGCGGGCTGGCGTCTTGACACAGCTGCTAGCATTGCTATTGTAACCGCCCTTCACCTCCAATCCCCCTCTGCTAGCTGGCTTCCTATCTGCCCATATTGCTGTCGCAATCCTTCTTCACCTCTTCACTTCAATAAAGATCGAAGATTTTCCCCTTAACCTGAATTCCTGACTCCAGCTGATTTTAAATACGTGATCATCACAATGTTCAACTGATCATATCACTCTACTATTCAATAAAGTACAGTGACTCCCAGTTACCTATAGTATCCAGTATAAAGGGCAGCTGGATGGAACTATGGATAGAACTCTAGACTTGGAATCAAAAAGGTTCATCTTATTGAGTTCTAATCCAGCTTTGGATACTTATCAGTTGTGTGACTCTGAGCAAGTCACTTAACTACATCTCCTTTTCTTCATCTGAAAAATGAGCAAGAGAAGGAAATGACAAACCCCTCCAGTATCTTTGCTTAGAAAATTCCAAATAGGGTCACGAGATTCAGGTAGTACATGTCCTTCTGTAGTATTTTAAAGTTCTTTACAACTTGACCTCTTTCTACCTTTTCTACTTTTCTTATCCTTTATTCCCCTTTATGAATATTTCACTCTAATTGTGCAGGTCCATCTTCATTTACTCACACATAACACATGTTTTCTATCTCTATATTTTTAAATTTAAGAAGTATTTTACTTATAAATGCACCATCATATTATCAAATTAACTTTTATAAGAGAAAACATTGGCAAAAAACACCAAAAAAACCTGCTTCTGTATTTTTTTTTCCAGAAACTGTCCCCCAGACCTGGAATATATCTTCCTTCTCACCACCTACTCTTAGGGATCTAGCTTCTTACCAGGTTCAACTTAAATGCCACTTTCTACTGAAGGTCTTTCCAGGTCTCTCCAGCTGCTCCAGCCTTCCCTTCCAAGGTTACTTTCCATTTACTCTCTATGTATCTTTTGTAAACCTTTTCATTCGCATGTTTATTCTCTAATGAGAGTTTCTAACACTCATTAATGAAATGGCCAACCAGGATTCCAGGGTACCAGTGATTCAATCTTTTATCATTTTACCCACTTTAAAACAAAGAGGCTAGACTCAAGGTTCAGAGACAAATATGTATATTTTGGATATTGTCACAAATGGATTTGTTACTAGATTATTCTTATTTGTTACAAGACTTTTTTTCCCTCCATTTTTTAACTGGAACAGGGATGTTACAGAGAGAAAGGAGATTAGCAATAGAGAAACCTCCAAAAAAAAGAGGGCAACTATAATATTTTTTTAAATGCAGAACAGAAGGAATTTCAGAAAGAAGCACAGACAAGTAGGGCAACTTTGGAAATAATATGTAAATGTATTAAATATAATTTTTAAAAGATGGATTAAAATGAAGATTAGTAGTCTCATATATGATCTTTTTAATATTCTGCTTTATATATGGTATTTAATTTCATAATAAAATTGTATTTAAAAAATGAATCCTACTGCCCACCTTCTGACGAGATAATAGGCTCAAGAACAAAGTGAGACATATTTTGGGAGCATGACCAATATGAGACTTTAACTATACATATTTGCTACTAGATTTTCTTTTTCTTGAGAAGATGGAAGGAATGGCTTAGGAATAGGGATAGAAATCACAGACACACAGGACAGCTCTGAAAATTATATGTTTCATTTATTATATGCTTTAAAAAAAGCAAACTCTACATCACAGATATTTGAAGTTTCATTTGCAATTTTCCCTTTCTGTTCTCCAACTTGCATGGAAATGATTATTTTATTTGGTGCTCATTAAGTTTTGAATTTTAAAAGTAGAAAGAAGAAAAAAAACACAAGGAAAAAAACACCTAGAGCAGGTGTGGAGAATGTCTGGTGTGAGGGCCATATAAAGCCCTGGAAATCATTTGCTAAGGCAACCACAGAAAATGACAAGCTAAAAACTAGGTGCAGCAACTTCCCTCAGTTTTAGTTCTATAAATTGATAATTTTGTATGGCCTTCAAATGATGTTATAAATTTCCAAATGGCCTTTGGCAGAAAATAGGTTTCCCACTTTTAACCTAGAGAACAGACCAGGTTTTTAATCTATCTTTTGTTATTCCTAGTGCCTGGCACACAGGAAGCACTTGACTGATTCTCTATGACAAAATGAAAAATATTAAAAAAAAGAACTTTAAGTCCTGAACTCAGGAGAACCTGAGTTCAAATCTGGTCTCCTAACTGCCTGACCCTGGGCAAGTCACTTAACCCCAATTGCTTCAGGAAAAAAAAAAGAAGAAGAAGAACTTTAAAGGACACAGAAGGTAGAATGCCAGAACAACAAGCAATCTGAAAGCTATTCTTCCTTTGAAGCCTGTCTTAGGAAAAGTGGTTTCTTCTTAGCCAATGTTTCCTAAAGCACTCTTAATTTCCCCACTCCTCCTCCTATCCCCCATACCACTTTCATCCCATTCCACCCTATCCCCCCACAGACCATATACTCTATGCGTTCAGGTGCTATTCATTTTTCACCCAGGTGTTCCCATCACTTAACACTGCATCTTGTATGTGGTAGGTATTCAGTAAATGTTTAGTGAATTAAAAAATATTAGAGTCAGAAAGCATAAAGACTAAATCCAAAACCTTCCATCTCAGATGACTGAGGCTCAAAGAAGGAAAATGTGTTGTTAAGTCACCCTGGTAGAAAGTAGCAGAGCCGGGACTAGAATCTTTATACTACTTGCCTACCATCTTTCCTCTACAAACAAGAGGGATGAGGTAGCACACCACTAAAAAATAGTAGGTGGGAGATATCAACAATTTCTTCACCCATTTCCCTTGCTACACATTCAGCCTAGTCCAGGCTGAAGTCAGATATTTTCCCAGAAGAAACATAAACACACACACACACACACACACACACACACACCCTAAAACACAGACAGAACCCAGGAGAAAAGGAACAAGTTTCTGCTGATAAAAAGAAATCCACATTGTGACCAGGCACAAAACTTCTCAGCTAAGTAGTAGGAATGAGGATTATCCTCCATCCAGACCAACAGGAGAAACCCTCAAAAAACATGATTGTCTGCCAACCCATCAACCACATTCTTGGGGGCAAGAGGGCAAGAGGCCCCTCCCCAAGGACCAATCCTCTCCCACAAGGAGCTCCCCTGGCTGTGGACCAGGACTTGAAGAAGCAACAGGCCTGCACATGTGCAGTCAGGCAATGACGCGCGAACACGGCAGACCCAAGCTCGGCCCACGCCCCAGGAGTCTTGCTTGTCTGTGAAGGAGGTGCAGGGAGCCAAGCAGGTCCCCAGTGAAATAATTCTGTTATTAATAATAATAGCTCTAATTTCTATGAAGGCATTTTTACAAAGAACTTTTCCTATTAACAGCCCTTCAAGAGAAGCAGCACAAATATTATCAGAAAGATCTTTAGGTGCTTGGAAGAATCCCTTGGATTTAGGAGAGTCCTGGGTTCAAATCCCAGCTTTAGTGCTTACTAGTTTGGTGACCATGGATAAATCACAATTTCTCTAAGCCTAAATTACCTCATCTATAAAATGGAGCTAATATCTGCAGGCCATTATGAGGAATACACACTAGAAATCTTGGTATGAATTGTTATATTCCCCATTACATAGAGAAAGAAACTGGCTGATAGAAAAGGAATTTAGCCATAGTCACACAGAAATTAGTGACAGCTAGAATTTTAACCAGATATGCTAATTCCAAATCCAGTATTCTATCTCCTATAGCATAGCTTACTCCCTAATGAGGGTAGCAAACTTGAGCTTAGCTTCTCTGAACCTTTTCCTCTGTACTCCTTCTAGCATTCTGTTTTGACTAGGTAGCTAGGTACTTGGATAAAGCAATGATGGAGCCCTGAATTTGGAGTCAGGAAGGCCTGAGTTAGACTCTGGCTTTAGAAACTTACAAGCTGGGTGGCCCTGATCGAGTCACTGATTGCTGTCTGCCTCAGTTTCCTCATCTGTAAAACCAAGAAAACAACATCCACTTCTCATGGTTGTTGTAGGATAAAATGAGATAATATTTGTAAAGTGCCTAACATAATGTCTGGACATAGTAGATATTTGATAAGTGCTTTTTTTATCTAAATCTAAAATCTTCTAATCATAATCACACTGAGCTATTCAGGGTTAAATGTGATCCCTCTCAAAGGTAACTGTGATTTTGTTGGTTTTTGCTGAGGCAATTGGGATTAAGTGACTTTCCCAGGGTCACATAGCCAGGAAGTGTTAAGTGTCTGAGGTCACATTTGAACTCAGGTCCTCCTGACTTCAGGGGTGCTGCTCTATCCACTGTGCCATCTAGTTGCCCCAATTTGTGTTTTAAGTGAGGCCTTTAATATAAGCAATGATTACCTTCAGGGGAATGACTTACTTAACTGAAACTGGCAGACCTACACATAGAAAATACTTCCAGGGGTCTTTAGCTGCCAACCCAACTTTGAGCCCCTCATTGTTTTCCAGGAGTTAGTAGCCTTTTAGTGCAAAGATGAGAAGATCCAGAGTTCTAGAAATCTATTGCTCTCAGAAAGATTTCATCCCAGCTCTGACACTAATTCCCTATGTCATTAAATCTTTCTAATACTCAATTGCCCCATCAGTGGGGCAACTTTCAGTTCTGAAACTCTTTAGTTGGGCAAGGAACATCAGATTCCTTAGGAAAGCCTTGGACAAGTTTGAGGGAAGATAGCGCTCAAGGAGGAAGATTTAGATACTACAAAAAAAAAAACAAAAAAACTATTAAGAAAACACAGTCTTAAGCCCAGAACTGTATTACCATAGACAGAAGAGTTTGGTTGTGCAGCTGGGGAAAAAGGACTTTTAGAATTTGTTTAGAACCTGAATTGTATTTTCAGCATCTAATCACTTCATAAGTTTTCCTCTAAAAGGGTGAGCTGGCTAGGTGGCACAATGGATGGAGGATCAGAGTTTGCAGGTAGGCAAACATCTTTTGAAGTTCAAATCCTGTCTCGACTCTTCCTAGCTGTGTGACCTGGCCAAAGCACTTATACGCTTTTTTGCCTCAATTTTCTCATCTGTAAAATGAATGGAGAAGGAAATGGCAAACCATCTCAGTATCTTTGCCAAGAAAAACTAAATGGGGTCACAAACAGTATAACAAAACCAAAAAAGACCAAACAAAAACAACAGAACAGAAGAAATGCCCAAATCCATTTTTCATCAAAGTGAAATAGCAATTTCTCCATGAGTGAATAACCTGGTTCTGCCACTAACATACTTTGACCATAGGCATATCTGTGTTATTCTCTAGGGTTCAGTTTCTTCATCTGTTAAGAGGAAGGAAGGTAAGAGGAAAGGTTAATCTAGCTGATCTCTAAAAAGATTTTCTAGCTCTAATATAGGGTCTAACACTTGAAACTCTAAGGGCCTTTCCTGATTTGGCATTTTTATGTTACAGAAACCATTCTATGATCTAAGCCAGGACCTGAACAGGTCAGGACACAGGGATCCCTGACTCTCTAACACCTGGGCAGGCTTAGACCTAATCTCCTAGGCACAAGCATACCTCTTGTCTAGAAGCAAGGTAGATATAAACAAGATTGGTCTCATTGAGAAATCCGGTAACCCATTATTAAATTGATCACTATGGTAGAATTCTTCACACATGTCAGAAGACAAAAATGCAGTAACCTTTCTTAATTACCTGTGTTTGAAAGTGGGGGAAGGAAAGGGAAGTCAGTGATAGCCTTAGAGTCCTTGCTCACAATAGTCCAGTGGTCTCCCACTATCTCCAGAAGAAAATGAAATGTTCAGGCACACAAGACTCCTCACAATTAAGTTTAGCCTACCTTTCCTATCTTTTCTTATAGTACTTCTGGCATTCTCCCAGCTCTGTACAAAGGAAACATTACTTAGGCTGTCTGGACCTCAAGTTACTTCATTTGCAAAAATATTAATGACAGTACAGTCATATACATATATATATATATACATATACATATGTATATATATATATATATGTATATTTGTGAAGTACTTTCCTCACAATAACCATGGTGGGTAGGTAGTGCAAGAACTGTTATTCTCATGTTACAAATAAGAAACTCATAGAAATTGAATAACTGAATCATACAACTAAAATGACTCAGGGCAGGATTCAAATCTAGGTCTCTTCTAATTCCAAGTCCCATTTTTTCCCCTTTAAAACAAGCTGCTGCAGGCTCTGTCTGACCCCCTCCCATGCACTCCATAATTTTCGAACTCATATTTGCATATGCTGCATGCCTCATTTCCTCTATAAGACTGCAGACTCTTTGAAGATAAAGACTGTGGCTCCCTAAAACTGAGCAAGGGGCTTACCCATAGTAGGCATTTACTAGATCTGTCTGCTGAATTGAATTGTTGGATGGTCTCCAAGTCATCTCTATTTGGTTTTGGAACCTGTGGTGCAATGTTTGTTATTGCTTCCTAATGGTGCCCAGCCACCAGAGTTCTCATTACTTAGGGAGAAAGGGAGGCAGGCAGGCAGGCAGCCCAGGAGTATACTGACTGTCAGTCTGGGGTAACAAAGAGTTCATGGATAACCCACCTGCAGATAATCGAGAGTTGGCTGTGCCCCCAAAAGAAAAATATCGGAAAATGCAAAAGTATTAAATCCTGTAGCTCTGCAGCAAAAGGCTAAGGCATTTTGAAAATCCATTTGCTTCAGTTGTCTGGACGCTAACTCCTTATCTTCATACACATGGGATTTGGTCCAATTCTCTATCCCCGAAAGAACAATTTGTTTGACTCTTGAAACATGTAACGATCAAGGCTCAAAGCCTGGTGAGGAGAAAGATTCTGGTAGGTTTCTTCCTGGAAAGTGAGACTTAATACTCAGATCCATAACTTCTCAGTCACAAAAGAATTACTGGTTCTTTATACTAGAACCCAAGTCCAGAAGGAGATCTCCAGATTTCAGGTGGGAGAAAGAAAGGGGACCCGCAGCAAGCTGAACCTACAAAATCTTCTTCTTGACCCCTTCCAAAGAGAATGATTCAGATCATAGGGCCCTAGGATATCTTTTACTGAAGTCCCCAGACGCCTTTCTTCCCAGTCACTGCTGTCCATCCGAGCGCCAAACCTTCAGTGGGGAGTCTGCTCTTTGCTCGGTATTCAGATCTTCTTCTCCCCCAACTCAGGCAGGGCACCGATGCACAGAATAACTTTATAAAGTTGAGCCAAGCAGACCATTCCCCGATCCTCCAGAGCAAACTGGCTTCGGGAGCCCCACTCTCAAATCTCCCCCACCTCCATCCCGTGGAGAGTTGGTGAAAGATCCTACAGAACACACACACACAAACACACCCCATTTCCTTACCTTTAAATGCCAAAACGACCGCTTCGTCCTTCAGTCTTGAGGGGTGCCGGGGGTCCCATGATAGCGACCGGAGCTCAAAGCACCCAAGCTGGGTCAGCTGGGGTGAGAGCGCGGCCTCTCAGTGTCCTGGGGGAGTAGGTGACTGCGCGTGCGCTCTCCCCACGGCCCAGGGGTCCGGGCTAGAGCTGGGGGGTGGGGGAGCTTCGGGGAGGGACGTTGGCTCGCTCCCCGTCCCACTGAACCAGGGGATCCGAAGGGGGCCTGTGTGCGCGCCTTCCCCACGCTCGCAGGGGCTTGCAGCCGGGCTGGCTCAGGCAGACAAAGTTTTTCAGCAGGAGCTTAGGGGCCCCAGCCTGTCCAGACCCTGGCCAGCGATGGGTGGGAGAGAAGAACTCCTCTCTACTCCACGCAATCAGTATTGGCTCCTCCAAGATTCTCTCAGACCCGGTGGCCACCGTCGCCGCCACCTCCCAAACTCCTCTGGGTCCCGGCCGTAGCAGTACAGCCGGTGGCTGGAGTCGGGCCCCCCCGCGAGCCAATCAGAGCGTGGCGGCCAGGCGCTTAGCCGCTCGCCAGAGCCTTCGCCGAACATGAATGACTGCAGAGGACTAATGGGTTAGTGAGGCCCGGCCCCTCCAGGCCCCGGGCCCCCTAGGCCCCGCCCCTCCAGCCCCAGGCCCCTCTAAGCCCCGCCCCATAAGCCTCCCCCCGCCCCTCCAGATCCAGCCCAGATGAGGCCGGCCAAGTGAACAATGAGGGAGGGAGGGCTCGAGTGAGACTGGCGTGGGGGGGGAGAGGGAGAAGAGGAGAGAGGGGTAAGTGAAGCCGGAGAGGGGGAGACGCTGCACCTGTTTCCAAACAAACGCACAATAGCCCAAGAGATGCTTCCCAGCTCCAGCCCCTCGGGGAGCCAAACTGACAGAAGGACTGACGAAGTTGCTCCAGCATCGGCCTAAGCCCCAACCTGGATGAGAGCCGCGCAGCGCTGCGTCCCTCCGGGCAAGCGCCCAGCCCTTGCAGTCAAGCCATGTGCCCCCACCCCCACCCCAGCCTAGCCCTGCTTGCTAGGTTTGTTTAGAGGCGGGGCCGGGTTCCCGGAGCGGAGGGGGAGGAGGGCGACGAGGGGCTGGGGAGATTGCTCTGAGATATGTGGAGAATTTCAGGTTCAAGTTCCATCTACACTGTAGTTCTCAGGTTTTGGAGACCGCGGGGGGTCCCGCGCACACTTGGTTGCTTTTCCAGAGGAGTCTAGGGCTGCAACACCTGGACGCGGCCGTATGACCTCAGCTTCCTTGGCCCAAGCCTCTGGAGAAAGACTGGGAGCACCGACCAACCTGAGACTGTGGGCGATTCTGGGGCGGGGGCCAGAACAGGAGCTAGCAGAGGAGTGGCCTAGACCGGGCCCAGTTCAGCCCTGGGTAACACAGCCCAGCCCTGTCTAGCTGAGCTCAACCCATCCACCTAGCTTCTATTAGTCCCCAAAGAGCTGTCTGGCCCTCTCCAATTCTCACAGCTTCACTGGGTTCGAGTTAGCCTACAAGAAGCCCTGCTGTGCCTATCCACGTTCTGTCCAACTTCTTTTGATACAGCCTTACTAAAACCAAGTGTCCAATTGGCCCTCCTCCATCTCTTCAGCCCTGCTTTCTCCAGCTCAGTAGAACACCTCCGACCCAACCTTATTCAGTACAAGAGAACCTTCTTTTATTCCCCACCCCCAACCTGATGGGGGTTTTGGTTCAGAAAAATCTATCAGGGTCTCACTGACACAGCCTGCCTATCCAACTAGATCCAATCCTGGTAACTTTTTTTTTTTTTAAGATACTTCCCTTATCCTTAGAATTTACAGGTGTTTTGCCAGAAATCTTTATGGCTGAGTCCCAAAGTGTTTGGAGCACACCCACCCACCTCCTGAATTCAGCTTAACTATACAGCTGTGAAATTGGAGTCTCCACTTATAAAGACAGCTGGTCTGGGGCCCCAGGGTGGGAGTTTCCATACTAAACCCCTCAGATAGAACTCAAGTGAAGCTAGCCTTACCTCCCCAGTGGAGCAGGGACCTGGTTTTTCCTGAGAGCCTGAGACTCAGGGGAGCAAGGACCCTGTGGAGTGAGGAATAGCATCCACCCCACAATCTAAGAGAAGGCACTAGTGAAAGTTACTATCCCAGTTATAACCAAGGATATCAGTAAAAGCTGAAGATCTTCTAAACACAGGCAGATACCCAGCTGTAAGATGATCCCTCACATTCCTGCCTAATACAGACTGCTGCTGTCGACCTCCAAGCCTGCCTCTAATTCCAGGACAGAAGCTATGACATTAATTCCAAAGACAGCAAATAGGGTTCCATTTTCATGCCCAATAAAACACTATTTAAGTTTGCTCTCCTGCAGCTGGGTAGGCTGTACCCTTATTTGTACAGTCTTACTGAATACATGGCAGATTTTCATTTCCTGTTTCCAATCTTACCCAAATGGACAAAGGTAAAATCCCTCAGCATAATAGTGGAAAGGGAACCAAAATCAGGATTCAAGCCTATAATCTACTATTAACTGGCTCTGGAAGCTTAGGCAAATCATTCAAGGTCTCTGTCTTGGTTTCCTCATCTGTTAAAAAAAAAATATGTTAGAACAGATGACACTTCAAGATCCTTGAAAATTCAACATTCTATCTAAGACCCCTTCCAGTTCTTGCATCCATCAGTCCTGCAATGATTTTATTAAGCACAAAGGACCAGCTCAATATTTTTGGCAGCTAGTGGATTCCTCTTCCTCAGAGTTCTTAAAGCCAAGACTGGATTGAAATATGTCAAATATATTGTAGATTCAATGTCCAAGTACAGATTGAACTAGATATTCTCTGAAATTCTTTCCAGCTTTAAATTCTGTACAATATTTGGTGAGAGGAGTAAAACAAGAAAACATCTATCTGCAGGGACAGAGACAGGTGGAGAAATGGAGATCTTGCACTTGGAATCACATGACTTTTGAGCTCTGCCTCTACCACATAATAGCTTGGGGATGTTATTCACCTTGGAGAGTATTTCCTTTTCTGCAAATGGGGCTGATATTTATCTTATTTATTTCACAGAATAAAATAAGATAGTATATATAAGGGTGCTTTGTAATCATAAAGCATGAGCCACATGTCACATACAATTATAGAATGTCGGACCTGGAGGAAACCTTAATACAGGGACTCTTTACCTTTTTTCGTATCACATATTTTTTTTTTGGCAGTTTGATAAAGCCTTTAAATACCTTCTCAGAACAATATTTTTAAATACACTACAGAAATGTTTACTTTCATTTGGAAGTTAGTGAAAATAAAGATGTGTTTTTTCTCATCTAAGTTGATAGACTGCATAAAAATCTATCCCCAAACTCTTTCTGTGCACTTCAAGTTAAGAACTCCTGAGCTAGAAATATTTCAAATGGAGAAACAAAGACCAAAGGGAAGTCATAAGACTTAGAACCAAAAGAACATTTAAAGATCATCTTTCCATAGTTCTTAACATTTTTTGTGTCATGGACCTCTTTGGCAATCTGGAGAAATCTATGAACCCCTTCTCAGAATAATATTTATAAATATACAAAATAAAATGCATAATATTACAAAAGAAACTAATTATGATTAGTTATTAAATTAAAAAAAAAAACAAGCTCATGGACCCAACATTAAGAACTCTTGCTTAGTCCAAACCCAGTGTTGAGGTAACTCACTAAAAAAAGTCATTATCTCAAAGAGATTACAGATACCAACATGAAAATAAGAAACAGGGGAAAACTTACTTTCAAAGTAGGCATTCCCCCTCCCATCTTTAATATCTTTAGTTAAATTATTGACTGAGGGGGGAAAGAGAAAAGCATTGAATCAAAATTGGAAATAGCAAGAATCTTTATTTATAATTGGAACAAACATGGAAAAGGTTCTTTTTAGTACATCAGGAATCTATACCTCCTACTTTGGCCTTCTACCATGAATGCATAGAATGGTATTTTCCAGAAAACCTGTTTTATACTCCATTTGATAGTCCATCATATGAACTTGGAAGAGCCTCACATAGCTAGCATTCTAAGAAACCCATCCCAGAGGGGATGGATTGAAGTTTCTTATTCCTGTCCTTTGACCCTTTAAGCATAGCTGGGGAAAAGTTGTCTTACTATCTCTTTGCCCTTTACAGAAACCGTACTTTGTAGTGGAAAGAACACCAAACTAGAAATCAGAACACCTAGGCTATCTTCTTGATCAGCTTTGGGATCTTGACTAAGGCACTTCTGAGTCTCTTTATCAATATCTATAAAATGAAAGGGATAAAACAGATGATCTCTATGGCCCTTTCCAGTTTGATATTTTATATTTAAAGTCCATTTCAGGAGCAGCTAGGTGATGCAGTGGTTAGAGCACCAGCCCTGAAGTCTGGAGGACCTGAGTTCAAATCTAACCTCAACCATTTAATATTTCCTAACTGTGCAAGTCACTTAACTTCAATTGCCTCAGCAAAATAAATAAATAAAGTTCTTTTCATTGTTTTTTGTTCTGATATATCTTCTGGCCCAGACCTTTTACATCCCAAAAGCCTTGGACTTCTTGGACAGTCTGGCTTCATGTTCTAAGTAAGCCTCTCTTATTATTGCTCATTTTATTCATCTGTAAAATGGGAGATCCGGTGTTTGATTACCTATCTCATTGGGCTGTTTTGGGGAAACAGCTTTGTATACATTAAAGATTTATAAAAATATGAGCTAAAGTGATCATGATGATCTCAAAAGAAATCCTCTACACTGGAGAAGAACATGTCTGGGACAATTTCTGGTTTATAGCAAATAAGAGCATACACCAATTTCAGACTCTTGTTCAAAATGACAAAAGGTGATTTCTTTGAGATATTAACATAATTACTAGACTCCTATGCTATAGAGAAGCAATTTAAATGAGCCTGTGATTTTCACACAGTTATTTGTCTCAGAAAAGGTAGTTCATCTGCTGTAACGATTCATGACTGTATTCTGTAATCATCAGGAATTATTTTACTAATAACTGAGGTACTTTCAAATAATTTAGTTCTAATACCACAAGACACCTTCCCAGAATAATCAGAGCTTGAGTGATTCCAATTTTCAAGTTTGTACTTTGTTCCCCCCCCCCAAAAAAAAAAAAAAAAAAAAAAAAAAAGAAGAAGGAAAGAAAGAAATTCAATTGAGGGAACCTGGAGTTTCTGCTTCCTGACTCAGTCATCTCAGAGAGAAATGAAATGCCACATCTCAAACTCCAAACACCTTTAAATAGAGAAGGAGGCCCTAGTATTGAGTGAAACTGAGAAGAGATTTGCATATTCTAAAAGAAACTAAGAAATCAAGTTTGTTAATCTCCTTGTTTGAGAGATGAGAAAAACAGAAAGGGATACTCACTTTCCCAAGGTTACCCAGCAAGTGTAAACAATGAGTTATAAACTCCTTAGCCTGGTTTTAAAGGTTCTTAATTATTAAGATCCCATATATAACAATTTCTAATTAACCACATTCCCCAATAATCAATAATGTCTCATCTCCTCTTGAAAAACATAGTTCAAGGTGTTCAGTAAAGCTTTTTTGATTAATTGATTTACATGATTCCACAAATTCTAGATTTTTTAGATCACCTTCTCAAAGTTCAGAATAGTGGTAAGTGTGTCCACTGGATGGAGGTAGAGAAGGGAGAAAAAAGAGTGAAAAAAAGAAATGAGTAGAGGTAGGAAGGTGGATAGAAGTGGAAAAGAGGGATAGGAAAAGTTGATGGAAATGGAGGAAATGGGTAGAAGTGAAGGAAATGGTTATGGAGAGGGGAAGAAGATAATATAGATGAGGAAAGAATAAAAGAAGGAGAGATTTAGTAGGAACGTGCAAGAGGAAGAGCAGGAGGAAGGGGAGGAGCTCATATATTCCCTTTCAGAGACTGTGGCCAAGAGCCAGCTCTCCTGCCTTGTCCCCATCAAAAGCTCAGTCTTTGACTGCCAATAGAGTTTGGAACAGAGACCCTTTGAAGCTACAGACACAGGAAATGTCTGGCTGCACAAAATCTTTGCTGGGCTCTGCTGCTTACCCCTTTGCAGGGCTCCCTCACTCCTTCACTTGTAAGGTATCAGGTTGGGCTATACCTAAAGTCAGCATGTCTGTCTGTCTCTCTTTCTTTCCTCTAAAAACTATTTTCTTATCTTTCTCTCATTTACCCTCTCTTTTCTCTTTCATCTTTTCTGTCTTTCTTTCCCCTTCCTTTGCTTTTCTCCCTTTTTCTCTCTCCTTCCTTCCCTTTTCTTGCCACCAACTTGATTCCTGAGTGACTTCTCTTCCATTCCTCATTTTCCTATTAATTCCAAGCAAATACCTCTTTGCCACACTAATTCTCTTGAGTGGACTGAAAGCTCATAGCAGTGGTGACAACAGCTGGAGCTGTAACTAAATTAAGTTTAGGTTCATTTAGATTTTGTCCTAAGCACTACTGGGGGTGAGGGTTGTAGGAAGCTCTTAATGATTTATGGTTATAAGTGGGTACTGAAGAGGCAATGTGGTGGAACAGGAAAAAAAGACAAATCAAACCTACTGACTGGTAGGCAGAAGACCTTGTTCTTCCACCAACTTGCAGTGTAACCTTCAGCAAGTCACATCTATTCCCTGGACTTTAGTTCTCTCCCTTTGGAAGAACAGGCTCCTAGACTATATGATCTCTAAGATTCCTCTAGTTCTACTGCTTTATTTTTCACCATTCTGATTCTCAGTTTCTAGTCACCTCAACTTTCTATACAGGCATATATTATTTTATTGAGTTTGTTTAACTGTACTTTGTAGATATTGCATTTTTTTTTTTTTTTACAAATTAAAGATCTGTGGCAATCCTGTCTATCAACATCATTTTTCCAATAGTATGTGCTCACATTGTGTCTGTCACATTTTTATAATTCTCACAATGTTAAACTTTTTCAAATTATTATCATATTCCATATATATTATTATGTATGGTAATCTGATCAGTGATCTTTGATGTTATTGTTGTAATTGTTCAGGTGGCATACATAAAAAGCAGCAAAGTTTATTAATATATGATGTGCATGTTTTGGCTGCTCCCATTTCTCTCCCTCTCCTTGGGCCTCCATTTTCCCTAAGATACAATAATATTGAAATTAAGCCAATTATTCATCCTACAGTAGCCTCTCAGTGTTCAAGTGAAAGGAAGAGTCAATTGCTATTGCTAACTTCACTATTGTCTTATTTTTCTTTTTGCTGAGGCAGTTGGGGTTAAGTGACTTGCCCAGAGTCACACAGCTAGGAAGTATTAAGTGTCTGAGGCCAGATTTGAACTTAGGTCCTCCTGACTTCAGAGCTGGTGGTCTATGCATTGCACCAACTAGCTGCCCCTACTGTTGTCTCATTTTAAGAAATTGCCACAGCTACCCCAGTCTTCAAGTAAGGTAGAACCTGATCTGCTCTGATCAGGCAGCAAACATTAACACTGAGGCAAAATCCACTAGCAAAAAAGATTATGATTCACCACTGAAAGTTCAAATAATAGCATTTTTAGCAATAAAATATTTTAATTTATGTATTTTTTTAAAAAAGAATACTTTTGCACACTTGGTAGACTACAATATAAACATAACTTTGATATGCACTGGGAAACCAAAAAAAAAAAAATTTCATGTGACTAGCTTTATTGCATTTTTTTCTTTATTGCAATGTTCTGGAACCAACCCCATAGTATCTCTGAGGTATACTTGTATTCAAAAACTCCATTCAGTTTTAACATTCTCCACTTTAAAATGTCCTCTTGTTCTAAATTTCTTATCTTGTACCATTTGAAAAAATTCTCAAAACTGAGTAGTAGTTCCTTTTTGTAGGCATTTGGACAAGGGAAGAAATTATCTGAAAGTTCTAGCTTCTCTAGCAAAAGAGGATTAATTTTAATAAAAATTCAATACAAAAGCAAGTTATTGCATACAAGGAAGAGCAGGAGCATATTTCTAACCTATTGTGCAAAGTTGGGGCACAATGATTAACAAGTAATCCTGGCACACATATTTCATTTTATTCTGAGGGTGTATAGTCCTGGAGGATCTCCCCATAGTTATGCCTAATTAAGGTTCTTCTGGAAGAACTTCTGTCCTGTGACTTTCTCCCCTCTTGAGTTAACAAAAAAATAACAGGTTTCCTAGCCCCCAGAAAAAGGTGACATTCCTCCTTCCCAGTGATTGGGATTTTTCTGCGACAATTAAAATGATAATTTTTGCAGAAAGGAATAGAATCTGGCATCCTACACCAAAATATAGTAAGTTGTGCTTTGCCAAAGAGAAGCAAAAGAGAAAATGCCACCCAATAGATTAGAAAAATAATATGAAAGAATCCCTGTCCCCAAGATCTGGCCTCTTCTCTTCCTCAAAAGTTCTCATTTCTGTGATTATACATCCTAAATCTCATCTGTAGAATTCTATGATTATGTCATTGGAATACAAACTCCCTGAACTGTAAGGTTGTTTCATTTTTGTCTTCCCATGTGTGGTCAATGCCTTGGATAGTGTTTTGTACATAGTAGGCACTTAATAGATGCTTATTTAGTTGATTTAACTGACACTAGTCATAGCAGAAAAGGCAATTACTTGATATGATATGAAGGGCTCTGGGGAGACTTTTCCACTAAGAAATCATAGATCTAAAAGGGAAAACTTAAAACACTGGATGATAGAGTAAAAAGGAACCCTAGAACACAGGACATGGAACATTAAAGCTAGAATTAAACTGAGAACATAGAATTTTAGAATGCAAAACAAAAAAAAGTTGGAAATAGTAGGAATTGAAGAAAGAATTGTTCAATGTCTTCATATGAAAAAAATGAGACCAAGAGAAAGGGGAAAAAACTTACCGATGGTCATATAGTAAGGATTTATTTTATCAGAGAAGACCCAGCTTCAGTCTACAAGGAATCTTTTCAGAGCAAGAATCTCAAAAACTGCTCTGACTTTATGCCCACTATTCCTTCCTCTAATGAAAGACATAGCGGGGTGGCTTGGAAAATGCTTAAGGAAAGATAGAAGAGCTGAAAGGAAGAAACCTGGGAGTTTGGCCTTCCTTCCCCTGGCAAAACTGGGATTGCTGCCACAGTTGTTGTCATTACTATTGTTCATTGGAAATTTAGGTCAGGCCCCTCCTGGGGTCTCAGTCTGCACATTCTCCCAGACTGAATGGAAATCAATCTTGGAAAGGGGGAGTAGTGTTGAGATGATTATGACTGACCAAAAGCAAGGAACCTCAAGATAACTACAAATAGCTAGGTCAGGCATGCAGAGGCTAGAGAATGAGAAGGCAACAAAGATACATTTTCTCAACTTTACACTTCAGCCAAGAGAATTCAACAGGCAGAAATAATACGTGGAAGGACCATTGCACTGGTAGGCAGGAGACACATTCAAATTCTAGGTCTTTGACTTACTTTGGTGTGTGAATTTGAATTTGTACCAGTCACTCCTTTGACCTTAACACTCTCATGTCTTAAATAATAAGGCTCATATAGCTGACTTTCAATTTCCTTTCAATTCTAAAAATCCCTTGACCAAAATTTGAGTTGGTTTATAACTAGGGTCAAGTCAACTTCTCTAACCTTCAGTTTCTTCATCTGTGAAAAGGGTAGATTATTTACAATGACTTTCTTAACAAGCACCTCATAGAATTCAAGCTGGAAGAGAAGATAAAGATAACTTAGTTCATACTCGGTTTTTATTTTCAACAAATGAGGAAGCTTGGGAACAGTGAAGACCTGACTTGTCCAGACTTACAGAGCCCATAGTGTCTTGACTCCAAGTCCACTAGTCTTGTCTTTGGACCACATTTACCTATTGAAATTATTTGGCCAACTTCATCTTCTGACTCCAGAACCATTTATATTTATTTATTTAGTGCTGAGACAATTAGGGTTAAGTAACTTGTCCAAGTGTATTTAATTTCATTATAGTATTTCAAACTATAAAGGACTACAGAAATGACAGGGAAGGAGGAGATAGAGTGGTTTTGTGCACAAAAAACCCTTAGTTTTTTTTTTTTTTTTTGTTATGTCATGTGAAAAAAATTTACCCTCTATCCTCCCCCATCTATTCTTATCTAGTTCAGGAGTGAAAACACCCTAGACATGACCTTTTCTGCCCAATACTTGTTTATGAACATTACAAAACACTTGACTACTTCCTGTTTGATCTGGAGCCTTCCTCCTAGCTGGAAGTCACGTCCCAGGAAGCTTGAGCTAGGGTACCACATATCTCGCCCATCCACTCTATGGGCACCCAGGACTTTCTTCAAGAGACAAAGGCAGTGAATTGATTAGGCAACCGTAACCTGGCACATGTCAGCAGGTGGAAACTGAGCTTAGATTGTTGAATTGCTATCAGAGGAAACAAAGAGCTCTTAGATGTGGAAGCCCACAAAGATCTCATGAGGACAGAGTCAGCATATACGACCTTTCATCTACATTGCCTCCTCAGATTCATGTTGAGAATAAAGAGAAATGGATTCTAGTCTTGGTTCTGGCCTCAGGTTTGTCTAAGTTTCAGCTCCTCTTTTATAAATAAGGGGATTAGATTGGACTAGATAAACTCACACTTATAAGATTAGAGATTCTTAAACTAGGATACATGGACAAATTTCAGGAGGTTTATAAACTTGGATGGAAAAAAACTTTATTTTCATTAAATAAAATTTAGTATTTTCTTCAATTATTTAAAAACATTATTCTGAGAAATCGTCTAAAGACTTCACCAGGATGTTAATGAAGTCCAAGATATGCAAAAAGTTTAAAAGCCCTCTGACCAAATAATATTTAAGATCAACTCCAACATTTTATTTTCTAAGGTCCCTTTAAGTTCTAATGTTATTCCTACACTTTTTACACACAAGTTTATGCAAAATTCCAAATTCACAAATATATGTGTATTTGTGTATGTGTAGTTTTTTTTTAAAATAGCTATTCCTAATGCATTTAAAATGATTCAACTGAGAAGTGTGATCTCATAAAAATGAGAGTAGTAAATGTGTAATCTGCTATGCAAAATGAGGCATGTCTACACATGAATACCTCTCATTGCACAAAGTGAGGCATATTTGCCATTTAACTGTGACCTGATAGCCATATTTGTCATGTTTACACAGAAAAGGGCAGTCTTCTTCCCTTTTCCTTCCATAGACTGATGTTATAGTTTTTCTGTGTCTGGTGTCATTTCTACCAACACATATTTTTAAAACACCTACTATGTGCCTGGTACTTTGATACGAGGTGAGGATACTTAGACAAAACTGAAAGTGTCTCTAACCTCAGGGACTGAAACAATATTACATATACATAAGTATTTGCAGAATAAATATCAAGTAATGGAGTTGGGGTAAATTTCACATAGTAAATAATGCAGTCCTCTTATGGAGAAATTGAGGTCCAGAAAGTTAGATCAAATTGCCCAAAGTCACCCAGAAAATTAATAACAGAGCCAGAACTAGAACCCAGGCCTCCTGATTGCTATTCGTTTAAATGTATCACCCTACCTCCCACAAGGCATAAAAATTATATAGTTGATGATTTCAAAAAGGCCTGGAGAGACTTACATGAACTGATGCTAAGTGAAGTCAGTAGAACCAAGAGAACATTGTCCACAGCAACAAGAAGATTAGGCGATGATCAATTCTGATGGAAGCGGCTCTTTTCAACAATGAGGTGATTTAGACCAATTCCAATAAACTTGTAATGGAGAGAACCATCTGCATCCAGAAAGAGAACTATGGGGATTGAATGTGGACCCCAACATAATTTTTTTCCTTTTTTGTTGTTGTTTGCTTGCTTTTTGTTTTCTTTTCTCATTTTCCCTTTTGATATGATTTTTCTTATGCAACATGATAAATATGGAATTATATGTAGAAGAATTGTACATATTTAACATATATTGGATTATTTGCTGTCCAGGGAAGGGGAAAAGGGAAGGAGAAATATTTGGAACACAAAGTTTTGCAAGGGTGAATGTTGAAAATTATCTTTGCATGTATTGTAAAAATAAAAAGCTATAATTAAAAAAATTATATAGTTCAAGAGGAAATTAATATTGAGAAAGCTTAAACCCTCTTGTTTAAAAGGGATCTTAGTTGAATGTTCTCCTATACTGACCTCTCAATGCTAAGTTGATATCTTAGTCTGGGTATCACGGCTAATACCACACAGGATCTAACTGTCACTCTCTACCCATCCCTCACTTTTAAATCAAGGTCCCCTTTCTCTAGGCATAAAAATCCAGCCTTAGCCTAAACTGATTCCTCTTCATTTATCTGCATCAAATTGTGGGGCTTAAATGATTTAGGCCCTTCTCTATCCAGTAACATTCTTCTTCATTATTTAATATTCTTCCTGATTTAGCCTCTTCCCAGAGCTCTGTAGGCTGGAGGTAGGGAATAGCAGAAGTCATTGACCTATCCAATGTGACATGCCAATCTAGTCCCTTCTTGGGTTTTAGATTCATAGGATTTAAGATTGAAAGGGACCTTAGCAATTATCTAATTTACCCCTTTCATTTTACAAATGAGGAAAATGAAACAGAAAGAGAGTGGTTTTTTCAAAGATATATCTATATATCTATATCTATCTATCTATATCTATCTATCTATCTATCTATATATATATATATATATAGAGAGAGAGAGAGAGAGAGAGAGAGAGAGTAAGCAATAAAGTCATGATTCCAATCAAAGTCTTTTGATTGAAAACTGATATTATTTCCATTACCAGGGGTGTTCCATCTAGTCATATGTAATCAAATCAATTTATTAATAAGCATTTATTAAGCTAATTCCTCTACCTGTTGACTTGTTCCCATCCCTTCTAGTTTTCTTAAGCAGGTTATCCACGTTCTTCCTATCTCCCAAATCTTTAACCTCTTCCTTTCTACTGATTCCTTTGCACTGCCTTCAAATATTACCAAGTCTCTCCATCCTATTCCTTCAAGTTATCATACTATATCTTTTCTTCTCCAAACTCTTTGAAAAAGTTGTTTACATATACCCAAAACCAAACTGTACATATATGCCTTTCATCCAGTAATACCACTACTAGGTCTGTATCCTAAAGACATCATAAAAAGGGAAAAGGATCTACATGTATAAAAATATTTATAGCAGCTCTTTTTGTGGTAGCAAAGAACTGGAAATTGAGGGAGCCATCAAGTGGAGAATGACTGAACAAGTTATTAATGTGTTGGAATACCATTTTGTTGTAAGAAGTGATGAGCAGGTAAATTTCAGCAAGTCTTACATGAACTGATGCTAAGTGAAATAATCGGAATCAGGAGAACATTGTGCACAGTAACAACAAGATTATGTGATAATCAACTATGAATGACTCAGTTTTCAGAAATACAATAATCCAAGACAATTCCAAAAGATTATCCATATCCAGAAAAAGAACTATGGAGACAATGCAGATCAAAGCATACTCTTTTCACTGGGTGTGTGTGTGTGTGTGTGTGTGTGTGTGTGTGTGTGTGTGTGTGTGTGTGTGTGTGTTCCCTTTTGTTCCTTTTCATTTTTTATAATGTAACTAATTTGAAAAAAATGTTTACATGATTCCACATATCTAACCTATATCAGATTGCTTACTGTTTGGGGGAAGAGGGATGGAATGGAGAAAAAATTTGAAACTCAAAACCTTATAAAAATGAATGTTAAAAATTATCTTTACATGTAATTGGGAAAAAATACCTTTACTAAAAAAGGAAAAGAAAAAGCTATTTATACTTGTGGACTATATTTTATCTCCTCTTATCCTTTTCTTATTGCAATCATATTTCCAACTTCATCACTTATCACAGTTATCAATAATCTTTTATTTGTCAAGTCCATTAGTCTTTCCTCAGTTTTCAGCCTTCCACATCTGTCTGCTGCAATTAATACTGTTGAATTAATTTTTCTCCTAGATATTGTCTCCTTTCTGGGTTTTCTTAATGTTACTCTCTCCTGGCTCTTATATCTGATAAATCTTAATGATCTATTTACTAATCTATCCTTTCATATCACAACCCTTGACTCTAGATATTCTTTGCTATGTTTTTTTCCCCTACAAACGCACTTAGCTCCCATTAGTTAAGTTGTCATTTCTATTCAAATGACTCCTAGTCCTATATATCCAGTTCAAACTCTTTCCTGAGTATCAATCTTCTATCACCAACTACATTCAAACTGGATATCTCAAAGACATCTTAAATTTAAGATGTCCAAAATTTAATTCAATATCTTTCCTCCTGAACCTTCCCTTTTCCAGTCTTCTCTATTTCTCTATAAGGGACTATCATCATTCCAATCTCTTAGGTTTGTAATAAATCTCAAGGTAATTCTCAAATCTTCACTCTCTTTCACCCCACATATCTAGTCAATTGACAAATCTTGACCTCCATAACAACTCTCAAAACTCACTCTTTCTTTCCACTTATACCCTATCATCTTAGTGCAATTCCTCATCATTTCTCATCTAGATTATTTTAACACATCTCTCAATTGTAATCTACACCTCAAGTCTCTCATCACTTCAGTCCATCCTTCATACTTTTTCCAAAAATAATTTCTCTTAAGCACAGATCCCTATAATATAATAGGGAGTCATTCCCTATTATATAAGAACATAAAATATATTATCTAGTATAAACTGTACCCTCATCGGTTGATGAGTTCAAACCCTTCACAACCTGGCATTAATATATCTTTCTAGTTTTACTTGATATTCCTCCCCTCCTCTTCATTCTGTGATCCAGACAGACTGATCCTCTCTATATTTCTTACACGACACTGTCTCTTTTCTCTGTGCCTTCACATTGCACATCCCCCATAATTAGGCTGTATTTCCTACTCAATTTAGCCCCTTGTAGTCTCTATTTACTTTAAGATGCTTCTCAATTATTACCCATATAACATTTTACCAGATCATACCCATGCTAGTGCCTTCCCTGTCAAATCCTTTTGTATTTATCCACTTTATAATACTTATATAAATATACAGACATACACAATGTAATTATCTTGACCATTCAAGTTGGGATTGTTTCATTCTTTTTTTTTTTTTTAATATCCCCAGTGCCTAACACAGTGCCTGACAACTTGTAGGAACTTAATAAATGCTTGTTGATTGATTGATTGGATTTTATTACCAACTCTTTCAGTCTTTTGAGAGTGGAGAAAGGAGTAGGAGAAGGAACCAGGCAATGGGTTCTCTTATTTGCCTTCCAGCTCTTCTCTAACCTCCCCTTCCCTCTCATTTGGGGTATCTCCTGAGAAGAGCCCCAAAAGGAAGAAGTCCCTATCGGAGGCTGTATGGGCCTGGGGCCAACATCACCCTGGGATATCTCTGCTCAAAATAACCTTGCCCTTTAGAGATAGTTCCCTATCCAATTGCAAATCCATTCGCTGCTTACTGTCTCCATCCATGCCAAGGTCTTCTCTAGCACTGTCATGCCCCTTAACTTTCCTCCTTGGGACACAGTTAGTGAATCCTAGAATCACATAGCTGGAAGGTGTCCAAGACTTCACCTAGTCCAACTCTTGCCCGAAGTAGGATTCCCCTTGACAATATTCCTACTGAGCAGTCAGCTTAACATTTACTGAGGACTGCTGAAAAAAGAAAATGTCTCTGGTCATGTCTTTCATTTATCCTACCTTTATTTGTCCTAGAATGAGTGAGTCATGGTAGGCTAGTTATTTTCTGTTCCCCATGTAAGGTTTTTGCTATTGTTGTACAGTCATGTCCAATTCTTAAAGACCCCATAGAACTTTGCACATGATACTGTCCATGGGGTTTTCTGAAGTGATATGCTATTTTCTTCTCCAGTGTCAAATAAGTGTTAAGTGATCTGTCGAGGTTAACAATTAGTGTCTGAGACTGGATTTAAACTCAGGTCTTCCTGACTCAAAACCTTCAGTGTTTTATGCACTGGGCCACCTAGCTATGTGGCAGTATAGATGGCAGCATTATATAGTGGGAAAAATCACTGGTCTGTCATTTTGAGCCAGTTCTTTTACTAGCTTGGATAAGTCACTACTCCATTTCTCTAAGCCTCATTTTCCCCATTTATAAAATAGGGGATTTGAGCTATATGATCTTTGGGGGGGGATTTTGATCTTGAAGGATCTTTCCAACTATTTTAATATTGTGTATATTTTATGTTTCAAAGTACTTTGAAATTATGGGATTCTGTATTCTAACATTGTTATCTGAATCCCCTCCTAGCTTTGAAACTCTACATTCAACATTCTAACATTTTATGTTTTAAGGGCCTGATCTGACTCCAAATTCAGTATTTTTTCTTCTCTACCCCATTGCCTGAGATACAATAATTCTCTTCACCCAGGAAGAAATAAGAATACTATTATTTGTCACATTCTTACAAATTGGTAGAGGCAAGTCCCTTTGAGGTACTTCACTTTCCTTATCTGTAAAAACAAGTCTGTGGGGGCACCAAGTTAGCACAATGGATAAAGCATCAACCCTGAAGTTAGGAGGATCTGAGTTCATATTCAGCCTCAGACACTAATTAACTGTGTGACTCTGGGTAAGTCACTTACCCCAGTTGCCTGAAGAAGAAAAAAAAGAAAAAAGAAAAACAAAGAAAAAAAGATAATTCCCCAGACCAAGCACGTTGGAGAACCTGCTCCTTGAGGGCCCTCCCAGTCATCTGAGGCTAATGATTAATCAATTATGTTGCTGTTTTTGGTAGAGATGTTCAATACACCATGCTTTTGCTATTCAGACCCTACCCATCCTTCAAGTTCCAATTCAATGCACCCTGCCTCCAGAAAGTCATTCCTAACATCTTAAGCCTACAAGGAACTCTCCTACTTATGATTTTATGAGTCCTTATTTAGGCTCTTAATAATAGTAACAATTCACATATTCTTTTCTCAACAAGATTGTTAAGAAAGAAGTACAAGGATTATTATTCCCTTTTTTTTAAACTGTGATTTTATTAGTATAGAGTAAAAAACTTTCTCTTTCAATGCATATGGGCATCTTCTTTGTAACTTGGAGAATTTTTTATGGCTTTTCAAGGTAAATGACTTGCCTTCAAGGTGACAAAACCATTACATATCAGAACTGGGACTTGAACCTAGGCTTCCCAAGTAGTCAGCTCTTCAGATGTCAAACTCTCCATCTGCAGGTTACATTTGGCTAAACAGCCTAAACCAAATTTAATAAATAAAAAGCAATAAAATATAGATCATATTTATTTGTCGTTTTGTTGGTAGTGGTCTACATATTTATCAAGCTTTGTTGCTGTCAGAATCAATGAATATATTTTACCAGCTCTGCTTAATTTTCTCTGCATTCCTTGTATGTATCTTTCAGAATTTCATTATATTCCTCATATTTTTAAATTTTTATTTTATTCTTGTACCAAATTCTCTCCCTCTTCCCTCTACCTTGCTCACCCATTGAGAACGCAAGAAAAATGAAACTCAGTAAAAATATGCACAGTCATTCAAAACAAATTTTAGCCTTAAAAAAAAAACAAGGAAAAAGAAGAAGATCTGTTTCAATCTGTACTCTGTCTCTATCAGTTCTCTTTCTGGAGGAGGATAGCATGTTTTGTCATTAGTCTTTTGTAATTGTGGTTAGTCATTGTACTGATCAAAGTTACTAAATCTTTTAAAGTTGATTATTTTTACAATACTGCTATTATTACATAAATAATTCTCCTAATTCTACTCACTTCACTTTGCATTGCTTCATATAAGGCTCTCCAGATTTTTTCAAAACCATTTCCTTTTTCATTTTTTTTATATCACAATAATATTCCATTAGATTCATATAACTTGCTCAGCATCCTCCAATTGATAGACATCCTCAAATTTTTCAATTCTTTGCTGCCACAAAATAAGTTACTATAAATGTTTTTGTACATATGAATTCTTTTATTCTTCCTTGATATCTTTGGTATACAGATCCTAATAGCATTATTTTTGGGTCAAAGGGTATGCATAGCTTAATAAATTTGAGGGCATAATTCTAAATTGCTTTCCAGAATGATTGAACTAATTCAAACTCCACCAATAGTGCATTCATTCATGTACTATTTCCCCCCAACCATTCCACATCCCCTCTAGCATTTGTGATTTTCTTTCTTTTTTTTTTTTTGTCATCTTAGCCAATTTAATGGATATGAAGAGGTAGCTCAGAACTGTTTTAATTAGCATTTCTCTAATTGTTAGCAATTTTAGAGCACTTTTTCATGTGGCTATGATTAGCTTGGATCTCTTCCTCAAAAAATATTTGTTTATTATTATTATGTGTATTATCTTTTAATAATTTATCAATTGAGGAAGCACTCTGATTTCTTAATCTCTACCCATTCTCTCAGTTCATCACTGTTCTTCTGGCCTCACTTCTCTTTTCATGGTCTTGACCCTACTCTATAGTTTAAAAGTTTAACTTTGATCTGTTTTTCAGCCTTGAATCCCTTGTCTCCTTGTACTTCTTTTCTTCATGCTCTGCTGATCTTTAATCCTTTTCAGCATCTACTCTTGAGCTGCTGAATGCTGCTGGAAAAAATCATAAAACCATCCAACTGAGTCCACAACAAATTTGTTATCTAATCTCAACTACATCCAGACCAGAATCCACCAAGTCCTTTTATATGTCTCTGATTGACTTTCTAAAACAGTCTCCCACACAACAGCTACTACTAATTTTTTTCCACTCTGCTTAAGCTCTCAGATCCAACTAGTCTTCCTCTCTTTGCATGACCCTGAGTCCTGCCTCCCTACTCTTCTTCTCTTACTTTTATTACACCTCCATATTCTCCTCCAATAATTAAATATCTCAAAGTGTGATTGTATCTAAAGGCTCTCTTCTTTCTCTGCAGTATTCTTTCCCATGATTACTAATGCTGTTCCTATGGATTCAAGTATCATTTCTATACAAATGACTCCCAAACATATAAAGTCTAATTTCTCCCTCTAGCTCCAGTTTCAAATTGCCAAACTGCCTGGGAGACATCTCCACCTGAATAACTTACTAGGACCTCATGCCCAACATGCCCATCATGCCCAAATCTCAACTCATCATCTTTATCTCTAAATCAGTTCTTTCTCTCAACTTTCTCATTTCAGTCGATGATATCCCCATCCTTTCTTGGGATCATAGATACAGTACTAGAAGGGACCTCAAAAACTATCTAATTCAATCTTCTTATTTTATAGCTGAGGAAAATGAGGAACAGAAGGATTAAGTGATTTGCCCAAGATCACAGAGTGTTTAAGTGTTAGAGTCAGTATTTAAACACTATTTGAAAAACAGTGTGGGAAAGTGGATAGGCAATGTACTTGGAGTCAGGAAGAGCTGGTTTCAAATCCAACCTCAGATAATTGCTTGCTGTGGATCACTGGGCAAGTCACTTAACCTCTTCATGTCTCGGTTTCCTTATCTGTAAAATGAGGGGCTTGTAGTCTATGATTTCTCAAGTACCTTCCAACTCTTATGTACAATATTATGATCCTGCAAACATAAGTCTTTGGATTCCAAACCCAGTATTCTTTCTACTAACCCACAACATTGCTTCGCTTCAGTCAAGTTTAAACTTTAAGTAATCTTAGCCTTTTGTCTTTCCCTCACCCCTAATGTCTAAATGAGTTGCCAAATGCTATTGATTGTATCTCCAAAATACTTCTTGAATCTCTACTTTCCACTCATGTGACTGCCACCCTGCTTACCCTAGTTAAGGCCCTCATCACCTGGTGCTATTGTAAAAACCTTCTAAGTAGTTTCTCAGCTTTCAGTCACTCTTTACTTTAAATTCTACTTTTCAGAACCATCAAAGTAATTTTCCTAATACAAACTGATTATATCATCCTCTCAATCAAAACAAAAACAAAAACAAAAACAAACAACAAATATTAGCCATCAGAAAAGCCAATTTTTTCTGATAGAACAAAAAGCAAATCTTTTTTGTCTGTCCATTAAGACCATTCCTGATCTAGTTCCAAGGTTTCTTCCTGGACTTATTTTACACCAGATTCCGTCACATCCTCTGTTCCAATCTTCACTCTTAGCTCTTTTCTGAACCTGATCTGCCTCTGTTAATGATCTGATCTCTGCTAATGAGCATAGTCAAATTTATAGAAATAAGAGTCATTACTCAAATGATAAATGGTCAAAGGATATGAACCAGCAGTTTTCAGAAAAAGTAATCAAAGCTATCTATAGTCATATGAAAAAATGCTCTAAATCGTTATTGATGAGAGAAATGCAAATTAAAACAACTCTGAGCTACTATCTCACACCTATCAGATTGGTTAATATGTCAGGAAGGGAAAATGACATGGTGGAGGCAATGTGGAAAATTAAAACACTAATATACAATTGGGTGAAGTTATATACTCATTCTATTCTGGAGAGCAACTTGGAACTATGCCCAAAATGATACATTTGACCAAAAAAATACCGCTATTAGGTCTATATTCCAAAGAGATAAAAAAGGAAAAAAGAAAATTATAAAAGTGTTTATAGCAGCTCTCTTAGTGGGGGCAAAGATTTAGAAAATAGGGGGATGCTCATCATTTGGGGAATGACTGAACAAGTTATTGTATATGGTTGTGATGAAATACTATTGTGCTTTAAGAAAAGATGAGCAGGATATTTTTACAAAAACATTAAAAGACTTACCTGAACTGAAGCAAAGTGAAATGACAAGAACCAGGAGAACATTACACATAGTAACAGAAATATTGTTTGATGATATACTATGAATAAGTTAGCTATTTTCAGCAATACAATGAATCAAGACAATTCTATAGGACTTATGACAAAAGGCATTCTCCAGCTCCAGAGAAAGAACTGGTAAATCCTGAATGCAGATCAAATATACTTTTTCTTTACATTCTTTATTTTCTTTGGGTTTTTTCTATATTTTATTTCATAGAATTATTTATATGGAAAATGTGTTTTGCATGACTATACATATATAATGTATGTCAAATCGCTTACTTTCTCAATGGGAGAGAAGGGAAGGAAGGAGAGAATTTGAAACTCACAATTTGAAGGGAAAAAAGAATGTTAAAATTGTTTTTACATGTAATTGGAAGAAAAATAAATATTAAATGAACCTTGATTTACCAATGGCAATTGACGTATTAGACACTCAATAAATGTTTATTGAATCAAATTCCCATTCTAGCAATGTCCCATGTCCTATGTTCAATGCCAGCTCTGAGGAGTTTTAAGGTGTTAAAGGTCTCTTCCAGCTATGATATTATGAATTGTAATATTTTGTGCCTGTAGGCTCTGGGTGTGCCCTGTAGGCACAGACGGTAAAAGATACTGTAATTAACAGACACCATACATATCTATTTAAAAAAAACCTTCCTTTGTTCTCATCTGAAGTTTGGGCAACAAAGAAGATGTTGATTACCTCCTTTAAGATGTCTGGAGTCTCCTGACTGAAAGAAGTAATATTTTTGGTTCCTTTGTCATCTCATGGAAGCATTCTAGTCCCATTTATTATATCCATGTATTCTACCCTTTAGTCGCTTGCAGGCTTCTCTTTCTTGAATCTTGTGCAAATTTAGGAAGAGAAACAAAATAAGATATGGTAGAAGGAAAGCACTGAAATTTTTAGCCAGAAGGAAATCTTAGTTCCCTGAAGCTGTGTAACACTGGTTAAGACATTTCCCCTCTCTGGGGAAGATAATACACATTTGCAAAGCACCTACTATGTTTCTAGTAAAGCACTATGCTAAGTGCTTTACAAATGTTATTTCATTTAGTCATCACAACAATCTTGCAATGTTGGTACTGTCATTGTCCCCCACTTTACAGTTGAAGAAATTGAGACAAACTGAGATTAAGTCACTTGCCACAGTCACATATTTAGTGAATGTCTGAAGCTGGATTTGAATTCAGATCTTCCTGACTCCGAGTCTAGAGAACTCTATACATTGTATCTCCTAGATGATTCTGGGTTTCAATTCACTCATTTGTAAAAATTGAGATAATAATTCTAACTCAATCTACTTCCCAAGGGAACTTTAAGGATCAAATAAGAGAATGGATGAATAAACACTTTTGGCAGGAGGAGACCATGCAGATTTGAAATGTTTTAAGTGGATACAAAGGAGGCATATGTCTGGGGTCGGGATCATAGATTTTCTATGACTTGGGAAAAAAAATTAGATCTTTCTGGGCCTCAGGTTCCTTATCTCTAAGTTCATCTAAGGTGAACTTCAATATGTCTAAGGTCTTTTCTAGATCTTTAAATAGTACTAGCAATAGGTTATAGAGAAGCAATTTTTTATTTGTTTAAAGAGAAAATTTCCTAATAATTAGAACTACCTGATAGAAACCTTAAGAACTTTCCCAATATTGCATAACCCCTTGATGAGAAGGGATTCTGTTCAGTTAAAGGTCGGACTTAAATGAATTCTCTCTACTTCTGGAATTCTCTAACTCTGAATCTAACAAGGTCACACACTATCCAGTGATACATCTACTAAGGTTGTGAGTTCTGTTGAAGGGGATATTCAAAAGAGAGCTGTTGAATATTCCAAATAGGTTCTATATTATATCTAATACACTATTGATCTAGATAACCACCAAAATTCCTCCAATTCTAAGACCTATTCTCTTGATACATGGTTGATTCCATCTTTAGATTCATTGTTGGCTTCTCCGGTCCTAAGTTTCCACTTTCATGTCCCTCTGCCTTTTATTGGCTTCTCTCAGGGTCTCCATGGCCCTATACACCATAATCGGGATTATTGAGCTACCCAAAATAGAAGAGAAAATGAACTTAGTGTGGTATGAGGATCTACTTCTCCTCCTCCCTTCCCTTTCCCCTAAACCCATAGAAAGAACTAAAAAAAAAAAAAAAAAAGGCAGAGCATCCCAAGAATAGCAAGTAGAAGAGAATGAGAGTAAAAAGGACTATGTCCTACTCTCAAGGCTATTACCAGATTGCCATGTGATCTTCCAATGGGACTTTTCTTTTCCACAGCTCAGTGTCCCTATCTAGAAATGGAAAATAATATATAATTTCCACTATTAAGAAGGTATAAATCAGAATGGGGAAGGGACTTGAATCTGTTGTGAAAGGAAAATGTTGATGGGAAATGTTCAACCTGGAGTAGAGATGATTTAGGGAGGACTTTGCTTTACTGTCTCTGGATATAGGAAGTACCATCCTGCTGAAGGATGTAATTTCATTTTTAGGTAGTTCTACTTAGTCCAAAGAGTAGAGAAAAGATTTAAACAATTGTAAGAGCAGACTTTCCAATAAAACAAATAGCTTCAGAGTAAAATTCAATGTTCTAGAAAGGTAGTGTCTTCCTCATCCCTGCAGTTGTTCAAGTGAAAGCTAGATGCTTACTTGTCAGAAATGCTACGTATGGGCTTCAGGTAATGGGTCCTTTCCAACTCTCAGATTAAAATTCTACTAAATGAAATGGTTGTTAAGGTCTAGAAGAGAAATGATGGCTAAGAGTTAATGACAAATAATAATTCATATTTCTTTATGGTTTTCTGATTACTTTTTGCACAATAGTTTTGTGAGAACAGGTAGTGGAAGTGTTTTATTCCCATTTTGCAGATAAAAAACTAGGATTCAGTAAGATTAAAGCATCTCCCCATGGTTACACAGTAAGTATCAGAGTTATTTTTCATGCCTGCATCTCAACTAAATTCAGCAAGCACTTAGTAAGCAGCTACTATGTGACAGGCACTGTGCTAAGCACTAAACACACAAAGATAAAAAACCAAATGATATAATCCCTGTCCTCAAGGATCCTACATTCCACTGGGGAAGGGAGTAATATATAGATATATAGGTACATACACACACATACATACAGATAAGTAAATACAAAAATATATAATAAAACGGTTGCAAAGTAACTTGGGGATAGAGCACTAACAACTCAGGGGTCTTAGGAAAGGACACCTGTAAGAAGTAGAAGTGGCATTTGAAATGAGCCTTGAAAGGACCTGAGGGTTCCAAGAGATAGAAGTGAAGAAGGAAGACATGTCATGCATGGAGGGCTTGTATAAAGGCAAAGAAGTAAGAGATGGAAAGTCTTGTTCAAGAAACAGCAAATAGGTCAGTTTGGCTAGAATGCATGAAGCAAAGTAATGCATAATCAGTCTAGAAAGACAGTCTGGAGTCAGACTGTGAAGGACTTTAAATGCCAAACAGGGGAGTCTGTATTTTATCCTAGAGGCACTGAAAACCTCTTGATCAAGAGAGTATTACAGTCAGATCTGTGCTTTAGGAATATCAATCTGGCAGCTGTGTGAAGATGGATTGGAGAGGCACGGTACCGGGAGACTAATTAGGAGGCTATTGCTATAGTCCAAGTCAGAGGTGACGTGGCCTGGATTAGAGTGATTGTGGTATAAGTAGAGAGAAGGGGATGGATACAGAGATGTTTTTTTAGGTAGAACTAAAAACATATATTAATTAATTGGATATGTGTAAGTCAAAATTTGAAGATGAGTCTGAAGTCACAAACCTGGGTGACTGGAAGAATGCCATTGCAATGCCATTACTAGAAGAGCATTCTTGATTCCAAATCTAGCACTCATGACCCTAGACCAAATTATTATAATATTGTTATTCCAAATGGGAAAATAGAGACCAGAGTCTAGGAGATAAGCCTAAGAAATAATTAACATTTTATAATATCTAACATTTACATTGCACTTTAAAATTTGTAAAACATTTTATAAGTATCTTATTTTGTCCTCACAATGATCCTGAAAAGTAGATGCTATTATTATCCTCATTTTACATGTGCAGAAACTGAAGCAGAACAAGATGAAGTGATTTGTCCACAGTCATGCAACTAGTAGATGTCTAGGGCTAGAAGTTAGGTTTTTCTGACTCCATGTCCATCTCTTTATTCATGTTCCCTGTCTGCTTAAGTAGAGAGATAGAGGCAGGAATTGGGATCTGAGTTGGGAGATTAAGCAGCAAGGAGATCATGAACTTCTAGGAAGTTTATTAGGAAATTAATAAACATAAGCCCAGTGAACCAGATGCAGAGAGACTGGCTAGTAGTAGAGACTGGCTAGAACCAGGTGAAAAAAGAAATTATAGTAGACTATTTGAAAGCATCAGAATCAGGGGAGCACAGAAAGTTTAGGCAAAAGAAGTCACAAATCAACCATTTTCATATATATTATCTCATTTGATTCTTGTTAACATTTTACTGAGACTTATAAAAGATCACAAGGTGGGGAGCCAGAGGAGATCTTAGAGATCGAGTAGTCCATTGCTTTTATTTTTCAGATCATCTCTAAGATCCCTTTCAGCTATATTCCCTATGATCCTTGGAGCCTATTCCCAATTCTTGCTAAAGATCTATTTTTCATATCTCTGTTGGAGAACTCTGACTTAGAGATCCATGATCAGAGTTTTAGGATCTCAGAGCTAGAAGGAGCCTCACAATCCAACTACTTCAACTTATAACCAATTTAAAAAACCCTCCTACAATACCTCTTGTCCCTTGTCACTCGCCTTTTGCTTCAAGCCCTATAATGACTTTTCTAGTAGATGTAGTATGTCTATCTGAAGAGAAAAGGTGAATAAGTCACTCCCCCTGAGTCACTAGCTGATCTAGTCAGTGATGATGGGAAGGTTTTCCCTTCAACGATCTCTTGGAAAAACAAGAGATTCTTAAGTCATATTTTCCTATGGCCTCAGCTACTTTTTTTGTATGCCCCAGAAACCTTGGTGGTAGCAGTGGTAGCAGAGTCCAGTTCTCATTCTGACTCTCTCCCTTGGAATACTACAGCTTCTATGAGGAAGGAAACACAGTCTTGACTTTGTGCCCAGACAGGCCTGGAGGAGCCAGCAGGCAGTAGGGAAAGTTTAAATAAAGGGCAGTGTCCAACCCTAACCATGCCTTACTCTGGGCTGACAGTGTGGAATATGAAGTGGTAACCCTGGCACGTGGATGTGGGGACTTCTTTCCTTTTCAAAATTCCAGGTTCAGCCTTCTCTGAAGCCAATCTCTGGTGGTTTCTGACCATGGCTTCAGACCAAATTGATGCCATGAGGCCACCTGTGCTCACAGGAACTGACTATTCTTGGCTTAAAGCTCTAGGACATATTTTGACCATTTCCTTAACCATAGGTTAGAATATCAGAATTAGAAAGGACTTCAGAACATAGCATGTTAAAATGTAGAATATGAGAGTTGGAAGACCAGTTAGTACATTTTACAGGGGAGAAAATAGAAATTTCCTACAAATAGGAAATGAATTTTACTAAGCCACTTAGACAGTATACAGCACAGTTGGTATTCAAGACCCAGTTACCTGATTGTAAACACAGTACTCAGTCCCCAAATTTGGGCTATCAATCCATTCAAAACTATATTTTTAAAGGAATTCTTATTCCTTTATTCTTATTCACAGCTTTACCCTCTCTGAGCCTCAGTTTCCTTATCTGTATAATAAGGAGTTTGGATTTTAAATAATCCCTGAGATTTCTTCTAGCTTTAAATTTGTGATCATAGGATTCTGTACTCTGAAGTGGTTAAAAACCTGCCTATGGCTCGAGGGTCGTGAACAACTTTTCCACAAGCCTTGGGAACTGGGGCTCTGGTTACTACATTAAGCCAAGGCAACTTAGCCTACAATCACGCACAACATTTTGTGGTTCTGTAAACCCCGGGAATGCTTTCAGTTCTCAACTGTGGACTTTAATTACAGGGCATATTCATCCCGTCTCCATCTAAATTTATCTACAGTTATATCACTAATTAAATTACTCACAGGATTTCGTTCCAGCAATGAGCTCTGTGTAAGGGAGAAAGGGGAGTGCTCAAAACACACTTTTCTCTTGGTGGGGGGTAGCCAGAAGAGAAGGCTGGGAGAGTTCAGAAAGTTGCTTTCTTTTCTTCTTTGCCAAAACAAAGCCAGAAGCAACCTTTCCAACACAAATCCTCTCTCTTCTTTCCTTTTTTCTTTTTCCTTCTCACTGTCTCCCACCCCCACGCCTGAACCTGCATAATCCACAGTGTATAAGTTGCCTGGCTTGTGGACTCATAAAAGACATAGAGAGAATGTCAAATAGGAAGATACTTTAGATTTGGAAGGGACCTTAGAAAATAAAATATTAGAGCTAGAAAAAACTTAAGAATGTAGAATGCCAGAGCTGGAAAGAACCTCAGAACATAAAAGTGTTAGGACATAAAATGTGAGTGAAAGTGAGTTTATTGATTCCTTGGCATAGTCCTCCCCCCACTGTACCCCAAGGAGAAAATTCCCTGAAGGGTTTAGTGGCCTGGTTGAAGTTATATAATAAGTCAGTGGGGGAGCCCAAACAAGAAGCCAGGTCTCCTTACTTCCAATCTACTGGGCTCTGCCAGGATCCAGGACACAAAGCTGGGTACAGTGTGGTCCCCTGGAATTGCCCATGAAGCTTCCTTCATTCACTCCCAGGGAAACAATTTGGGAGGTCCTATGAAGTGCATCAGTACTCTCTGCCAATTCTTTCTGCTAAAAGGAACAACCTATTTTTCTCCTTCCATCCCCCCCATGCCAGCCTGTTCTGTCTAACTCCCGGCTCTCGACTTTCTGGCTAGGCTTACCAACCCCTCCACACTTTCTCCTTTGAACCCCAAAGAAGTAAGATTGCACTACTTACCATGGAAGACGCCTTGATCCAAGAGAGAGTCTGGGTCCATCACTTTAGGTCCTACATGTGGTTCTCCATGCACAAAGCCAGCAGTGGCCTGGCCCAGCTTCACCTGATTTATGAATTAGTTCTGCTTCCCTCTGAGAGAAACTGGCTTTCTCCTTTTCGATTCAGTCTGACTGCCTTTCCAACTAGATGACTAGGTCTCACTGCACGCAGGCCCCTTTCCAACCTTCTCCTTAATGCAGTATATTTAAAGTAGCAGTAGCCTTTTTTTTTTCCTTTCCTTTCCCCTACAGTCAGGCTGGAAACATTAGAAGCGGCATCAGAGCTGACAGAGAGAGGCTAAAATAGCAAGGCCTTCTGAGGAAGGGCCTGCAGGCTGGACTTTGGGGCTCCCTATGATCTCAAAGATTTTGTGGAATTATAAATTGGAAGAGGAAGAAAGAAAGGAAGGAATGAAGGAAGGAAGGAAAGAAAAGAAGGGAAGAAGAGAGGAAGGAAGGAGCAAGAGGGGAAAGAAAGAAAAAGAAAAGGAAGAAAGGGAAAAGGGAAAATTAGGGATGGGGGGAACAATTGTTCTGAATACTTGGAACTAGGAGTAGGCAAGGAGACAAATCCCAGGAAGTAACATGGGGCAGGGGGTGAGGGGAAGGAGGAGGAAAGAGAGAGAGAGAGAGAGAGAGAGAGAGAGAGAGAGAGATTGAGTGAGCACACACCAAGGGACACTTTTTAATATGAATTTTTATAAAGGTACATATTTTTCATAACAGAAAATCCTACCATCCATGGCAATATGGAGATTGATTTTGTGATAAGTCAAGCAGCATGTATTAGAATGAAGACTTAAAATGTCTAGTTTGCAAAGCTTGTTTAGGTATACAAATGACTGGTCCTGGCCCTGGCTGAAGAAGACTTACATTGGAAGACTTAGCCCTGGAGAAGTCCCAATGAGTCTAGAAGAGAAAATATGCTAAATCTCTATAGTTTTATTTGGAGGCTGGATGACCACTTGTCAGGGTTGTAGAGATGATTCAGGTTTGACTAGATCCTTTCTAAGTTCTCTTCCAGCTTATTCTAAGAGTCTGATGTTCTGTTTTTACAGTCAATTCTCTAAGGTTTTTCCTAATTCTAACAGACTTTATTCAGTAGTAATAATATTAATAGTTGTGATTTCTATAACACTCTAGAGTTTATGAAGCATATTCCTCACAATCTGTGAAGTAGATAGTACAAAGATTATTATCCCCATTTTGCACATGCATAAATTGGAACCCAGGGAAGTTAAATGACTTGCCCATTGTCATACAAGTAATATGTACCAGATGTGTTAAGACTTAAATAAATGTCTTCTGAATCCAAACCCAGCATTCTTTCCATGATACCCTATGTTCTAAAACTGTATCTTCTAAAGTTCCTTCCAATTTTGACATTCTGTGATTCTGTAGCTCTAAACCTTGTGGCATCTGCATCGAAGTTTAGGGAAGAGAGAGAGAGAAAGGGAGGGAAGGAGTAAATGAAGGAAAGAAGGAGGGAGAGGGAGGAAAAGAGGAGGAGGGAGAGGAAGGAAAAGGGAGAAGGAAGGAAAGAAGAAAGGAGAGAAGGAGGGGATAAGAGAAAGAAGGAAGCAAAGAACACTATAATCACATGTTCACTAACTCTAAGGAAGTCCTTGGAATAAACAATTAGTCCCTTCTACATGAACTTTCAACTCACTAGATCACTTTGATGTCTGTTCTCGAGGGATTTATTACCACTTTGTAGGATCCCTTTGAGTAAAACAAGATGGGGCTATTTTCATTTTACAAGTGATAAAATTGAGTTCCAGGGAAGAAATGTGACTTGCCCAATGTCACACAGCAAAGTCAGTGACAAAAGATGAGCTAGAATCCAGGCCATCTTCTACTGCACTATATTGCCTGTAACGGCACTAGAACAGGACCATCTCAGAGAGTTCCAAGAGAAATAAGAGACAAGTTTCATGATGAATACATCATATTTCTTCATTCTAACTGAAGCTCTTATAAGTGCTCTGACTTTAGTTTGGGATGGGGGGGTGGGGGAAGAAAAGGTCCCTAGGGACACATATAGGAAGAGGTTTTAGTGGTCTCCATGTTTTAAATGAAGAATTAGTTTATCTTCAGATCCAGCAGCTAGAAATAGGTAAAGCAGACAGATACCAAGAGGTTATTTATATATATTTGTGTTTATGATCATACCAAGAGACATTTTTTAGTATAACTTTTTATAATGGTACATATTTTTCATATGAGAATGTGATAACAGGGATTGATTTTGTGGCTAATATAATAGGACAACCCTGCATTGGGAGCCTGGAGACATGGTTTCTAATCTTGGTTCTCTTATTGCTTTTCTGTATGACCCTGGGTAAGTCATTCAGCATATGACAGGGGGGCCCCCAAAAGTACAGCTGAGGAGCTGCAATGTTCTGTCTGTTTAAGAATCATCTCTCGGACTGATCCCAAAATAGCCACCGGCCGCCTACGTGGAACAAAGCCCACACGAGAAGGTTCCTTCTTCCCCCTCCCTCTCGCCTCCCCCCCCCCCCAACCCAGCTTCCACATTCTTCCTTAGCTTTAATTACACAGAGGCATTTTTCCAGCCTGGCTGCCTATTATCCAAGCTCAACTGCATCTCCAAATGTGATTGATGCAGTGGCTGAGGGAGGTTCCTCCTGCTTGTTCTCAGCTCATCAGGGCCTAGGATTTAAGAAACTCTTCTACCCCTTTCTGGACTCTCTTGATCCCAACGCAGTTGTCAGGAAGGGGAGAGAGATCAACTGTGCACCTTGGGGTGCCCCTGCGACATTTTTTCCACTTGGCAGAAAGAAGACAAAAATGCATCCATAAAATCCAAAAAAAGGACTAGTGAAATTTTGCCGTTTCTTTCTAATGCCAGTGTTTCACATTGTTCTTATTTTGGCCAGAAAACCTGAAGGTCTTCCTCTCCCAGACTGAGATATCTCTAGATAGATAGATAGATAGATAGATGAGAGAAAGGGGAGGGTTACTAAATAAAAGAGATCCTTCTCCACATCATTTCTTACCTAGACTTAATCACTGATTCAGCATTGCCTCAGTCAGACTGAGACCTGTTAAAGACCTTTGCTTAAAAAGCCCAAGCTTGAGGCAGCTAGGTGGCGCATGAGCCCTGAAGTCAGGAGGACCAGAGTTCAAATCTAGTCTCAGACATTTAACACTTTCCAGCTGTGTGACCCTGGGCAAGTCACTTAATCCCAATTGCCTCAGCAAAACAAACAAACAAACAAAAACAACAACCAAAAAAAAAAAAAAAAAAAAAAAAAAAAAAGCAAAAAAAGCAAGCTCTCTCACTCCTCCAAGGCCATCTCCAGTCATGATCTATTTCTGACCACTGGACCCAGATGGCTCTGGGGGGAAAGTGAGACTAGTGATTTTGCACAGCTGTCCATCACTTAAATTAAATTCACTTGCATGTCATGTCATCGCCTCCCTGAACCTCCCTTATATCATGGATCTTTTTTGAGAATGAAGAACAAATTATAATATTTGACATTCTAAGTTCCCTTCCAACTTTAAGCCTATGCTTTGAGGAACCTTCAATCTCTAATTATGTCTATGTCATAAAGCTCCTTCTATCTCTAATATTCTATATTCTAAGGACCAAGATCCAGAATTCTATATTCTGAAATTCTATTCTATTTTATTTGGTTGGATAATTGGCAAGCATCTCTCCTTCCCTCCTCCCCCTGCTTCTTTTGTCTTTCTTCCCTTTAAGTGGTCATATGCTAGCAGTCTCCAAGAGAGAATATCTAGAAGAGATTTGCCCCTAGGTCCCAGAGTGAATTGATGGCCAGGAATAGAGGTTTCCTGATTCTCCTGATTACTCTGGCCACTACCTTGATAGTAGCTGCCCGGGGAAAATCAGCTAGGAAGTCAGTGTGGCATGAAACATACCTGGGAGGCCATCAAAGTTCTGCTGCTGACTTGCTGTGAGATCTTCAGCCATCACGTTCCTCACAGAGCCTCAGTTTTCCCATCCAGGGAGTGAAACGTTGTATCTTCTCTAAGTTATTGAGATGAAAGTGCTTTGTAACACTTTCATAATGGATGAATGTGAATTGTGATGATAATGAAGACATTAACTCCTTCCGTTCCTGAATCCTATCTCCTCTGGAAGCGAAGCCTCTGTCTTAAAGATCTGTCTGTAGATCCCATAAGAAAAGGCCTGGGATAGGAAAGATTTAGAGTCATTTTGGTGTCCCAGTGGACAGAGCACTAGCCCTGAAGCCAGGAGACTTGAGTTCAAATCTAGCCTCAGACACTGAACACTTCTTAGCTGTGTGACCCTGGGCAAGTCACTTAACACAATTGCTCCCTCCCCCCACCAAAAAAAAAAGGGGGGGAGGGAAAAGATAGACAAGGTTTAGCTATGCATTGGGGCATAGCAGAGACCTGCTTTGGATTCCTGACTGAGAATAATTGTTGTGTGAAGTCACTGGGGCAAGTCACTTAATCTTTGAACCTCAATTTCCTCGTTTTAAAAAAGGGAATAATAATAGTAACTACCTCACAGAGTTGTAGTGAGCTATACGAACTTAGGCAAATAACTTCTTTGAGTCTCAGTTTCCTTATCTGTAAAATGAGGATGATGATAACACTTTATTATAATAACAAAGTAGCATCACATTGTGGTTAGAGAAGGTACTTGAAGTCTGGAAAACATGGATTCTTTTCTCTGACAGACACTAGCCTCATGAACTTTTACAAGTTACTTTATCTTTCAGTGCCCCCAAGCAACTCTCTAGGTCTATAAATTGCAGAGCAGGTGCTAATTTGCTTTGGAAGAGGAAATTGTCTTCCTGGAAGTTTCTTATACAAAGGAAAATATAGATCTGATTAAAAAAAAAAAAAAAAGCTCTACTTCATAGGATTGCTTGATCAAATGAGATAATGATATGAAGTGCTTTATAAGTCATTAGGTATTGTATACTTATATTTGCTTAAACTCTTATTAATGTCTGTTTTTCCTTTGCCTATATAGAGAACAACGAGGCATAGGTAGCTAGCCTCAGGTATCATCCATCCCAAGTGTGATTATCTAGAACATGGGGCATATGGGTCCGATCCAGTTCTTCCAGTTTTCTTTTCCTAATGCAAGATAATTTTTAATTCCACACAGAATCCAACTTTAACTGATTTTTGACCTTCAAATATAATAAGCTGTGGGGGACAGGAGAGAGATCAGGGACAGCTTTGTTTTAGGAGCCAGTTTCACTAGGGAAGCACTTTGAAGTGCCTAGACTCATTGGAACCACCTGTTCAAATATGGGTAGGCTATGAACAAGAGGATGAATGGAATGACACAGAAATCAGGCAACTAGAGAGGCTCAGAGATTAGGCCCTTAAAGCTTCCCAGTGATACCTTAGTACTCTCCCCTTCCTACTGTAGTCCTGCTATTTTGGGGTGCAAAGAGACTACTGTTTTCTCCACAGGAAGAGACTGTGTTTTCTTCTTTTGTGACATTTAATGGGATTAGTAGAAAGTAAGAACACATTGTAGATGATAAATAGCTACAGATTTTGTGGTGGAATTTATCTATTTCTTGCATTTTCTGCCTCTCTTCCCCCACTTATAACACAGAGATGTTGAGGAAAGCAGAGAGGAGGGGATAATTCATAAAAGAAAGGCTTAAAACTAGGAAACACTTGAAAATACAGTGTTAAATCTGGAAGAAACCTTAGAGGTTACTAATCCAATCTTTTCATTTTAGAGATAAACATTTTCTCTTAAAAAAAATGCTTAAAAAAGGGAAGTGACTTACCCAGTGTTACAGAGTGAGTCAGTGATATAGCCATAACCTCTGGGAGTCTTTGAAAACCTTTAGAACAGCATGTATTGATCAAACCAATGGATAGATACTCTTAAGGCTGTAGGAGCTCCCCAATGGATCATCTTGTCCAGTCCTCAAATCAAGATAATTTACAACATTTTCAAAGTTCTCAGAGGAAAGTGCTTTTATGCCCTTTGTTTGATATTCAGTTGTTTTCAGTTGTGTCCAACTCTTCATGATCCTGTTTAGGGTTTTCTTGGCAAAGATACTAGAGTAGTTTGCTATTTTTTCCTCCAGATTATTTACAGATGAGAAAACTGAGGCAAACAGTTAAGTGACTTGCCCAAGATCACACAGCTAGTAAATGTTCAAGACTGAATTTGAACTCACATCTTCTTGACTCCAGGCTCTATCTATTATACCACCTAGTTCCCCTTACTTTTATGTCCTAGTTTGGTAGAAAAACCACTACATTTAGAATTAATTTAAAATCTGATTATGCTTTATTAACTGTATAAAATTAGGTAAGCCAATGTCATGATCATATGATTTGACCAGTTTCCCAATACATAAAATGAAGTTTGATTTTGTGATCATTAACATCTCTTCCAAAGAGTAGCAGAGTTGGTTAAAGGTTAGAACACTAGATCTGAGATCAGGAATATCCATATTGAAATCCTATCTCCAACACTTACTAGCTGTATGATTTTGAGTAAGTCATTTCTTTAAGTCTAAGATTCCTCATGTGTAAAATGAAAGCATTGGACATGACTTTGAAAATTCCTTGAAGTTCTAAATCTATGATCCTATAATGCTTCCAAAGCCTCTGATTTTTTCCCTTTTGCCTCCAAAAGCCCTACCACAGTTATTTTATCATTCGCTATTATTTGCTTTAACATTTCCTCAAGAATACACTCTCTGCTGTTCTCTACTGAAAGCTACAGAAGGCCAGTCTAGCCTAGATCTGTGATGGGAGAAGAGACCTCTAAGCAATGAATTGCTTTCTTGGGTGACTTCAAGATTTTTCTTGGCACTACAGAAGAAGCCTGGAAAAAGGCTATCAGTTACAGAAGTCACTTGTCACTTTGGGTAATGAAATGGTGGCTAATTAGTAATTGATTGGAAAGAACTTTAAATTCAAGATTAATGTAGTTAGTTAGTAGAAAAGAAAGGAAGTCTGTGTTGCAGGATTAAGGATTGAGAGATTCGGGTCACCGAGCAGTCATCTGGTCCATCCTCTTGCCTCCAGAGAAAGCATTTTGGAAATGGAAAGGGAATTATAGATCATTTCATTTTTTAAATTAATAACAGAATTTTAATAATATTACAAAAGGTTATAATCAGAGGGGGCAGTTGTGAATAGTAAAATGTTATTGCAATATAATAAAAGGTTAGCCTTAGAAGAGGGCAGCAAGCACAGTGAATGGAGCAATGGAGTGGAATCAGGAAGACTCATTTTTATGAATTCAGATTTAGCCTCAGACACTTATTAGCTATTTGTAACCCTGGGAAAATTATTTAACCTTATTTGCCTCAGTTCTTTACCTGTAAAATGAACTGGAGAAGGAAATAATAAACCATTCCAGTATCTTTACCAAGAAAACCTCAAAAGAAGTCATAGTCATACCTAACTTCAATGATTCAAAAACAACACTTGGAAGGCAGCTTAGTATGTAGAATATTAGTGTTGCAAGGAATCTTGGCAAATAGATTTTTCAAACAAAAGTAGAACATAGAATGTTAGAACTGGAAGATCACACTTAGGACATAGAACACAAAATATTCAAATTGCAGGCCACCTTAAAGACTAATTGGTATAATTTCTTCATTTTGCTTGGAGGGAAACTGAAGCCAAGAGGAGAGGAACTATTTGTTCAAGGTCACAGAGAAATTTAGGGCATAGCTAAGAAGAGAACCCAGGTCTTCTGATGAAAGCCTTCTACTGATGGACTGAATCTTTTAATTTTGGTTCCAGTTGCCAAGCTTCAGGTACATTTCCAGGTGATTGACCATAATCTACAAAGCATACTTTCTCCATACATTGATTAAGATTCTTTCTGGGGAAATTGAGATGGCATTGGATGGGGACAGACTTAAATAATGATGCTTACCATATGCCCCTATTCCACATTTCACAGGAGCAGAAATGGAACAGAAAGAACAAAGAATTAGGAATAAGGGAAAAATCACTTTGTATCCTTACCTAAAAAAAAGTCATGGACTATTAGTAAAATAGAGCAGAACTGATAAATATCAACTTTTCCTGATGTAATTATATGTTATACACACATACAGAGACATATATGTATGTGTATGTATATTTATATATAAATTATATATATGGCTACATAAATATTTATTATATAATCAGAGGATAAGAAAATGTTCAACCAATCACAGGCCTTAAGACATGTAATAATATTTTTGAGCTGATAGAGACTTGAGGAAAAAATATACCATCCGAATTAGAACAGATCTTAAAACATAGGACACAGAACATAATATTTTAGAGCTGGAAAGGACCTAGAATTTATAATGTAAGAATTTGTAACATAAACTGTCAGTACTGAAAGGATTATTAGAACGCCAGATGTTAGAGCTGAAAGACTTAGAACACCAAATACTAGAACTTTAACCATCAGAGCAGAAACTTTAACCCTACCACCCATTCTGCAAGAGATACTATTCATAATTTTAAAGTTGTCAGAGGGGACAGAGAAGAGAGAGAAAAGTCCTAAATTTCTCTTCAAGAAACTAGTCCCTGATTTCTCTTCAAGAAACTTGTAGGGGGAAATACAGTTTTCCTGGATCCCAAGCTAAATCATAAAATCTTGAGATTATAGAATTTAGCTATAAGGTACATCAGGAAAAAAAAAATTTAATTCAACCTTATTTAATAAGTTGAGGAAATTGATGCCACAACAGATTAAATGATTTACCCACAGTCATGTAGGTAGTCAGAAACACAATCAAGATTCAAAGTTTCCATTCAACTACTCTAATTGCAAATCTAGATCTCCTGAATGCATTTTTTCCACAGAACTATGCTTCAACTACAGTAAGAGTTTAAGAAATTATTCTGGATTCACCTGATATAAAGATAAAGAAGAAGCAATCTGTCTCCATGGAACTTTCAGTCTAGTAGATGCATAACAATATTAGCACAGGAAGAAACTTTAGAATAACAAATGATAGACCTGGAAGGTACTTCAGGATACTGGATATCAAACTAGAAGGATTTTGGAATGTAGAAGGAAAATTACTTGCCCAAAGCTTCACAAATCGTATGTGATCCTTGATGAAGTAGTTAGAGCTTCAGAGAAACTTTAGGTTAATCATATGTGCCCCTGGCCACTGGAGATTAATTAGAATGGGGTAGAAAGCTGTTCTAAGGTTCTATAATATAATTCAATATGGACTTTATAGAAATTCAATTTACATATGCTTACTTTGTGACTTACTTTATGGAAATTAAATTTACATATGCTTTTTTAGAAGAACAAATATTTCACAAATTATAATTCACCTAAATGTATCATTTTCCTAATCTTTAAATATTTTTAATTTTTAAAGTACATGAAATAAAATTATATTAAAAACTGACTAACCTAAAAGGTAGGCAACCCTGAAAATGATTAATCAAAACAGAATATACATTGAAGAATAGCTTTTAGTCTTATAGATTTAGGTTGATTTTTAATAGATTATGAATATTAGATGTTTCTTGTTCAAATAAATATTTTGTGCAAAAACATTTTAATCTATATCTTTTCTTCGTTGTATACTTTTATATTACTAAATAAATGCTAGCTATTATTACTCTTACTTTGTTTATTTTTATTTCTATAAGAGCTTTGTATTTTTATATATTCAAAGTAGTTTATTTTATCTTTTCTCATATTCTCCAAGTCAGATAGAAGTAACAGATTTCCTTCATCCACATGTAAGCTTCTGTTTTCTAACTTTTTAAAGTATGGCCTTTTATATTTATATACATATAAATATAAATATAATTTTACATTTATGTATTATATATAAATTTTTATGTTTATATAAAATATAAAAATATTTATCTTTTAAATGCACATTTGGAATTTATTATGACTTATGATATAAAGTGTGGTGTGTGGTTTTGTTGTATTATGATGTTTTGTTTTGTTGTTTTGTTAACCTCATCTTTTCATTTTAAAAACTTCTTTTTAGTTTGTTTTAGGATTATTAGTTTCTTGATTTCCTAGTTTTCAAATTGTGTAACCAATTCATTTGTCCTCTTTTTCTGGTTTGCTAATTATTTAGGGATACAGACATTCTTCTAAAAATTGCTTTAGCCATATTTTATAAATCTGATATGTTGTCTTATTATTATAATTTTTTCCTAATGTAACATTTTTTTGTTTTGATGATTTGATCTTGAGCCACTCATTACTTAGGATGCTGTTTTCTATTCAGATCTAAATAATTTGCTTATACTTATTTTACTGATTATAATTACATCATGTAATGATCTGTAAAAGATCTAAAATGTTTGTCTATTTATATAGGCATATCTGTATTTGTTTATGGACTATTTCTTTTTGCTGAGGCAATTGGGATTAAGTGACTTGCCCAGGGTCACACAGCTAGGAAGTATTAAGTGTCTGAGATCAAATTTGAACTCAGGTCTTTCTGACTTCAGAGCTGGTACTCCACTGTCACCTAGCTGCCTCCTTATGGACTATTTCTAACTTGTAATGTGCTTGGTTTTTGTATAGCTTTCAGCATGCCTAAGATTATCATTCAGATGTCTTTATAAGTCTATCAAATTGTTTTATCCAACATTTGTACATATATAATTTTCTCCTCTTTTTTATTGGTTTTATCAAGCTCTGATAGAAGAATGTTAAAATAGCCTGCAGTTAACATATAATATGCTTTTCTTCTCCCCCCCCTCATTTCAATTTACTTTTCCTATATTTTATACATTCGTTTATTCAGTTATACACACACATATATACATGTATGTATACTTATATGCACACATGTAGATATAGATAATATTTTATTCACCATTTACGTTGAAGCATTATATTTTAAACTTTCTCTTATTCCCCCTGACCCCAACTCAGCAAGGGATCCTTTCCAATATTTCATTGAAAAAAAAAGTAAAGGCATTCAGTATGAGTTCTCTCTTCACCTCTACTTTATATCTAAATATCTTAAAATCTCATGCCATTTTAAAATTATGCCCTTTTAAGAACTTTGACAAATTTTCAGCATTTAAGTAGTAAGTAACAGAGATAATTAGATGTAAGGGTTCAAATAATTTAGACTATTTGCACTTTCTAAATGAATTATTCATTTCAGATCCTAGTGGATAATTTTATATCTTAAAATATATATATAAAACTTTTATTAGACTTATTTGTACTTTTTTGAAAGATGTGAAGCTTTAGTGATTCATTTGCATATGAAAAGGTCAGGAAACAACTGAGCAGTAGGAACTTGCCCAAAGGGTATATATAGCCTTTTTACCTTTTCTCTCTATCTACTTATTTACAAGAACCTACAGAAAGGACTTGGAAGCTACCAAAAGAAAACATCAACTCAACAACAAACAACAAAAGAGAGACTACATACCAGAATGCTTTAGTGATATTAAATAAATGTCTTGATTATGTATTAGCTTGCAGAAAGGAAAATTTGGGGAAAGTACATCATAGTTACCACAAAATATTAGAAAGAATGACTAAAAAGAAAGGCTAAACCTAAAGGACATTAATTTGCTAAGGTGACCTTTTCTATATCTTGGCTGAAAGGTGGAATATTTTAGAAGCAAGGAGGACACAAAGGAATAGAACTGGAATGGCTCTGCTAGTCCTAGAATATGGGTCCCTGCTTTTTCTAAAAGACCTAAAACTGCAACTGAAACTAAAATTGTAGAGGATAGATACAGAATCCCAGTGATTTTGTTCTAGTGAATACATATTTCATACTGAAGCATTTCTGGTGAGGTGAATAAGACCCCAGCAAAAGGTCATGTCCCTATTAGCAACCGAGTGTCTAGATGAGCCATAGGGAAGGGCACTGACAGGAAATGGCTTATGTTGAATTTAAGTGAGCCTTTGCTGTGTTGGGCCCTGCCTACTTGAGTTCCCACAGCTACTTCCTGAGGCCAGGAAAAAGCATCGACAGAATTGTGTTGTAATTCCTTGTCAGATTCCTTTCATTAACAAAATTATCATGACCCCACAGTTACTGTGTCCAATCAGAAAGCCAAGTTATAATTTCAACCTCTGAGGTTATTTCTCTCCTGTAAAATAACCTAAGGATAACCCACCTTCTTGTTAACTCTTTTAGTGTTAGTTGTCTTGTTATAGCTAATTTACTTGGACTTAACTTTCCTCAATGGCATAATAAAATCTTTGCTTCGATTTAAAGATGGCCTACAAATTCTCTTTTGAGACACCTTGTGACACCAGCCAAAAACCCCAATATATTTTTGGAGTTCAACTACCCAGTTCCCAACATTTGGTAGACTAGAGTCCTGCAACTCCAACATATTTTGGGAGTTCAGCACTTCTACACTCTTGTACCCCATCATTCTATGGTATTGATTTTATTTGGGGGCTCAGATATTTGAGAAAGAGAGTGAGGGAGAAAGAGGAAAGAGAGAGAGAGCGGTAGACAGAAAAAGAAAGAGACAAACACATACACACACACATACACACACAGAGGAGGGAGGAGCAGAGTTAAAGATATTTTGTTACAACTTTCCCGATCAGAAATAGAATATTCATTCTAGGAAGAGTTAGATTACTTTCTTTTTTACTCCTGTTTCTGATGAGCATGTAATCCTTTTGTACACCAAGTCTAGCTGCTCTACCTGTACCATTGACTTCATTCCCTCTTGTCTTCTGTGCCATGTTGCCCCATCTTCTATCTGTATCTTATCCTTAATGTCTCCTTATCTACTGACACCTCTCTAACTGCAGACAAACACATCCAGGTCTTCCCAATCCTTAAAAAAAAAAAAAAAAAAACACTAGAATCAATTGTCCCATCAAGTCATTATTCTATGTTTCTTTTTACAAAGTCCTAAAAAAAAAAAAAAGGTGTTTATACCTTTTACTTACATTTCCCCCTCCTTTTATTCACATTTTCTTCAATTTAGCTTTTAATCTCATCACTCAAATGAAACTATTCTTTCCAAAGTTACTCATGAACTCTTAATTGTCAAATCCTGTAGGGTTGTTTTGTTCTTTTTTTTTTGTTGTTGTTGTTTTGTTTTTTTATCCTCGATCTTTTTTTTTAACTTCTCTATAGCATTTCCCACTACTGCCTATCCTTGTTTTTTGGATGTTCTTTACTAATTGGATTTTCATGACACTCTTCTTTCTTCCTTAAACTTCCATTTATCTGACAACTCCTTTGTTGGACTTTCTTCTATGCCCTGTCCTCTAGGTATAGGCGTATCCTACAGCTCTGTCCTGATTTTTCCCTTCTTTCTTTGCATTCTCTGCCAATGAATGTCATCAGCATATCTATCTATCTATCTATCTATCTATCTATCTATCTATCTATCTATCTATATACATATATATAGATGTATATATGTAAAATACATTAGTTTATCTTTTATCTATAATCTATCTATAATCTAGCTCTCTCTCGACTCTCACCTCTGTATTCCAATACCATAAGATCAATTACCTATCAGGCATTTAAAATTAGTATTCACACAAGTATCTAAAAATCAACATGACCAAAAAAGAAATTATCATTTCCCCAAATTCACCTCTTTTCCAAACTTCCTTATTTTTGTTGAATGCACAACCATTTCTTAAATCACCCAAATTTATCATGTCAGTGTTTTCAACTTTTTATTTTCTCTTACCTTGAATGTTCAATCATTTGCTAAGTTTTGCCAGTTTTACTTCCATCAAAAGTAAATGATGGATTTTCAGCCTAATTCAGGCTGCACTTCATCCCTTCTTTCCTGAACTATTGAAATGAATTATTTGGTTTCCCTGTCTCAAGTCTCTCCCCTCTCCAATCTATCCTCCACATACCTGCCAAAGTAGTTTCCTAAAGCATAGATTTGGCTATATCCCTTACTCAAAAAGTTACATGTAAAAAGTTACATTTAGGACAAAATATAATTCTTTCTTACAGGTATTTAAATTTTCTTGACACTTGGTTTCTAATCTGCCTTTTCAGCTTGTTTACATATTACTCCCCTTCAAATACTCTATGCCCTATTGAAAGTGACCTTTTTTTTTTCTTCCTCACATAATATTCCATTTCTTATCTCCATGCTTTTGTGCAAGCTACCCTCCCATGCCTGAATGTACTCTCTTCTCAACTCCACCTCCTAGCATCCCTAATTTCTTTCAAAGATCATCTAAAACAGTTTCTTATATGAGATCTCATTCTCAAATTAACTCATATTTTGTCTATATTTAAACAAATATGTTTTATATACTTAGGCATGTTGTTTCCTCCACTAAAATGTAAGTGACTTGAGAGACTTTAGATCACTGTTTAATTTTTGTCTTTGTATCTTCAGTTACACCAACCCTGTTACATAGTAACATAGTAGATGCTTGATAAATGTTTATTGATTGTTTAAATATACATATATACTTAAATAAATATACTATAAATATAAATAAATAAATAAACTACTAACTTATGTGAAATACTATTAATTCGTGGCTTTGGGGGATTTTGCTGAATCAAAAGATATTTTAATGATACTATTAATTTTGAATTTGTATGAGTTCTTATGCTACTAAAATTGTTGTGTCTTCTTTTATAATTACCTTAACAACTTATTTTCTTTGGTGAACTTGGCCCATTAACATTAGAAGTTATGTGTTAACCTTTATCTTCTTTCCAATAGTTCCTGATAAACACGCAGAGATATGTTTGTATATGTATATATACACATGTATGCACACACATATAGGCATTTTTATGTATATATGTACACAATACAAAGTATTTACGCACAAATGCATAAATGTGTATATATGTATATATAATGATATACATTTTATTTTTGTCTATGGGTGTGGGAGTGGGTATATGTATATATACCCATTCCTTTCTTCAGACAGTTGGGATACATGGTGATTACAGTGTTATACTTGAAGTCAGGTAGAATTTAATTCAAATTCTTTCTCCTCAGATACTCATTAATTATGTGGTCCTAAGCAAGTCACTTTATATCTTATTTTGTTTTGTTTTTTTGCTGAGGCAGTTGAGATTAAGTGACTTGCCCAGGGTTACACAGCTAGGAAGTCTTAACTGTCTGAGGCCAGATTTGAACTCAGGTCCTTCTGACTTCAGGATTGGTGCTCTATCCACTACACCATCTAGCTGCCCCACTTCATATCTTTTAGTATCAGTTTCCTAATTTTGTAAAAGAAGATAATAGCACCTAACTTCATAGTATTATGAGGATGAAATTAGATAAAATACATAGAATACTTTGCAAATGTTAGTTATTAGCTACTTTTTATCAGCACAAAGAAATTTTGATATTGTATGGGTTCAAGTACTATAGTCCCTGAAAAATTGAAATTAAGAATCATACAAGAAATAATGGAAAAATGTATGATGTACATGAGCAGGGTATAGCACCTTACAAATGAGGAATTATATAAGAAACTCAGAAGACCATAAAAGTTAATGTAAAATTTATCATCAGAAAAATGTAGAACTAGAAATAAATATGAGCTAATCACAAAGCAATAGGGAGGGATAACCAATGATCACCCCTGTGATCCATTAGTTTTCATAATATAAATAGAATGTGAGGAAAGTTCTCAGCACATTTTGATGGAACATGTTTAGCGTTATTAAAAATATATAGATAGTAGTCATGTAGGATGGGCAGGCATTAATGAATTGGTTTACATATCACTGGAGGGGGTTCCCACACTGATAACATAATAGAACAAGATTACCATTAAAAATTATTAGCTCAAGTAATTATAATTTTTGCTTTGTTTTTAACAGCCAAGTCTTATTCCTTGTATTCTGTATAGTGTAGTCTTTCTATTCTGTACTTTAAATAGATAAAGCTTATCTTATTTTATAATGATCTCATCCTAATTGCATGACCATTACCTTCTTGCCCATACCAAAGACAGATTCCAGGATTCTATTTCTCAAATAATCTTTAAGAAACAAGAAGAACAATAATAAAAAACAATCCTTTATGGAGCAGACTATATTAGTGTAGTTTAAGAATCTACTTTCTAGAATTATAAATAAGAAAGTATGAAGTTTTTCTGGCCTAATTTTAAAATTATATTTTGTTATAATGAAGTATTCTCAGTTTTTCAGAACAGTGATTCCAGATTGTGGGTGATTCTTTTTGCTTTTTTCCCCTCTACAACATGTTATGAGTTTTCTTTCATTTTTGGTATTGTTGAATAGTCTTACAAAATTTAAATTGGTAAATTATTTTGTATAAAGACTAATTCTTCTTGTTTGCAAAATTTTCCCTCCATATCAAAACCCTGTAATCTGTCAACTTTAAATCTGAATGAGACAAATTCCATAAGGAATTTTATGACCTAGAACAACATCAGAACACTATCTTGTGAATTCTCTCCATTTAGATTCTACCTTCTGTTTTTAATATTTCCAAATAATTTCTTTCATTATTTCTTTAAATGCAGCATTGAGACACTTTGTTTCACCACATTTTTCTCCTTCTCTCCTTCCCTCCCTCCTTCCCTTCCTTCCTTCTTTCCTTTCTTTCTTCTTTCCTTTTTTTCTTTTTCGGCAAGGTAATCAGGGTTAAATGGCTTACACAAGAACACACAGCTAGTAAGTATCAAATGTCTGAGGCAAATTTGAATCAGGTCCTCTTGCTCTATCCACTGCACCACTTAATTGCCCTCCCTCATATTTATTCTAGAAGATCTACCTATAGTTCAAAGATTTTGTTGTCAACCTCTATCCTCTGATTCTCTTGCTTTGGTTTGAAGAAGTTATAATTCTTATAGTTTTCCATGTAAAAATGTTTTATTCTATTGTTCTGCCATTGCTTCATTTATGCTAACCTGTCATAATTATTAAATTCCTCAGGTAGTACAAGTTTTATTGATCTCAATGACATTTTTCTACATTGTCAGTTCTCATGTTTCTCTTCTTGAATCCCTCCTTCACTGATCTTATTTCTAATTTTATAAATGCAAAGTATTTCTCTATCTCTCTCATCTATACACTTATCAAAGTGTTTTTTTGTTGTTTCTTACTTATTTCCCTATTGAGATTTTTCTTTGCTTTCTTTTACCCCATAGTAATAATTGTTTTGAGACTTCTTTTTTTTCAAAAAATTATTATTACCTATTTCTTTATTCTTTCTTTTTATTTTCTGGTAAGGATTTTTTCCCTTCTCATTTTTCTTATTTAATTTAACTTTTTTTTTTTAACCAATTTGAGATGGTGCAAGGGAGTTGGGCAAAGACATGTTACACTCTTAACTATTTTGATGGAACTTTCTGATCTTCAGTTTTCCCAAGTTGACTTTCTTAATTTGCTTCACCAGTGGCTCATATATTAAAAGCAGAGAGAATCTAAGAAAACATCTTACCTTATCCTAATATATTTCAAGGGTTTATGATTTTGGAGGTATGAATATAAATTATAATCCCTCTGCTATCAGAAGAAATGTTCTTTAATTGCTGTGGCCAAAAACATTGTCATCCTGAGCCCAAAGTATTGGTGGGCTTCTTTTAACTTAATTTGGTAATTCTAGGACAATAAATACAAACTATCATCAGTATCATACTAGTGGCAATTACAAGTTCTCAGAAATATCTAGACCTTGAACTTTGTTCAGAAGACTTTTGAGCACGCCAAATTTTCTCATTTTCATGATAAACTATTGGAAGAGGACTTTAATAGAGAAAATTAAGTAAGTATTCTTAAAAGAGTGAGAGGCACTTTCAGATGAAGTCAATGTATTATTAATTTTACTTAACTATTTTATTTTATTATATGAGACTTTTTATGAAGCAAGAGCAACCTGTTTCTAATGTAAAAACAAAACATATCAATAAAATATTATAAAATTATTTTTAATTAACCAATAAATATTATTATAAGTCATCAGAAACAACATATAATGAATACAAAGAAGCATGGAATTTTACATGAATTGATTCAAAATGAAGGAAGCAAACAAGAAAATAATAAACATATTGACTATAACAATGTAAATGGAAGAATAATGAACATAAAATTTTTTTAAAGTTGAAAAATTGGGGCAGTTAGGTGGCGCAATGGATAGAGCACCAGCCCTGAAGTAAGGAGCACCTGAGTTCAAATATGGTCTCAGATATTTAACACTTCCTATCTGTGTGACTGTGGACAAGTCACTTCACCTCAATTGCCTCAGGGAGAAAAAAAGTTGAAAAATTACAAAGCCCAACCTTGGTTCCAAAATAGAGATAGAAGACATCTATCCCTATTCCTTTGCAAAAGTTGTGGGGAAGGACCATAGGCAAAAAAAAATATTGCATATGCCCTTCCCTTTATGAAATGATTGGGTTTGCTGATTTTTTTTTCCTTCTTTCTTTTTATATTTTTCCTTTCTTTAAAAAAAAAGTTCTTTGTCATAATGTATAGCTATCTGGAAAACAGGAGGAAAAAAGAGACATAGAGAAAATTTAGACAAAGCAAAAATAAAAGATGTCAATCAAATTTTACTTTAAAAAGTGAAGTAAAATAGTAAGCAAGCAGCATGACATAGTAGACAGAGAGCCAGACAGTGTTAGAATAAAGTGTTTTCAAGAGATACCTCTGACATATATTGATTCTGTGACCCTGGGCATGTCATTTAACATTTTAGTGTTCTGGGCAACTCTCCAAGACTACAAGTTCTCATCTTTCCAAAAAGTTTTTCTTTACACTGATGTTGTTATTGTATAAATTATTCTTGTCCTATTTACTTTATTCTATATTAATTCTTATGGCACTAAACTATTCTATTACATGTGTATACCATATTTTATTTATCCATTTCCCAGTAGATGGGCATGCCCTTACTTTCTAATTTTATGCTACTATAAAAAGAACTGAAATACAGATGTGGATATGTGTATGTTAGTGAGTGGGGTGTGTAAGTGTGTGTAATGTGAGTCATTTTCTTCCTTTCTTAATATCTTTGTGGTATAGATCTAGTTGTGATATAGCTATGGGTATGCACAGTTAAGTGACCAAGTACATTGCTCCAAATTGTTTTGCAGAATGGTTGGATCAACTTAACATCTTCACTATTAGTGAATTAATGCATTGGTTTTCTCACAATCTTTCCTCATCTGTGAATTTCCTCTTTGGGGTTCATTTTTGCCAATCTGAAGAACCTCAAAATCATTTCTTTTTTTATTAAAGCTTTTTATTTTCAAAACAAATCCATAGATCATTTTCAACATTCAGTCTTTCAAAACCTTGTGTTCCAAAGTTTTTTTCCTCTCTCTTCCCCCCATCCCCTCCCCTAGATGGCAAGTTATCCAATATATGTTAAACATGTGCAATTGTTCTATCCATATTTCCACAATTATCATGCTGCACAAAAAAAAAATCAGATCAAAAAGGAAAAAAATGAGAAAGAAAAAAAATGCAACCAAACAACAACAAAAAGAGTGAAAATAATATGTTGTGATCACACTCAGTTCCCACAGTTCTCTCTCTGAGTGCAAATAGCATTCTTCATTACAGGGCCATTGGAATTGGCCTGAATCATTTCATTTTTGAAAACATACATGTCCATCAGAACTGATTATCACATAATCTTGCTGTTGCTATGTACAGTGTTTTCTTGGTTCAATTCTTTTCACTTGGCATCAGTTTATGTAAATCTCTCCAGGCCTCTCTGAAATCATCCTGCTGATCATTTCTTACAGAACAATAATATTCCATAACATTCATATGCCATAACTTATTCAACCCTTCTCCAATTGATGAGCATCCACTCAGTTTCCAGTTTCTTGATACTACAAAAAGGAAAGCCACAAATATTTTTGCACATGTGTGATCCTTTCCCTCCTTTTTGAATTCTTTGGAATGGCACTGAATAAGCAAATTAATTTAGGTAGTAGTGTTATTTTTATCATGTTAGCTCAGCCTACCCATGAGTATTTGATTTTTTTCCATTTGATTAGATCTGACTTTATTTGTGTGGAAAGTGTTTTGTAATTGTGTTCATATAGTTCCTGACTTTGCCTTGGCAGGTAGATTCCAAATATTTTGTATTATTTACATTATTTTAAATGGATTTTTTCTTTGCTGATGAACTTTGTTGGTAATATAGAAAAATGCTGATGATTTATGTGGATTTATTTTGCAATCCTGAAATTTTGCTAAAGTTGTGAATTGTTTCTAGTAGTTTTTTAGTTGATTCTCTAGGATTCTCTAAGTATACTATAATATCATCTGCAAAGAGTGATAATTTGGTTTCCTCATTACCTACTCTAATTCCTTTAATTTCTTTTTCTTCTCTTATTGCCAAAGCTAACATTTCTAATACAATATTGAATAGTAATGGTGATAGTGAGCAACCTTATTTCATTCCTAATTTTGGGGGGAATGGTTCTAGTCTGTCCCCATTTCATATGATGCTTGTTGATGGTTTTAAATAGATGCTGCTGATCATTTTAAGAAAAACTCCATTAATTCCTATACTCTCTTGTAGGAATGGATGTTGGATTTTGTCAAATGTTTTTTCTGCATCTATTGAGATAATCATATGATTTTTATTAGTTTGGGTATTGGTATAGTCAATTATGCTAATAGTTTACTTAATATCGAATTAGCCCTTGATTTCTGGTATAGATCCTACTTGATCATGGTATATTATTCTGAGAATAACTTGCTGTAATCTCTTTGCTAATGTTTTATTTAAGATTTTTGCATCAATATTCATTAGGGAAATTGGTCTATAATTTTCTTTCTCTGTTTTGATCTTACTTGGTTTAGTATCAGCACCATATTTGTGTCATAAAAGGAATTTGGTAGAACTCCTTCTTACTCTATTTTTCCAAATAGTTTGCATAATATTGGAAATAATTGTTCTTTAAATGTTTGGTAGAATCATGTAAACCCATCTGGAGAACTTTTATTAGGGAGTCGATTAATAGTTTATTCAATTTCTTTTTCTAAAATGGTTCTTTAAGTAATTTACTTCTCTTCTATTAATCTGGACAATCTATACTTTTGTTAAGTATTCATCCATTTCACTTAGATCATCAGGTTTATTGACATATAGTTGGGCAAAATAGCACCTAATTATCGCTCTAAGTTCTTCTTCATTGGTGGAAAGTTCTCCCTTATTTTCTTCTGTATTGTGAATATAATCTTTTCCCCTGATAGGCCTCTACTTTTTTTTTTAAACAAATACCAACTTATTTTGATGATTATTGCTTTGTAATACAGTTTGAGACTTAGTGTACTTAGTTCTCCTTTATTTTTATCATTATTCCCTTTCATAGTCTTCACCTTTTATTCCTCTGGATAAACACTTTTACTATATTTTAAGATCTAAAAAACAATCTTTTAGTCATTTAGTGATTTTAGTGATTGATATAGAAATTAATGAATGAATGAATTAAAGCAGAATTGTCATTTTTATTATATTGGCATGACCTACTCATAAGCAATTAGCATTTTAAAATTTATTTATCTATATTTTTGTAAAGAGTCTTTTTATTGTTGTAATCATATAGTTCCTAAGTGAATATTGATAATCTCCAAAATATTTTATACATTCTTCAGTTATTATGAATTGAATTTCTTTCTGTCTCTTTCTATTGGGTTTTATTAGTAACACACAGGAATGATGATGATTTATATGGATTTATTTTATATCTTGCAACTTGGCTGAATTTATTGTGTCAATTGATTCTGGCTATTTTTTTTTTTTCTTTAAGGAGTCACTAGGTAAATCATCATTTATTCCTAAACAAGTAGTAGTTTTGTTCCTTCTTTGTCTATTCTTATTCCCCGGATTTTTTTTTTCTTTATTTACTGTTATAGCTAGCATTACTAGCATTATATCAAATAGTACTAGAGACAATGGACCCTTGTTGTTCCCCAGTCTTATTGGAAAGGCATACAACTTTTCTTCATTTTATATGTTGGCTCTTGGTTTCAGATAAATGTTATCTACTACATTAAGGAAAAATTCATTTATTTCTGTGCTTCTTAGTGTGTGATTTTAAAACTTTATTAGAAATGAATATTGTCAAAAGAATTTTCAACAGCTATTAATATAATCAACTGGGTGGTTTTTATTTAATAATCAAGGTGATTTATAATGTTTAGAGTTTTCCTTATATTGAACCAATTCTATACTCCTGATATAAATACAACATTTTTAATGTACTGTTGCTGCCTACTAATATTTAATTTAAAATTTTTGTATCAGTGTTTACTATGGATATTGGTTTATAGTTTTATTTTAGGTATCAAACCATCCTTTTACTGTTATGAAAACACTTTGCATAATATGGAAATTAATTATTCTTTTAATATTTAATAGAATTCACCTTCAAATTAATTTGGTTCTGGAGATTTTGTTGTTGTGAATGCTTTTATGACTTATTCAATTTCTTTTTCAGATATTGTGTTATTTACATATATATTTCTTATTTTAATGTGGATAGTTTACATTTTTCTAGATATTTGTTCATTATATCCAAATCACCAATTTCATTTACAACTTAATTTCATCTTCAATTATTGTAAATCTCTTTAAAAATTTTAATATGAAAAAATTTGATTTGATTTTCTTCTTTTTAAAATCAAAGGGACTCACTATTTCTTTTATTATTTTTTCCTTTAAAATGTTCCTAGTTTTTATTCATTAAGACAATGAAATTTGGGAGGGAAGGTTTTGGGATGTTTTTGCTTTGAATTTTATAAATCTCTTCTTTGACTTAAAAATTGTTATTTTTATGCTTAGATGGGCGGGGGTTTTATTTGTTATTTTTCTAATCTTTTAGAATTTCAAGCCCAGTTCATTAATTTATTATTTCTCTCTTATTGATAAAAGAATTACAGATATAAATTTTCCCATAAGAACTACTTTAGCTCTACCCCATAAGTTTTACTATATTGTCTCATTGTTATATTATTTGATGAAATTTTATTTCTATAATTTGTTCTTCAATTCACAAATAATTTAGAATTGAATTATTTAATCTCTAAACACTGGTTTTTCTTCAAAGATTCTTCATTGAATATAACTTCATTGAATATTATTTTGAATAATATTAAATATAATAAAATTATATTCAATAAAGAACTTTTGAAGAAATACATATATATATTATTCTCATATAATAATTGTTAGAGATACTTCATCTCTTATTTTTCTATTCAAGTCCTTAACTTTTTAAACTTTGGGTTAGATTTGTCTGTGCTTAGAGGAAGTACATTTAAGTTTTAAATAATTATAATTTTGCTGTCTATTTCTTATTATAGTATCAGTTCTGCTTTTATGCTTGTTTTAAAAATGTGAATTTGTTTCAACCAGATTGATGTATTAGTGAACAATTTGAATATAACATGAATTTTTAATTATTCTTCATGGTAAATAGTTACCTTTTATCTTTTGGATTCTTTATTGTGGCAGCTGCCAAGTTTTGTGTGATCCTAGTTATAATGCCTTGGTACTTAAACTTTTACTTTTGGATACTTGCAGAGCTTGGGTTGTTGTTGTGTTTGTTTTTTTTTTCTTTAACCCGGAAGCTCTGGATTTGGGGCGATGGCATTCCTGAGAATTTTCATTCTATGGTTTCTTTCAGGAGGTTTTCAATGAATTTTTTGCATATTCAGGTCAGTTTTTTAAAAATATGTATTATATTCCTCACATTTTCTTCTGATTTTTAATTTTTTAGTTTTATTTCAATACTTCTTATCTCACTGTGTCATTTTTATTCTAATTTTCTGAGTATGCAGTTCTTGAGATTTATCATTGTTTGCTCTGAGGTATTTATCTTTGTGGATATCTCTTTGTCATTCTTTTTTTCCCCATACTATTCTATTTCATATTTCTAGTTTCCTTTCTTCTATATACTCTTGTAATCCTTATGACCAAGATATTATTTCTCAAATTTGAACTTGTAGAGTGGCTCTTTTCTATTGGGTTCATGACTTCCTACTTAAGTATTTTCTCACTAGGCTTGAAATTTTCTTTTTTTAAATAGCACCATCTTCAGTTTCAAGATTGGATCTTAGGCTTGGGTTAAATTTTGCTGAAATAAAATGAATGGTATGGATAGGCTGTGATTGATCCTTATTTTCATGACTAGACATAAACTCTACTTACTATAAAAAAAAAAAAAGACTTTTTTCTGTTATGGTTCAGGCACAAGTTATGGGCAGGGACTTCTTGGATCTAGTTGGGTCAGGGCTGCCTGGACATTGGATATTGCTCCAGGGTTATCTCCTATTATTGTGAAAAGTTTGGCGCTGCCCTCCTCTAGACATCTACCAAGGATCAGAGGATTCCTTGTTCTGGGCATTGGTTAGAGCATGTCTCTTACCTCAGGGCTGCTGGGTATTGATTGTCTCCTGAATTTTATAAGAGCTTTGGGGATACCCTGTGTTGGGTACTAGTTGGGGCCTGTCTCTTATTGTGAGTCTAGGCTGTTTTATATTGAACCTTCCATATACCACAGACTTTTTCCATTTTGGGTTTCTTTAGTATTCTATTAGTCATTTTTGTCTAGGACTAGATTGAATGAAGAAATATATATTTGATTCTATTTGGTTTTATTTATTATTCATTCTATTGCCAATCTGCTTTAGTAGAGGGAGTTTCCTCATCAGAAATTTTCTACTAATGAAATTATAGGTCTGGTAAAAGAATATTCATAATAAACTAGAAATATAAATGTATGTGTGTGTATAAACACACATATATCATTATTTATTTATTTATTATTATTTATTAATATCCTTCTATAATAAATTAAAACTATAAATATGTGTGTGTACACACACATACACACATTTTACACATATATGTATATGTATATTATATATTAACTAGGAACAAATTTTGGGTCTAGGAAGTCACAGTGATGAAAACAAAGGTTTCCTTCTCTGGTGCAGACTAGCTGAAATCTTCCCTTTTCTCTATAGCTTCCTGATTTTTCTATTCTTGTTTTTTTTTTTTTTTCACATTTTTCTCTTTCTAAGCATGAATAGTTTATTTAATAAAAATTGGCTGATCGTTTTTGTTTAAACAATACTTCAGTACTCCTGTTGTCTCAGCTCTTATGATTTTTTAAGTTAATATTCTTACCCCTATCTCTCCCATGATACCATAGGTTCAATGTTATCTCCTCTTCTTTCAAAAGACAGTTTATATCTTACCATAAAGACTTTCCTAACCCATTTTCTCCAAATCTAAGTGAAAGTAATTTTTCTCTCCTCAGATTTTTCATAGCATCTCACTTTGTTTTGATTTCTCTCTTGTCCCCTCTCACATTCTACCATGAATTGTATTTATTTTTTGTACATTAGAAAAGTTTAGCCCTTTTCAATCTTGTCCCACTCTTTGTGATTCTTTTTGGGGGTTTTCTCTGCAAAGATACTGCCATTTTCTTCTCCAGCTCATTTTAAAGTGAGGAAACTGAGGCAAACCAAGTTAACTAATTTGTCCAGTCACACAGCTCATGAGGCCAGATTTAAATTCAGAAGATGAGTTTTCCTGACTTTAGGTTTGACACTCTAACCACTATGCCACCTATCTGTACAATCACATTCTAACTCCCCATTTGACTTTTAGCTCCGTGAAACTATCTTACTTTCTTTAATTTTCTTTTCTTTTCTTTTCTTTTTTTTTTTTTTTTTGGTGAGGTAATTGGGATTAGGTGACTTATCCAGGGCACCCAGCATCCATTTTATCAAGTGTCTGAAATGAAATTTGAATCCATATCCTCCTTACTCATGGGCTGGTGCTCTATCCACTATGCCATCAAGTTGAACCATATTTTGCTTTCATCTTTGCATTGTAAGACAAGCATAAAGTTTTATATTTGTTAGGTGCTTAATAACTATTTGTTGAAATTCAATCATTTTGGTTTAGGGGGGCATGGCTAATATTAAAATATTTTAGATGACTTAATATATTTCTTGGTAGAGTGAGGGAGAGGACGCAAGTTTGAAAATAAAATAAAATTGAATTAAAAAATAAATGTTTGAGTTGAATTTTAAAAAATTAAATTGAATTTGACACCATCACATAGCTTAGCTCTCTTATAGATAACAAAATTTCTTAGGCCAGTATAAGAATGGTAGTACTTTGGCTGTTGGATAAACTACCAACCTGGATATAGCCACCATGTTTTCACTGGTTAACAAGGAGAGTCTTGGAATAAGCTTCTGGATAGAATAAGCTTCTGGAATAGGTGGTAGAATTCATAAACAAAGAGGGCCATCTTTCCAAAATCCAAGTCCATGTGGCCATATCTCTCCCTCTGTCTATCAGAATTATGGACCTCATTGTCTTTATGTTGATCCTTCAAAGTAAATGCAGCTTGAAGTCAATAAAGGCACTGTGGGATCACATGAAGGATAGCTTCCTACTCAAAGTGTTATGATTCCTTGCCAAGAGAGATTAGAAAAAGTAAGGATCTGGTCCCCTTATGAATACTGTCCTGAAAATGGGCAACATTTATAATCATCTTCTGTTCGTTGATCTAGAAGTGGATACCTCCAAAACCCCATTCCCTACTGCTTTGTCTGAATGCTGAACATCTGTGCAAGGGATGGCACAGGCCATCCCATGCTCCTTTGCTTATTATGACAAGATAAGAGGAACTGCCTAAAAGCACTGCTTGGGAAGAGCCCTCCCTTTCTTGCATAATTTTTTATTGTTGTTCTTTTTGGAAATTAAATTTAATTGAAAATAAATTAAATTGAATTTCATCTCTGAATCAAGATTGGATAATAACCTCTGAAATATTTCCTTCTGGCAATCCCAGGCTCTAGAGTAGAGTGGAGTGAAGGTGGAGGATATCAGAATCCTTGGACCCCAGTTTTCAAATTTAAGTACAGAGAATCTTACTAGTTAAAAAAATATAACACTTTAAATCAAGGAGTGAATCTTCAAACATAGTGGCAACAATTAGAACATTCTCCAATGAAAACTAATCAAGGTTATTTTTGATAAAAATTTATAATATACCAAATATACTGTTATCATCACATTTATCTCAGAATACTTAATCCTATTTATAACAAATATAAACTTATGGTTCAGAGAATCATCTACATGGAGTTATCCTTAAAGGTAGAGATTGATCACCCAATCTTCTGTATCTGCATAAGGAATAGAATTGGTGAGAACTAGAGAAAAAAAAGAACTTGAAAAAACATGCAGTTCCAATCTTTCTCCAGTTCCTTAAAGCAAGAAAAAACTATGGAAACGCTGACTGTGGAGAAGACATCAATTTCTAGTGTCTTTATCCCCAGCTAGGGATTGTGGGGTAATTTCCCCATGGGTGAGATCTGATACTCTCTCTATTGATTGAGCTGTTATTGTGCTCCCACTGTCATTCACTCTGTATTGTATGCTACACGTTTTCATAATTTGTTTTAATATCAACTTGGATAAATAGATTTATTCATTACTTGCTTCAGTAGGGAACATAGTTTGGGAAGGGAGTCAAGACTTGAATATATCAGTTGGAGGCATTGCTTCCCCATTAAATGGTAGTGGTCAAAAGCACAGCTTGAACCTAGAGATTTTTTCCCCCACCTTTATATTAAACAATAATATTTAAGAAATCAGATAAACATATTTCTAACCCAGTGCCCCTCTTTCTCTAGTGAGAGCAGAGTACCTAGCTCCAATTTCCTGCTTCTCTTTCTGACAGGAATCAAAGTCTCCTTTGGAGCATGAGTAGGAGGAGGAAACTTTAGAGTAGGTCTTCTTGAACTTTTTCCATTCACAACCCCTTTTCACCCAGGAAATTTTTACATGACTGGATATATGGGTATATAAAGTAGGTATACAAATCAAACATTTACTGATAATAAATCATAATTTCACAACCCTCACATTCAAAATTGGGATCCCATATGGAGTCTTGAAATAGTTTAAGAAGTTGGGGTCTAGAGGTATCTATCTCATCTTGCTTCTCTGAAAGCCATGTTTGGCACACAAAACCTACCAGGCATGAAATGATACAAAACACACACACACACACACACACACACACACACACACCTTATTTACTGTTGTTTTGTTTTAGAAGCGTGTACAGAAACTTTCCCAGTTTGTTCTCTTTGAGAGAAAAGTCAGACTCAGAAATCAATTACAAAATTCTAGAGCCAGAAATTATAATATGTATATAGAATATCAGAACATAAACCACAGATTGTTAGAGCTAGAAGTGACCTTAAGACAAAAAAAGTCAGGTTTTGAAAGAACCTCTGAACAAAGAATTAGAGCAGTAAGGGACCTTTGAAGTTGTATATTCTAACTTTTGCTAGATAGGACAATGGAGGCCAAGAGAGGCCTAGGCTAAGTGACTTATCAAAAAAAAAAAAAATCCCTTAGTAAGTTGCTAGAACATATTTCTCCAGATTTTTTCATTTCATTTTTTATTACCCCAAACTTGCTGACGCCTAGTCAGAGATAAGCTTTCCTGGTTTCTCTGATAAGAATATAACTCATGCCAACCACACATGGCTATGAGGATGCAAGCCCCAATTCAGCTGCTGATACCACAACCAACTTCATATTTGTCAGGGAAGCTGCTTTGGGTGGAGGTTTTAGCAAACAAGGGGACCTACACTCCTCCCTATGGGTAGAAGAAATCATAATGTTCTTATCTTTCCAAGCTTCCCTAAGAACTAAGATCCTCATGTCACTTCCTAGCCCTTCCTTCCTGTGGGACAGGTTTTTTGGGGTAGACAGGATTAACCAAATGACCAAAAAGTCATCTATGAATTCTCATTGAACACATCATGGGAGGCAGTATGATATCATGGAGAGAAGTTGGGATCTGGAATCTTCTGATCTGGATTCAAATCTTGTCTCTGGCATTTAATGTCTGTGCGACCTAAGTAAATTATATAACTTCTTCTGGATTTCAATATCCTCATCTGTAAGATAGTTGTAATATTTACCTTACAGAGTTTTTTTTCAAAGGTCTAGTGAGATCAGGTATATAAAGCATCTCGCAGACTTTGAAGTGCTATGTAAATGTCAGGTGTTTGTTATTATGATGTAGTAGTAAGAGAAGTAGAGGCAGCTAGGTGCTGCAGTGAATAAAGCAATAGACTTGGTATTAGGAACACCTGAGATCAAATCCAGCCTCAGATACTTACTAGCAGCGTGACCCTGGGCAAGTCACTTACCTGTACCTGCCTCAGTTTCTTTATCTGTAAAACAGAATTATCAAATAGAACCTACCTCATATGATTCCTGGGGGAATAAGATGGGATGATATTTGAAAAGTACTTTGCAAACTGAAAACCCTTTATAAATGCTAGCTATTATGGTTATCTTTTTCTTTGCCTTTGATCCCTTACTCAGGGATTAGGGCACTACTCAATGCCTTAATTCATTTTTCTGCAGCCCCAATCCTCCCACTGATTAGAATCCTTTCCCTAAATTCTCAGTCCTGTGTCTAGATCACAACAATCAACCTGTTTAGATTCCTGTTCTCTACCTGCTATTAGATTTTCTTGAATCTATTAGGCTTATTTAAAACTGACCATCCATATCTGTCTGTAACCTGTGATGTTCAAAGGTTCACTAGTTTTACAAGTAATCATTCTCGGTAGAGACCTCTTTGAACACCAAAAAAATTGATCCAATAGAGACTAAATGAGCTTACTCATGAGGTCTGAGTAAAAATGAAGTCTATGTGACTTACAAGAGCTCAAAAATGTGACATTATCATCATCAAAACAAAAATAACACCAACATCCGTGCTTTCATTAGTAGCCCTTCAGTACTTCAGCAGTTTCCTGATTGACAGTAGTGAAGAAAATTCATCCCCTGGGAACCAGCTCTCTGACAATGAGCCTCTAGGCACCTAGCCCAGTAGCTGTAGAGTCTATATTCAATCCATCCCCATGACTTTCAGGCTTGGGAAGTTTAGAGGATCATGTATTACATGCACCTACCTAGAATATAGAAATGGTCAGAGTAAGTGTTCCATTGGATAGCCTTTTGAAATCCTTATCACCTCCAATGCAAAGGAAGGGATTATTATTGTTGATGTTGTTAACATAAATAACAATGATAATGTTAATAATATCTATTCTTTTTTAAATAGTGTCTTATTTTTCTAAATACATGCAAAGATAATTTTCAACATTCACCTTTGCAAACCTTGTGTTCCAATTTTTTTCATTCTTTTCCCTCCCTCCTCCTCAAGACAGCAAACAATCCCATATAGATAACCCATACTTTATAGGATTTAAAGCAAAATATTAAAAGGGAAAAAATGCTATGTATTTGGGGTCTGAAGACCTGGCTCCATCACTGACTAACCATTTCCTTTCTTAGCCGTTTCCTCTAAAAATGGCAACAATAACCCTTACGCTACTTTCTTATGAGACTATGATGAAAAAAGTACTTGCAAACTGTAAAAGTATATAAGTGTGAATTGCTTTTGTAACAATTTTTAGAGTTCTTTAATTTTTATAGCATGCTTTACTTATCCCAACCTTGTGAGGCCACTATTACTTTTTCTACTTAAAAGATGAAGAAACAAGCTCTGAACTGAAAGTGGAAGATGACTTCAGAAGGTAACAGCAGAGTGTCAAAGCTCAAATAATAATATTCAAACCCAGATCTGCTGGCTCCAAGTTCAATGTGCTTTTATCAGGCTGCCTTATTCCTTCCAACTTTGATCATCACTATCAATTGTTCATCACAAGAGAAATTTATTTTTGCTGGACATCTTAAGTTTTAGAGGAATAGACAGTATAATTAGAAGTAACTTTAATGTGCCACCTTGTGGATAAAACTTATAACTACACTATTTCATTCTAATAAATTAAATAATTTTGTAGGACATATTTTCAGAGGTCAGCCCTAGAGAGAGGTGTCCTATTGTATATTGGTGTCAAACTCAAATAGAAATGATCTCTGTGGACCTTATATTGATACATTAGTATTATCAATCTTGTATTCTATTTTTATTTTTTAATTGCATTTTAGTCTGATTCCCTAATACTCAGAAGTTTAGAGGATCATGTATTACACACACTACCTAGAATATAGGAATTAGAGACATAGTTGTTACTCTGAGGGCTCTCATAATATGATTAGACAAGTAGGGGAGAAAAGAGGAAGAATAAAGATATATGAAACAGTCTAATAAAAACAAAATAAGGCATGAAATAAGTAAAGGGATGTAGCACTGTGTGGTGAGGAAAGCACTAAAAGTTGGAAGCCTTAGAATGAACTTGAAACAATATTTAGTTAGCTATGTGGACTTTAGCAAGTCATTTCAAGAATTCCATGCTTCAGTCTCCTCACCTGTAAAATGGATGAAAGGCAGGATGGTGTAGTACATAGCGAGCTTGTCATGTAGTCAGGAAGAGCTGGATTCAGTTGATGCATATTGACTATCTCACCCTGGAGACATGACAATTAATCTCTCAGGGCAACAAACAGCTCTTTGAGGTATATAGAAGGTATCCATCTGCACTGATAGTTCTTCACCAAGAAATCTCTGTACCAATAAAAGTATAGCTTTTTTAAAATGGGAGTAATAATCTTTGCACTACCTACTTTACAATCTTATTGAAAAAAGGATGGTCTCATAGACCAACAATCTACTATAGGAGATCAGAAAGAGGAGGGATCCCTATAGTCATAAGTGGTTAAAAATGACTTTTTGGAGGAAGTTGGACTCTTTATGATGGGTAGGGTATAAAAAGCCCTAGAGCAGGATAGATTGGGATTTCTACCAAGGAGAACAGCTTAACTGATTCATCTTTAGACAAATAGACCTATGAGAAACTTTAAAGATCATACAATCTAGCCTGCTTGTTTTTACAGATAAGGAAAGTAAGACACCTCAAAGAAAAGGGACTTGCCTAGACTACTTAGGGAGAAAATTTCTCATTTCTAAAGGATGTATATAGAGAATTATTAAATCTGAGGCAATGAGGTAAAGTAGAAAGAACACTGAATTTGAAGTCAGAAAATCAGGAGTTCAAACCTTGATTCTATCATTTATTAGTTGTGTGATTTGGTGGAAAAATCACTTTCTTTCCCTGATCCTTTGTCTTTTCTGTAAAATGAAATGGTTAGGCTCCTAAGGTCCCTTCTAGCTCTAAAATTGTTTTAAAGATGTGTTGCCTCAAAAGTCCTTTCCAATTGCACCATCATTTCATTTGGATATCAGAAAGAGCTTTCAGAGGTCATCTAGTCTATACTCTTATCTTGATGCAGTATGCCTGATAGATTTACTATTGTCATCATTGTCACTACCAGCACCATTGCCACCACCACTATCACCATCACCAACACCAACATCACCATCACCACCATTCCTGCTACCACCACCTCAATGATGATTGATCATGCAATCACAAAAAATAGTACTCATTTTGGTTTTTTTACAGTAATAATTTTTAAAGTATTATCATTTTATTGATTTTTAGTACATAACCCCCCCAAAACTAGGAATAAACAGAAAAAAGTAAAGGGAAGATTGGACAAAAAAATAACAATCAATTCTAACTGGTCAACAATAATAATCATTAGTTTATAATGACATTTAATTCTATGGTGCTTTAACATGTAGTTTTCTCAAAGCAACTCAATCTGGGTTAGTAGGTAGTGCAAGTATTATCCCACATTTTATAGATGAGGAAAATAAGTATCAACAGGATGAAATTATTTATCCAATGTTAGATATGGTCAGAGTCAATATTGGAATAAAGGTCTTTTGAGTCACAGGGTCCTTTGACTACATTTTCTTTTTTCTTTTTAAATAGTACTTTATTTTTCCATATACATGCAAAGATAATTTTCAACATTCACCTGGACAAAACCTTGTGTTCCAAATTTTTCTCCCTCTTGCCCCCCTCTCCTAAACAGCAAGCAATTCAATTCAGATTAAACATTTTCTTCTAAACATATTTTTATATTTGTCATACTGCACACAAAAAAATCAGATCAAAGGAGGAAAACCACAAAAAAAGAGAAAAAACCTAGCAAACAAACATCACCACCACCAAAAAAAAAAAAAAAAAAGGTGAAAATACTATGCTTTGATCCACATGTGGACTCCATAGTTTTCTGAAGGTGGATGGTGCTTTCCATCACAAATATATTGGAATTGTCTTGAATGACCTCATTGTTGAAAAGAGCCAATTGACTACAGTTTTCTATTACATATCAGACAGTGAAATACAGTGGAAGATGGTAAGTATGCTGAAAAGGAGAACTGAATTTGCAATCATATTTGGCTTCAAATCCAGGATCTATCAGAGATCCCATAAGACCTCAGGTGAAAATATCCCTTCTCCAGGCTCAGGATTGCTTCTCTGTAAAAGGACTATAATACAGTACTACTATTATAGGACTTCTTCCTCATATTAGTGTTGAGAAACTCTAAGGAGAAAAAACTGGGAAAGTTCTTTGGAACTGTCAAGGATTGAAATTATTGGTTACCAAGGGTTAACAAAGCAAGGTCTTGGTTATTTGCATTAGAAATGTGGCCCAATTCTGGGTCAGGCTGGGGAAGGTTTGGGTTTGGGTGGAAATTTGTTTACAAGGCTTGTCCAAGGGACTTAGCTATTGGGGGAAACTCACATCTTTCCCCTCAGTGTTAAAGAGTATTCTGGAATCCATTAGTTAATTCAGACTGAACAAACTTTTCAGGCTATTCTGCGCCAAAGACTATAAAAAGGAATATTGAATTGTTCCTCAGAGACGCTCTGGCTTCCTCAAGCTAGCTATTCAGGGTTTCTCTCAGACACAAGCTCAATTCCCAATCAAGAGGTGGAGCCTCAACAGAATAGAGAAAGAAGAGTTAGAGAGGGAGGGGAAAAGGAAAGTAAGAGGGGGAAAGAGAAAGAGGAGAGAAAAGGCAAGGAAGGTTGAGGAAACAAATGTGTTTGTGATTTGAGAGGCGAATGAACCAGAGGATCGGTATTTGTAAATGTCATCATCCTGGTTTTAGCTCCAAATAAAAAGAGTAGATTTTGGATAGCTAGTGGTGAGAAAGAGTATAGGGTAGGGAGGATTAAGAGTTAGTGGAGAAGTAAAAAATAGGGAAGAGTAAATGTAAAAATATACATAGATATGTGTATGTGTGTGTGTGTGTGTGTGTGTGTGTGTGTGTGTGTGTATGCACTGAGGTATAAAAATCAGATTATGGCTCTAATGAACCAAATGATGAGAAAGAAGAAGAGGAAACATAGTTAATGGAAAGAATAAGGGCCAAAGTAGGAGACCCATGATCTGCCATTTATTCATCGTGTGACCTTGGACTAGAATCGTCAATAGCTCCCTTTAGCCTATTATAATATAAACTCTTCATCTTGGCATTGAAAGTGCTTTATGATCTGAATCCATCCTGTCTTTCCAGGTTTATTGTATATATTCCCCATGAATACATGCTGCATTCAAACAAAACTAACTTGTTATTCTCCAAACTTGGCACTACATCTTTATCCTCCATGCATTTGTGCATTCCTTATGTCTGGAATGCATTCCCTTCTCATCTCTGCTTCTGAGAATTTCTAGTTAAATTCAAGTCCATATGCCATCTCCCTCAAGAAGTCTTTCCTTAGCTTTCTACTTAATATTTTCTTTGTCCTCAAATGATATTGTGCATACTTTTATGTATCCTCCGAATAGAATATAAGCTCTATGAGTAAGAAGACTGCTTTTCATCTTATTTTTGTGCATAGTTTTGGGCTTTGAATGCAATATGTGATTAGTAAATTCTTACTGGATTCCTTTAGAAAGCTTCTTCTATCTAAACCTATTGACTCACTTTTACATGAGAGAGTTGTAGTCAGTGATTTCTAGAATCCCTTTCATCTCCAACTAGAGACTCAAAATTTAAAAAGAAAAAAATTCCTTCTGACCTCAAAGACCTCATATTAATCTGGGGAATGAGGTTAGGAGATAAAAGATAAAGCACATATTTAACTAAATGCAACACTAAACTGAGTATAATGGGGCAAAGTGAAAGTTTGAGGAGGGAGAGAGCATTTTTACCTGGGGAGCTCAAGGAAGATGGCCCAGAAGTTATCCCAAAGGAAGAGTCTAAAAAGCAAAGATGAAGAAACAATTCATTCTACACTTGGCAATCAACTTGCATGAATGCATGGAGGTAGGAAAAAGTAGGTCAAGCTTAGAGGACCATTGATTTTGATGAAATCATAAAGTACATGAAAAGGACTGTTTTACTCTATAGATTATAGGAAATTACTGATGTTTTCCTTTTGTGAGGGGTAAGGAAGGCAATGACAATGTCAGACTTGGACCTTAGTAATGTCATTTTTTTATCTCTGTGGGGGACGGATTAAAATCCAGGGCTACTGTTTGAAGTTCCACAATGCAGTGGTATAGACAAGAGGTAAATAGTGTCTGAATTAGGATGATGGATTTTTGTGAGTGAAAAGAAACGACTACATTCCTTAATTTCCTCACTCCTTTTAACCCATTTTCAATTTCTTGTTCTGACACTTTATCAAGTCATTTCTGGATTGCCATTTCTGGATAGCTTGTGCCAATCAATCAATGATCCCATAGCTTCATTCACCTTTCCTAACTTTCGAGACCAAAATTCACCTACCTGCATCACAAATATTTGTCTCTATGTATTGTCTTCTCCTATTAGAATGTAACCTCTTTCTACCAACTTACACCTTTCAGACTGGATGTGGGAAAATAGGTACATTAAGGCAGAATTTGGGGAACTAAGAACTGGTCCAACTATTCTGGAGAATAATTTGTAACTACAGCCAAAGGATTATAAACACAATACTGTTACTAGGTCTGTATCTCAAAGAAATCAGAGATAATGGAAAAGGATTCCTATGTACAAAAATTTTTGCAGCAGCTCTTTTCATGGTGTCAAAGAACCAGAAACTAAGGAGATGACCATCAATTGAGGAATGATTAAACAAATTGTAGTATATATTTGTGATGGAACACTTTTGTGCTGTAAGAAATGATGAGAGGGTGGTTACAAAAAAAACCTAGAAAGATCCATATAAACTGAACCAAGTAAAGTGAGATGAAGTAGAAGAACAACGGACCCAGCAATAGCAATACTGTAATGAAGTAGAAGAACAATGGACCCAGCAACAGCAATACTGTAATGATAATTAACTATGAAAGACTTAGCTACTCTAATCATATAATGATCCACAGCAATTCCAAAGGACTCAATGAAGAAAAATTCTATCTACCTCCAAAGAGAGAACTGATTAACTGAGTATAGATTGAAGCATATTTTTTTCAATTTATTTTTCTTGCTTATTTTTTGTATCATGGCTAATGTGGAAATATGTTTTGCATGACTTCATATGTATAATGAATATCATATTTCTTGCTTTTGTGATGGATGGGGGAATGGAGAAGGGGAGAGAATTTCGAACTGAAAATTTAAAAAATTGTAAGAATGTAATCTCTTGAATGTAAAGGCTGTTTTATATTTTGTATTTGTATTCTAAACTGTGCACAATGTCTTTTGCATAGTAAACACTTAACATAGGCCTTTTCTTTCATCTATCCACCCATCTATCTACCCATTCACCCATTCAAGAAGTCAGACTTGAGGAATAAGGGAGAGGGAAGAATCAAATTTGGAGCTTTCTGTTCCATATTTTAAGGTCCCTTTCACTCAACATTCCAAATTCTGATTTGTAGTAACCTATGTTCTGATGCTATCTTTTACTTCTAATATTTTACTCTCTTTAAATTATACAAAATTAGAGGACCATGAAACATGGTGGTTGAAACACAGAATAGCAATATATCAAACATAGTGGTCACACATGTGATGATTGACTATATAATAAACTTGCTAAATGCCAATTACAATATATTTGATAAAATAGAATGCAACACATGTAGTAAATTATAATATAATTTGATAAAAATTTCTGAATGACAATGTAACAAATAACAATAACCTTGAATTAAGATAAATATGTGATAAACATTGGAAAGCTTCTTGGTATAGACACAATAGCCTAAGAATCAGAAGACAGGTTTCAGCTCTGTTATTGCTAACTTGATTTGTGATATAGAACAAAAATCACTTTCTCTTTTTGGACCTTAGTTTTTTCATATGTAAAATGGAAAATTTTTACTCTAGGTTCTCTTCCAATTCAGAAACTATATAAAATATGAGTAATTGTGATGGTTTAAATTACTCTCACTGTTAGGAATATTTGTATTTCAATAAATTATTGAAGATTAAAAACTCATCCCTCATCTCCAATTCCACTGTCCCAATCCTCCTTCCAGCCCTCATCATCCTTCCCCTGGATTACTGTAACATTCTCATAACTTCTTTCCCTGTCTCCAGCATTTCTCCTCTCCATTCTGTCCTTAATATAGCTGCTGAAGTAGTCTCTCTGATGCATAACCTTCATCACATGATTTCTCTGCCCAAAGACATTCACTGTTATCCTTTACTAACACGATAAAATAGAAATTGTTATGCTCTGATTCGAGGCCATCCTTAATTCATTTAAAACCTGATTTGCCTAGTCTATGGCAATGAGTTAACAAATTTATTAAGTGCTTGCTAAGTGCTAGGTATACAAAGAAAAACAATTCCTGCCCTTGAGGAATATACACTCTATCAAAATATGCAACATAAAAATAGCTAGATTTGTAGCAGATAAAGAATAGATAAAAAAAAATTTTCAGAGGAGACAGCACTGAAAGGGACTTAGGGAAAGGCCTCCTGCAGAAAGTGAAATTTGAATTGAGTCTTGAAGAAAGTCAGAGAAACTAAGAAGTAGAAGTGTAGGGATGAAAGTATTTTAGAGGAGAGGATAGAGGGAGTGGGGAAGAACAGCAAGTACATCAGTGAACCTTGTACCACGCAGTTTGTGAAGAGAAATAAAGGATAAGGAAACTGAAGTGATAGAAAGAGGCTGGGTTGTGAAACAGTTTGAACACCAGAGGAGATTATATCTGATCCTGAAGGTAGATATTAGAGAGTCATGGGAGCTCATTAAGGCAGGGAAGCATGTGTTTGGTATGATCATACCTTCACTTTTAAAATATCACCCTTGACTCCAGTATGAGGTATATACTCCAAAGACATCATTGATAGAAAAGAAAGACTCACATATATTAAAACTATTTATTATACTCTTTGTGTGTGTATGTGGCAGAAAAAAGCTAGAAACAGAGTAGATGCCCATCAGCTAGAAAAGCTAAAAAGATGCAATCTGTGAATTTAATGTAATGTTACTAATGGAACATTATGCTATAAGAAATTATAAACGTGAATATCTGAAACATTGAACAACTTACATGAAGTAATGCAAATCTTAGTAAACAGAGCCAAGAAAACAATTTACACAATGACTAAACAATGTAACAACTACAAAATAATCTAGATTCAAAGTTACAAAACGACAAAGAACCAGTATGGGCCCAAAAAAGAGATATGAGAAGATATAATACCCTATTCCTTTACAGATTTTTTGGTACTGTATTAGTTTGCCAATTTTTCTTGTCTTTTTTTTAAAAAGTCACTATTATAGGATATATAATATGACAATGAGGAAGAAGGAAGGGAAGGTATATAAAGGGGGTTTTATGTGTTGTAGAAGTAAAAGATAGCAAAAAAAATATATTTAAAAAAATGACACTGACAGCAGAGAATAGAATGGGGAAGACTCAGGAAAATCTAAATGGTCTGTTGCAGTAGATTTGAGTCTTGTCTTCTGCCTCTTGAATTTTCTTTTTATTTTTTTTTTTTTAGTGAGAATAATGTGATTTAATATGTTTCATTATTTTCTTTTTTTTTATTTTATAATAACTTTGTATTGACAGAATCTATGCCAGGATAATTTTTACACAGCATTATCCCTTGCAATCACTTATGTTTCGTTTTTTTCCCCTCCCTCCCTCCTCCCCCCCCCCCAAGATCTGCCTCTTGAATTTTCTAGCTATCACATTTGCCTACATAATGGAGGCTCAGCTATTGGAGCTTTATCCTCAGAAGACAGGTGGCATTCTCTGTGTGCTGTCAATCCATGTGAATCTACTTCTAAAAAGGTACAATGATGTGTGATGGAAGGGCTTTCTCCTATCCCTGAATGCTCACCCTACCCCCTCAATTTGGACCATGCATAAATATTCCATCACCAAGTTAACTTTGTGGCATAGTGATAGAATATGGAAATAGGAATCAAGAAGACCCAAGTTCAAATTCTGCCTTCAAAACCATCTAACTGCATGATTCTGACCAAGTCACTTAATTTCTCTATATGACAACTCCCTGAAATCAAGATAATAATGGGTTCTTGGAAGGATCAAATGAGTTCCCACATGGAAAACTCTTTGCCTATCTTAAAGTATTATATAAATGCTAGTTGTAGTCGCCACTATTGCTCCTGCTACTAACAGGTTCTTCTTCTGGTCTTCTAACAATGTGGTGAAACAATGAACTATTGATTTTCTACTTAGCTAGAATTAGGGTGAATTCAAAAGCCTCTAATTGGTCAAAGCAAAATGAAGAAGAAGATAGTTTTTTCCTTGTTCTTCTTGGCCACAATATGGGTGAGGGAGACAGTGTTATAAGCCTTTGGGCTTCCCATCTGGGATCTATAAGACTGTTTCTTACTTTTTTACATTTTGCTTTTTCCTCTTTTCAATAATATTACTATTTCCAGTAATAATCTTGTGAACTTTGAAAGCTCAGAATGATGAGCCATCAAAATTCTGGGAGCTAGAGTCCATACTAAGATTTGGCAGAAGCTAAGGAGAAAAATCCCAAGTGATCAGCTTGATTCAGCCCTGTGGTAACAGAGGAAAGGAGAACTCAGCACTTGACATTTAATGTGGAGTGAAAACTTTGTAGAAACTGCATTCAGTTTGAACCCACCTTCCCCTAGAGTTGAGGTCAAATAAGGGACTATCTGGCTTCTGGTTAATCCTGACATGAACTACAACTCTTGGTGATCCAGTGGCTCAACAGTGATTTTTAAAAATATTGTAACTGTCTCCAGAATTCCTCCACATAAAATTAGGAAAGAATACACACCAAAGGGCAAAGGATAGAGTAGTGTATTTATGACTAGATGGGGACAGCGCAAGAGCTCATCGTTTTAGCATTGTCTTGCTCATCTGAATAGTGGCTGAACAGAAACAAGGAAGCTCTTCCTTTCACTTTGCCTAATTAAGTCCTTTTGAATGCACACCAGTTCTTGCTCAGTAGCTAATCAACCGCCCATCTCTTCATCATGTGTTTAGAATATTGGAACCAATTACACAAGGTCAGTACTTGTTCCAAATCATGGAGCAATTCCCTTCCATTATAGGTCACCACAATTTTTCAGAAGAAGGCTCTCCAACCTTTTATTTTTCATATATATATACTTGAATAGAAAAAAATGGATTATGTGTAAAATTTATTTCTTCATGCACAACTTGCTTTTCTTTTAAGTAGATAATAACTTAAAATTTTTATTAAAGCTTTTTATTTTTGAAACATTCATGGATAATTTTTCAACACTAATCCTTGCAAAACGTTGTGTTCCAATTCCCTCCCCTTCCCTCACCCCTTCCCCTAAATGGCAATATGGTAAAAATATATGTTAAATCCAATATATGCATACATATTTATACAATTATCTTAATTGAACAAGAAAAATCACATCAAAAAGGAAACAAAATGAGAAAGAAAATAAAATGCAAGTAAACAACAACAAAAGGAGTTGAAAATGCTATGCTGTGATCCTCACTTAGTTCCCACAGTCCTCTCTCTGGATGTAGATAGCTCTCTCCATCACAAGATCATTGGAAGAGAGCCATATCCATCAGATCATAGTATAATCTTCTTGTTGCCATGTATAATGATCTCCCAGTTCAGCTTACTTCACTTAACATCAGTTCATGTAAGTCTCTGTAGGCCTCTCTGAAATCATCCTCCTGATCATTTCTTACAGAACAATAATATTCAATAGCATTCATATACCATAACTTATTCAGCCATTCTCCAAGTGATGGGCATCCACCGTTTCCAGTTTCTAGCCACTACAAAAAGAGCTGCCACAAACATTTTTGTACCTGTAAGTCCCTTTCCCTCCTTTAAGATTTCTTTGGGATACGAGCACAGTAGAAACACTGCTGGATCCATTGACAATTCCACCAATAATATATTAGTGTCCCAGTTTTCCCATTTCCCCTCCAACATTCGTCTAGATGATAACTTTAAACTTTCAAAGTTGTCCTGCTTGTTTATGCTTCTTAGTGTCTTCCTTCTGTTCTCATATTTATAATATTTTAACAGCTTTTTTCTTTTCTATTTCGTTATTTTTCTGTTGTATACCTATCACTCCTCATACTTTGCAACATCCCACCTCTTCAAAGAAAAGAAAAGCCCTCATAGTCAAGTAAAAACAAACATTGGCTGTGGCCAAGAAAACACATTATCTTATTCTGCATTTTGAGTCTATTACGTTTCTCTCATGAGATGGGTAGCATACTTCATCATCAGTCCTAGAGAATTATAGTTGGTCATTGCCTTGCCTAAAGTTCTCAAGCCTTTCAAAGTTATTTTTCTTTATAATGTTGTTATTGTCCTCTTGATTCTATATACTTCACTTTGCCTTATTTCACATATCTTCTTCCCAGGTTTTTTTTGTCATTTATTTGATATTTCTTATAGCATAATAATATTTCATTACATTCTTACACCATAATTTGTTTAGCTATTCCCCTACTAGACTGATAGTTTAGTGTCTAGATCTTTGCTACTACAAAAAGAACTGCTATAAATAATTTTGTACAAATGGTACAAAATTTTTCTTTCTTTGATCTCCTTGGGCCTACTGTTAGTATTACTGGATCTAAAAATATGCATAGTCCAGTAACTTTAGGATCATAGTTCTAGCTGCTTTCTAAGATGACTAGACCCAGCATCTTTGCTATGGAATGACTGCCAGTAGGGAATACTGCTCCTTCTCTGAGAATAGAGCTCCAATTCCAGGCCTCCATTACACTTGGGATGAATTTTAATGTAGTATGAAAAGAGCATTAGATTTAGAATGAAAAGATTTATGTTTGAATAGTAACTGTGCTACTTACTTCCTTTGTTACTGTGGATGTACATGTGTCTCTCAATCACAGTTTCTTCAATTGTAAAATGAAGGGTTTATTTTTTTTTTCTTTTTGTTAATATTTTATTTTATTTTTTTAATAACTTTTTATTGATAGAACCCATACCAGGGTAATTTTTTACAGCATTATCCCTTGCACTCACTTCTGTTCCGATTTTTCCCCTCCCTCCCTCCACCCCCTTCCCCAGATGGCAAGCAGTCCTTTACATGTTGAATAGGTTACAGTATATCCTAGATACAATATATGTGTGCAGAACCGAACAGTTCTCTTATTGCACAGGGAGAATTGGATTCAGAAGGTATAAATAACCCAGGAAGAAAAACAAACATGCAAGCAGTTTATATTCATTTCCCAGTGTTCTTTCTTTGGGTGTAGCTGCTTCTGTCCATCCTTGATCAATTGAAACTGAATTAACTCTCTTTATCGAAGAGATCCACTTCCATCAGAATACATCCTCAAACAGTATCGTTGTTGAGATATATAATGATCTCCTGGTTCTGCTCATTTCATTTAGCATCAGTTCATGCAAGTCTCTCCAAGCCTCTCTGTATTCATCCTGCTGGTCATTCCTTACAGAACAATAATATTCCATAACGTTCATATACCACAATCTACCCAACCATTCTCCAATTGATGGGCATCCATTCATAAAATGAAGGGTTTAGACTTAATTTCTAAAGTCCATTTGGTCAGCAAGATCTTCCCAGCAATAATTGCCCTCTCTTAACCTCAGCTCCCAAGCCCTTGATCACAAGTACCCCCACACAGGGTTCCATTGACTCACAACATCCTTCTCCCTATTCGATGGTGTCACATGGAGCAGCATGCTTAGCAAGATGCCATAACCTAGTCCAAGTACAGCAGAAGAGGACACTTTTATGCACCAGACTGTTCTCTGGAGAATTTATGGATGACCCTTACTATGTTAATTAGAAGTAGATTCACCTGGACTGAATTCTGGGCTAAGTACCTAGGAGAAGATTTTAGAGACCTATTCAGGGAATAGCATTTTAGGTGATATAGTAAAAACAGCACTATTCTCAGTCAATGGCCCTGGTTTGACTTCTGTTTTTATTTTTTGTTTTTCCTTATTTATTGACTCAAGTCACTTTTCCTTTTTTGATTTCAGTTTCCTCCTCCATAAAATGACAGAATTGTACTCAATGAGTTCTAAGATTCCTAGCACTAAAATTCTATATGCTAAGATCCCTTGCAGTTGTAAATATTTCAGGTTCATGATTTCCTATTGCTTGGGGACATGTCGAGCTTCTTTACCTTACCTACTGCCCTTGGCTTTTAAGCTTTAAAGAGACTGACTCAGAATAGGAGGTAGGAGAATGAATTTCCTGGTGTCAAAAACAAATGGCTTATATTCCCGAAAAGTCCAGTGCTTTGTCTGGAGCCTTCCAGGAAGGCTTCAGCAGCTGACCCAGCCTATTCTTTTCAAAAGAAAGGCAGGAAGTTTCCATAGGAGCCACTGTAACAACATTTCATTCCCCTTAGAAATTGCTGTGCTGTATTTTAAACCTCTATGCGGCCCATCCCCCAGCCATGGCAAATGTGGATCCTCATTGCATGTACACATTTGTATTTGGTTACATGCATATGTGAAGATGTATTGTACTTCTGCAAGCATGCCTATTTATGCTATGTTGTCTGCAGGTGCAGATAGGTTGATATGTTATGTATAGTGTAAGTTTGAACACAGGTGTGTGATGTTTACACATGCACATTCAAGGATGTCATGTGGTAGAGAGATTAGACTTGTTCTGCTTGTTCCCAGAAGGCAGAAAAAGAACCATCAGGAAGAAGTTGTAGGGAGGGAGCTTATGACTGTGTAAGGAAAGTATTCTATTAATTAGAGCAAAGGAAAACTTTGTAATAATTAGAACTAGTGAAAATTATAATGAGCTTTCTAGGAAAATTATGGATTCCCCACTACTGCAGGTCTTCAAGAGAACACTGAAGGACAACATCCCTTGTCATGAATACTGTAAACTTATGGGTTGGATTGATTCATTTCTGAGGTTCTTTTCTGCCCTGAGATTCTGTGAAAGAGTAGACTGTACAACGTTGCTTTTATGCTTCTTTGTGTGTATATGAGCACAACAGTATCTACTTCTCTGAAGCAGTGCGAAGAACATGAGTAAAGATATGCCCTTCAAAGCTTAACTTAAATGATACCTCCTCCAGGTAGCCTTTCTTGAGTTTTTCCAAATGGAAGTAATCTTTGCTTTTTTGAACCTCATATTTACTATATTTGGTAATTTCCTTATGACCTTATCATTGTTCTATTTTGTATGAAAAATATCTGAGACAATTGAACTTGAACTTAAGAGACAGGAAAGACATTAACAAGTAGGTATGAAATGAGGGGCATTTCTAGTGTAAGGAATGATGGGAATAAAGGCAAAGTCAGGGAATCTCCAGAGGCAGCCCTCTCTATTTTTGAATAGCCCTAATTGTTTTTTTTTAATTTAAAAAAAATTTTATATTAAAGCTTTTTAATTTTCAAAACATATGCATGGATAATTTTTCAACATTAACCCTTGGAAAACCTTATATTCCAATTTTTCCCCCTTTTCTCCCTACTCCCTTCCCTAGATGACAAATAATCCAATATATGTTACACATGGTAAAAAAAAAAAGTTAAATCCAACATATGCATACATATTTACACAATTATCTTATTGCACAAGAAAAATCAAATCAAAAAGAAAAAAATGAGAAGCAACAAAAAAGAGTGAAAATGCCATATTATGATCCACATTCAGTTCTCACAGTCCTCTCTCTGGGTATAGATGGCTCTCTTCATCACAAGATCATTGGTACTGGCTTGGATCATCTCATTGTTGAAAAGAGCCACATCCATCAGAACTGATCATCATATAATCTTATTATTGCCATGTACAATGATCTCCTAGCTCTCCTCATTTCACTTAGCAGCAGTTCATGTAAGTCTCCTACTGAATTGTTTCTTATAGAACAATAATAATCCATAACATTCATATACTATAACTTATTCAGCCATTCTCCAACTGATTGGCGTCCACTCAGTTTCCAGTTTCTTGCCACTACAAAATGTATAGCTCAAACTGTTAGAAAAAAAATTTTCCCCTATTAAATAGATTTCATTTTTTTTCAACTTCTTTCTTTTAAGTATGTGCTATGAGTCCAAGGAAAACAAATGTAATTCCCTTATTTGTAACAGCTGTTGAAACTCTTGGAGACAGCTATCATGTGGCTACTTTCTGGTGGCTACTTTCACCATAAGAAGGAGCCCAGGTCCTGTAAAACATTGTCATATAATATCATCCTGAAGCCCTTCAACAATCTGAGTGACCCTCTCTGTCCCCTGTTTTCCTGTTCATCAATTTTCTTCTTAAAATAAGGGATCCACAACTGCAGAGACAGTGAGTTGGCTCAATTCTCTACTAAATTAATCATTTAATCAACAAACATTTCTTAAACACCTCTTGAACTAGCAACTGGGGACACAAAGACATAAGTGAAATATTCCCTGGACAACCTCAATTTATTCAATATTATTTAATAAAATGACTTATTGATCATAAAGTTTAAATTTGATACAATATTAAGCATTAAATCAAAGAATGCAGTCAACAAAATAATGATTATCAAATTTATCTTAAATTTTACTAAATTATTTGGATTGTATTATGTGATTATAATTTAATGTTATACTACATATAAAAATAAATATTTTTATTTATTAACATGTGTAATACTCAAAGCTAATTGATTAATTAATGTGAGATGGTGTAATTTTATGATTAATGGGAAAGTATCAGAGTACACCCATTGATTACTTTAGAACCTAGAATTAGCTGGAGTATATTGTGAAGACAGCAATCCTATCAAAATAGAAAATAAGCCTTTTCTTGCATGGAAATCTAAGAAAAAAAATCAGTGAGACATTTTTCTAGCCTGGGTTGACACAGGAAGATTGATAAAGAGGTTCATGGACCCTGGAAAGAGGAAATTAGGAATGGCTATGTGGAACATTCTATATGGGGACATGTTCAAGAAGGTGTCCTAGATCCAGGACAAAAGGATATGATCTCATGAAGGGTACAGGAATAGGTATTAATTCTCAGGGTCACTCATTATAAAGTTCTGAGTCACAGAGCTAGAGTGGATAGAAGAGAGGACCTATGTCTAAGGGGCATATTCCAGGGTGAAGAATAGTCCAAGGCCCTGCAGTGTGTCCCAAGGAAAAAGCAAGTTTAGAAGAAAAAAAGCCATGTTGATCCAAGAATGGAACAATTCCAACTTCCAGCCCATGCAAAGTAAAATGAGCAGAATCAGGAAAACAAGATTATCAACTGTGAAAGACTTAGCTATCCCGATCAAGACAATGATCCAAAACAATTCCAAAGAATTCACGATTCCACCTCCTGAGAGAGAACTGATGAACTCTGAATGCAGACTAAAGTGCACTTTTAAAACTTAATTTTTGTTACATTAATGGAGGTGGGGGAGGTGGTAACATGGCTAACCTGGAATTATGTTTTGCATGATTTCAAATGTATAATCATAATCAAAGTGCCTGTCTTCTCAAGGAAAGGGAAAGGGGAGAAGATGTGATTGTTAAAATGATTATTAATTTTTTCTACATAATTGGGAAATATTGGGAAATAGAAATAATTTTTAAAAACAAAGTCAAAATATAAAAAACGAATTTTTAAAAATTAAAGTATCTTAAAAGTAAATACAACTGCTTTAGAAAACACAATGGAGAAGAAAAAAATTAAGACTCATTGAACTATGTGAAAACCACTATCAAAAAAAGAGTTTATATAACATTTCCCAAGAAACAATGAAAGAAAACTTTCCAGATCTCTCAGAACCAGAGGATAAATTGGACATGAAAAGAATACACCTCCTGATAGAAACTTTGAAATAAAAACTCCTAGGAATATTATAGCCAAAATTCAGAGACTCCAGTTCAAAGAAATTAATGCTACAAGCAGACAGAAATAAGAAATTCAAGGAGATGTAAGCAAAATTATATTTGATTTAAAAGTCATACCTTGCCTACCAAAAGTAAATTGGGGGAAAAGGTTGCAGGGGTGGAGAATGTACTGGACTTCCCAGCATTCCTGGTGCAAACATCAGTGCAATTTTTTTTTTAAACTAGAAACTTTAGAGTGCAAACACAGCAGACAAGAGAAACATAAAAAAGGCAAACATGAGTGAACAATCATAAAAGAATAAATAAGGTTAAACTGTTTACATTCTAATATGGGGACAAGATTTGTATCCTCTCAGAATCCCTTCATCAGGGATTATAGAGGAGTTACAGTTAGACAGGAATCCTGCTATGCCTTAATAAGGTAAAAAGAAGACTAGAAAGAAAAAGGTGGGAGGTATGTGAAGAGAGAGGACAGATGGAGGAAATCTCATATAGTTGGGGTACACAAATAGAAGTAGAAGAGGAAAAGGTAGATAGAGACTTTCTCACATGAGCTAGTCAAAAAAGAGAAAGATACATATACAAAGAAAAAGATACAGAAATATGTTTTATTTAACAGGGAAACAGGAAGGAAAGGGAGAAGAGGGGAAATAAGAGGGAGAATAGATTAAAGGAAGAATTAGTTCAAAGCAAAACACACTATATTTGAGGATGTACAAACATATTTATATCAGCTATTTTTGCAGTAAAGATTTAGAAAATGAGGGGATGCCCAACCATTGGAGAATAGTTGAACAAATTATATTATATAGCTGTGAAGGAATATTAACTTGGCATTAAAAAATGATAAAGTTACTTTAAAGAAACCCGGGAAAATCTGTATGAACTAATGCAGAATGAATACAATTTATACAAAAACAAGATTGTAAATACAAACAACTTTTAAATTTTATGCTAATTTTTTATTTTTAGATCCAAATTCTCTCTTTTTCCACTTTGTGCCTCCTTCACCTCCCCTCCTACCAAGAAAGAAAAACAAAGCCTCTGATACCACATATGTAGTAAACAAATAAACAAATTCTAGGGGAAACTACATAGTATATAGTAGATGGAGCACCAATCTTGAAGTCAGGAGGACCAGAGTTCAAATCCAGCTTCAGACACTTAATACTTAACTGAGCTGTGTGACCTTGGGCAAGTCACTTTAACCCTAATTACCTCGACAACTAAAAAAGAAAGAAAACAAAACAAAACAAATTTCTACATTGTCATAAAAAACAAAGAATTATGAAAGGCTAAGAAACTTTGATTCATGAACTATGACCAATTTTGATTTCAGTGGACTTGAACTATTCTCTCTAGCTCCTCATAGAAAAGCAAAGTACTCAGTACATATTGAGACTTTTTAGGAAGACATGGTTAATTCAGGAATTCATTTTGTTTGACTATACATATCTGTAACATTCTTTTTTCTTTTCTTTTTTCCTTAGCTACAAAGGAGGGCAGAGGTAGAAGGAAGAAAAAACAGATTTTTGCTGATTGAAAAAATAAAATATAATTTAAATTTTTAAAAAATCAACTTCAAAGGGGTAGAATAAGAAGCTGTGGCTGGATGATTATTTGTTTGAAAAGAATCTGGGGTTTAAAATAACTGCAAGTTCAATATTAGAAAGTTATATGAGGAAACATCCAGAGATGTCTGAGATTGTACTAGAAAAGACAATGTATCTAGAACTAGAAAAACAAAGGTCCCACTGTGCTCTATCCTGGTCAGAGCACCTCTGAAATAGGATATTTAGTTTGAGACATCATATTTTGGGAAGGACATAGATAAGCTGGAAAGTGATATACAGAGGAAGATTACCAGAATAGTGAAGGGACATGAGAGCATGCCATGTGAAATTTGGTTGAAAGAACTGGAAATATTGAACCTGGGAGAAGAGTGTGGTAGGACATTAAACCTTCTTCAAATATTTGAAAAACTAGCATATATGGAAGAGGCAGTAGATTCATTCTCTATGTCCCCAAAAGGAAGAATCAGTAGTAATACATGTAAGTTGCAGAGAGGCAAGTTTACTTTCAATGGAGGGAATAATTTTCTAAGAATTAGAACTATCCAAAAACAGAATGAGATGCTTTGGGAGTTAGTATGTTCTTCCTCACTAGAGTTCTTCAATCAAAACTTGGACAAGAACTTGGTGAGCATATTTTAAAGGGATTAATATTTAGATATGGGCAGTGATGTGCTAGTAAATGTTTAACAACTGGCTGGGAGGAGGAACAAGAAGTGTCCTCAGGAATCACTTTTAAATATGATATATATTATTAACATTTTCTCTGGCACTTTAGGTCTAGACAATCACAAAACAAGAAATGAAGCTCTAGGTATAAATGCTCACATTGAAAATTTAACAATAGAACAGCCCCTTTGGAGCTGGCTCTAACACACTCCAGGGTAGTGGTCAGACTAGGCAGCTTCTGAAAACTCTTCCAACTCTGAGATTCATTATCTAATGCACCTGGAGCAGCAGGCCAATTCTGCTTTCGAATCTCCTCTTTTCCAAATGCAATTTTCTATCTTTCTTTCTTATTTCCTTTCTTCCTTTACTCTTCCTTTCCTTTATTTTTCTTTTCTTTTTGTTTCTTCCTTTCTTCCTTCTCTTTCTTTCTCCCTTCTTCCCTCTCTTGCTTACTTTTTTCCTTCTTTCTTTCCTCCTTTTTCTCCTCCTCTTCCTTCTTCTCTTCCTCCTTTTCCTCTTCAGGGTTCAGCTAATATATAATATTCAGCTAATTTTTCTCACTCAAAATTGGCCTTTCCCAATTTCCTCAGTTGTTAGTACCTCTCTTGAAAAATCACTTTATTTTTTATGTACTGCAAATATTTACCTATATCTATGCTATATACCCTCAGCTTGAATATACACTTTTATATTTATATTAAGTTTATTATGTTCATTACATTTATATCATATATTATACTATATTACACATTTATTTTATATTATAATATATGTATTATGTTATATATATTATAATTATAGGTATTACATATTATATTATGTAATTCTAGGGATATGAATATAAATATAGTAGTTACTTATAAATGTGTTAATTGATTAATCAAATTGTTCTCCCCACTCTGGTTCTCACATTCTTTTATGAGTATGTTTTCTCAATATATAATATTATTCTCTTCTCTCCCTTTAAAAAAGAATCTATCCTATTCCTTTTGAATAATGTCTCCCGTTTGGTAGGAGTCACATTACAAGTCATGGGCTTCCTCCTTCCAAGACTTAGTAGAATTAAGGAGGAAAAAAAATCAAGAGAAAGAAATGAGGACTGACTACATTACAAGCTGTAGCACTGGTACCTACTACTTCTTTCTTCAAGTGACATGGAGGCCTCAGGAAGATTGGATCACTGATCTGGGTCAGCAACTACACTGTATAACCAATTCCCCCAAGGGCCTGTCTGATGTCAACCTCAGGGCCAGTTCCATTGTCTTATTTTAAGATGGGAATGAAAGATACAATCCACACTCTAAAAATACTGACATGTACATTTAGTTCCCTGTTGGCACAGGTATCAGATACCTGGTTCTGGAAGGGGCTCAGTTGACAAAAACCTGATGTTTGGGTAATTGATAGTTACAGAGAACTAGACCTATGCTAAAAGTAAAGTAGGCTGTGCTTGTATATATCACAATAGACTTTAGGACAAAGAGACTTCCAAACTTAGTTCTTGATAAGATCTGAGATAGTGCCCCCTAATTCACTGGTCAAGTGATAGCAGCTCAACTATTCCATTATAATGGATAGATTGCGGGACCTACTGTCAGGAAAATCTAAGTTCAAATTCAATATCAGATACTTATTTGTTGTGTTATCCTGGACAAGTCATTTGACTTCAGTTTCCTCAACTGTAAAATGGGGATAATAATATCAACTACCTCCCCAGATTAATGTAAGGATCAAATGACAAATCAAATAATATTTATAAAATGCTTAGCACGATGCCAGGCATGTAATAAGTGTTAATAAATACTTGTTTCCTTCCTAGTTACCCATATCAGTTGTCTAAGACCATGGAACTGGTTTCTGAAAAACAGCCATTGCTGTCTCACAATTTCCTGAAACATTTGGGAAAAAATATAACCCGTCATCAGACCAATATTCAAGTCTTTTGAATTTAGAAAGATCCATCTCTAGCAAATTCTGCCTTTTCCCTCAATAGCTCACTAAATTCCACTGATCTTAATCCATATGATCTTGTCATAAGAAAATTACTGTTCCTATAGGAACAGAAAAATGTGCTTCGCTATTGCTTATAAGGTCTTACTCTTTTCATAGAATCAATAAAGGCAATAGAACAATGAATAATAAACAGTATAATATGGAGCTGCCTGTTTAGTGCTTCTTTAAGATCTAAGCAGTTTTTGGATGCAGCACATACTGTATTCCAAATCTAGCTTTTCTAGAAAATGCAGAGTTCAGTTTAACATCCCACCCCACCTCCCCCCAGCCTTTCCTTTAATTGAGCAAAAACATATGGATGATCCAATAAAGTTTGTAATTAATGTTTGACTCAAATATCCAATAGGTCCAAGCTTTAGAAGGCTCAAATTTGAAAAGAGAGGTTACTTATAGCCCAAAATATGAATTCAGGATACAGTGGAAATTTGCATTTTGTAAAACCAAGTCCTTTTTTGTCAGAACTCTTTTCTGGCTACCGTATTTGATGTGCACTCAAAAGTGCGGAGGCAAGAACAAAGCATAAATAGACATTCTTTTCTGATTGCTATCTTGCCTCCTCTGCCTCCTTTTCTCTGACCTTATCCTCTAATTCCTGGCACTTCTCTTCTTCTGTTGAATAATGCCACTTATACTTACCTACTTTTTGCTTCATGAGCCCCTTTGGAGTTTTCTTGGCAGATATAGGAATGCCATATCCTTCTCCAACTCTTTTTACAGATGAGGAAACTGAGGTACACAGTGACTTGCCCAGGATCACCCAGCTAGTAGTATCTGAAGCCAAATTTGAACTCATGATAATGAGCCTCTCTGGTGACAGGCCAGAAATTCTATCTATTGCAACACCTAGGTGTCCTTTTATGTGCTTATTTCCTTTATTCTACTTTCCCTAGAGCAGCAAAAGCAAGGGAGGGAAAAGGCAGAAATCAGACTGAGGGAGAAGGGGATCACATAGTAAATAGTCCCCATTTTGCAAATAATTAAATTGATGCACAGATGGGGAAACTGAGTCCAGAAGATGGGAATTGATTTGGATAAGGTCTCAAGTGAAGCAAGTTGCAAAGCCCTGATAGAACTAAGCACTTCTGATTCCTTGAATGAGTGGTGGGAGTAAAAGAATGTTTTCTCCACTCTTCTTTGATATGACATGACTGTTTTAGTTTAAGCTTGGCCCTCAGGACCTGTGCATCTCCCATTGGCCTTCTGCCATGCATCTTCAGGCTTGGATGGTTGTGAATGATTACAAGGGTGATGGGGCTACTGCTGCTCTTCCTAGTTCAGTCTCACCTTACAAAGCTCTAATATACCCTCTTGTGGACAAAGAAGGGAAAGGAGCAAGGGAGGCAAGGAAAAGCAGATTGAAGAGAGGAAGGAAAAAGGAGAAAAGGAATGGGAAAATATGAGTAGGGAAGAGGGAAAATGATTAGGAGGGGAGAAGAAGGTCTTCTGAATCCAGTGGAACATTCAGTGCTAAAAAAGATTACTATTCCCTCTCAAGCACTGTTTAAGGAAAGACCTCAAAAAGGAAAGGAGTAGGAGAAGCCTGTGATGTCCCCTTCATGGAATTCTATGATATTATGGCCAGAAGGTACTTTAGAATTCAGAATGAAAGAACATAGAACATAGAATGTTATCAATGAAATGGACCCAGAAGTCATCTAGTCAAACTTTATTCAACTTTCCACAAATGAAGACAAACAAGTGATTTGTTTAAGTTCACATAATGGTGAAGTTATTTGTGAGGGTGTTGATTATGTCCTCTACACAGCTTCTAGTCTCTAGAATCCCCAAAGGTAGAAGTGTCATATGTGTAGAATCATTGGATCACATCCATATGTATTTCATATACATGAAATTATAATTAAAGGAAACTTGCCGATCATCTGGTCCAATCTCTTTTTATACATGAGGAAATCATGGCCTCTACCTAATGGTGATGTGACACTGAAGAACACAGGGTATAAGATGAAGATCCAAGAATTGGATCTAGATCCTCAGACTCAGGGTCACCTTTCTTTTTACTGTCCTATGACGCCCCTTACTTTACGACATTCCGACTCTGTAGACAATAGGAATAGACAACTGGAATAATCATAGAATGATGGCAGTAGAGAGGGTGTGGAACCTAAGAACCTAAAATTTTACAGCACAGAATCTCAGAAATTTAAGGTTACCTAAATCATCTGCCCCTTCCCCAAATCATTATTACAGTTGAGGAAACAAACCTGAAAAGAAATTTGCAGAGGATTGATTGTATAGTAAGTTAATTCACCTGGGAAAAAAGTTTGATTCTCCTTGATTTTCACTTATAGGTTCTAGAGTCAACTAGAGGCAGGAGCCCCAAGTGTTTTATTGTTGGCTTAAGTTGCAAAGGGCTCCTAAATCGTCTCAAAGTTGGTGAGCCAATGTAGTTTTGCTGAATTAACAAATCATAAGCCATCTTCTTCCTAAGACTCCACGGAAACAAATCCTTCAATAGACTTTGTTTGTTATCCAGATTGGTTTTCTTCCTGAAGAAAACTCTAGTCCATCCAAATCAATGCCTGTTACACTGCCAGCTCAGTCCCCAAGAGCTCAGTCTATTTCTGTGTGAAGTTATTTTTGCTACCTGGACAACTCCACCCCAGTCTTAGCTTAGCTCAGCCCCACCCTGCCTTAATCCATCTGGACTGCCACAGCAAAATAAATAAATAAATCTATAAGATGCTGATGCTATATACTGAGGAAGATATTAATAAATCTGAATGCTCTGGAGTTTTAAACAGGGGGTTGTAAATGCTCTCTACTTACCAGAATTATCTATACTTGACCCCTCCCTGATAGAAAAACCCCAAATGGCTTATGGTTACTGACCTTATTAATGTCATCATACCCATCATTAACCATCACCATCATTGTATTACTAGATTACCCTTATACTTTGGTTCTGGAACCTTGTATAGGTTCAATCTAAAATTTTTGGAATATTTGATTATACAGATCTTGGCCTAAGCCACAAGTGCAATACTCCCTATTCCCAAACCAAGGCTCAGAAAGGCTGTTACTTCAGACATGTCTGACTCTTCGTGACTTTATTGGGGGTTTTCTTGGTAAAGATACTGAAATGGTTTGCCATATCCTTCTCCAGGTTATTTTATAGATAAGGAAACTAAGGAAAACAGGGTTAAGTGACTTGTTCAGTGTTACACAACTACTAAATCTCAGAGACCAGAACTCAAGAAAAGGAGTCTCCCTGACTCAAGGCTCAACACTGTATCCATGGTGCCACATATCTGCCCCAAGACCAGAAATATAATAGTTATTTTAGCCATAATAGGAATGTAACTAAAAGGAGAGAAAATTTATGAATAGAGCCATTTTTCAATCTTCTGCACACAAATGAAAACAACTCCTTATAAATTCCAAGAGGATTATATTTAGTTGTTTCTTTAATTATCAGAAATCATATTGCGATTTGTGAAAGCATATTTGAAAAAGGGAACTAGAAATCTCTAAATTTATAACCCAGGGTGGAAAAATATTTAAATTCACTATTTTCTACTTCATGAAGGTTTCAGGAGCCTTTTGGGAGCAGTTTGAAGATCTTCTAAAGCTACTTGAGGTAGTGGGGAAGACACACTAGAGATCTGTGAAAGGAGACTAGTGTAAGAGAAGATGAGATGAGTGGAAAGAGGTAAATTTGGAATCACAACTTGAATTTGAATCTCCACTCTGCCTCTTACTGGCTTTATGACCTTGAGCATGTCACTTAAACTCTTTTAAGCCTTAGGCTTTACATCTGTAAAATGGGGGAGGGGCTTTCTTATTTTTAAGGAGCCTCTCAGCTCTATAACTATGAATCTATAATTTCTTACCTTGGCTCCATGGCCATCTGGATTATGCCTGGAATTCTAGATCTGGATTGGAGAAAAACATGACAATATTATTCCATGTACACTTTTATTTTTGTTTTGAGCAGTCATGACTTGTTTTCTCCATCTTCGTTCACAACTTTTTTTCAGCAGCCAATGTTTTTGTTATCTCTTGACACTCAGAAGACTCAGCTTCAATAAGAACCCTTGTTGGGCAATGCCATTGTTCTATAGACAGACATATAGCCGCTTGGGAAATGTAGTTCAAGGAATTTCTTCTAACAAGATGTGTTCCCTAGGATCCAACTATCATAGGAAATGACATTCTGGATTTTTTTTTTTAACTTATACTCACCCACTCTTATTACAACTTGCCATTATAATGTGTCCTAAAATTTACAAAGTGCTTTTAGGTACAGCAGACGAAACTGACTTCAACAGATCCACAGAAACATTGGACAGAGATAGAAAGGCAGAAGAAAGGAGAGAGGAGCCTGGTCTAATGAAAAGAGCAGTGAATTTGGAATCATTATCTGAGTTCTAATCCTCAGTTTCTTGGTCTCTAAGATGATGGGCTAGATTTTTTTCAGTGGTGGTAAACTCAGATAGAACTGCAAAAAGATCCCCAAGGATTGCATATTAACTTAGAAAAAACACATTAATATTATTTATCTTTTGTTATATTTTAATTTTTGTTAAATATTTACATTTTAATCTGGTTCAGTCAATACTTGGGAGCTTTGTGGGTTGCATGTAGGCTACTGAATTATAATGTCTAAGGTCTGGTAGTTTAACATTCTATATTCTCGATTCCTTTTCAACTTCAACAATTCTATTATCTATTATTCTAAATTTTAAGATTTCCTTACAATGCCAATAACCTGTGATTTTGTTTCATTTCAATATTTTTATATCAAACCATTTCTGTTTCATTCAAATTGAATATATTGGACTACATTAAGTTCTGGCCTTCAGTGAAGCTCAGTTTTTTTCTTAGAAATCATAAACTATGAAACAACTGAATCATGGAAAATAATAGTTAATAATGAACAGCAGCGCCAGCCTTCTGCACAGTGTAAAGCTGGGGAATTTGTTTTTGTTGCACCTATCACTTTTTTTTCCCATGAAAAATACCTAATCCGACCATATGTAAGAACCCTCTCCACAACAACCCTGTCAGGTTGGCATCCAGTCTCTGCTTAAAGATTTTCACTAACTGAGAGCATTTTCTTAGGCAGCCTGTTTTAGGCAGCTCATCTCATTATTGGAGAGCTCTGATTGTTAGTCAATCAGTCAATTAGGCAGTCAACAAGCACTTAAAAGCCTTATTATTTGACAGACACTGTATAGACATTGGGGATACAAAAAAAAAGTTTAAAAAAGAAGACAGTGTCTACTCTCAGGGAATGTACATTTTAATAGAAGAAATAACATGAAGAAATAGCAAGACATACACAAGATAAATACACAAAAGATAGGGGAAAGGGAATAGAAATGGCATCTGGGAAAATTGGGAAAGTCTCCTATAGAAAGTGGGTTTTGAACTGAGTCTTGAAGGAAGCAAGGGAAACTAAAGCAGAGTGAGGGAACATGAGGCATGAAAAATAATCAATGCAAATGTGTAAAATCAAGATATGGATTGACTTGTTCAAGGAATTGAAAGTAGGTCAGGGTAGTTGGATTGTAGAGTGTGTGAAGAGGGCTAAGGCATAAAACAAATGGAAAGAGAGAAAGAAGGCAGGTTATACAGAGCTATAAATGCTAGAGGACTTTATATTTGATCCTGGAGATGATAGAGAATCACTATATTTCATTGAGCAGAGGGGTGGCACAGTCTGAACTATGCTTCAGAAAAATCACATTGTATAGCTGACTGGAGGATAGATTTGAGAGGAAAAGGCATGAGGCATGAACACGTAGAAGACTATAACAGTAAAGATGCACATGAGAGAAATAATAAAGATGTAGAGGAGAAAAATAGAAATGACAAGATTTGACAGTGGATTGATTATATGGGGAAAGAGAAATTGAAGATGATATTGAAGTTGGAAGCCTGATGACTGAAAAGACGGTGATGGTCTCAACAGTGAAAGAGAATTTAAGAAAAAAGGAGAGTTGGTCTTTGCAATAAGATTGCTATCTGAACATGGATATTGTGAAAATCACTGCTACATCTTCACACTAACAGTCAAGGAAAAGATTCACATTAACACTGTAGTCACTGGATACATAGACTCTGGTAAATTCGCCACAGTTGGGCACCTCACCTTTAAATGTGATACAATTGCTAGAAAAGTTTGGAGAAGGAAGCTGCTAAGATGGGGAAAAAAACTTCCAAATATGCCCAAGGCAGAACATGAACACAGTATCATTATTGATATCTTCCTGTGGAAATCTGAGCTCAGCAAGTAATATGTGACCATTGGACACAAAGATTCTATCAAGAACATGATGACATCATATTGTGCTTCCTGATTACTGCAGTGTTGGTGAATTTAAAAGAGCCCTTCTGACTACCACACTAGGTGTGAAATAACCTACAAAATTGTCAAAGAAGTCAATACCAATATTAAGAAAAATCGGTTACAATCCTGACAGTAGCTTTTGTATGGGTTCCAGGTTGGAATGAAAATATCATGCTAGAACCATGCTTTTTGAGCTGAAAAGTCACTCATAGGGATGACAATGCTAATGGAACTACACTGTTTGAAGCTTTAAATTGCATTTTGCCACCAACTCATCCAACTGAGAAGCCTCTGCATTTACCCTCCAAGATGATGGTTTTGGTACTATACCTGCTGGCCATATCGAAACTGGTGTTACTGAAAGTAAGGGTTCACAGTCCATCAATCTTTTTTTTTTTAATTATAGCTTTTTATTTACAAAACATATGCATGGGTAGTTTTTCAACAACCTTCTTTTCCAACTTTTCCCCTCCTTCCCCCCACACCCTTCCCTAGATGGCATATAATCCAATACATGTTAAATATGTTAAAGTATATGTTAAATACAATATATGTATACATATTTATACAGTTATCTTCTTGTACAAGAAAAATCGGATCTATAAAGAAGGTAAAAAAACCTGAGAAGGAAAACAAAAATGCAAGCAAATAATAAAGAAAGAGTGGAAATGCTATGCTGTGGTCCACACTGATTTCCCATAGTTCTCTCTCTGGGTATAGCTGATTCTCTTCATTACTGAACAATTGGACACAGCCCATCAATCTTACAACTGCACCATGAAGCTTTGAGGAAAGCTCTACCTGAGAAACTCTGTTGGTTTCAATGTCAAGAATGTGTCTCAAAGATGTCTGCTATGTAATGTGGCTGGTGATAGCAAAACTGTTCTGTCCCTCAAAGCAGCTGGCTTTACAGCACAGGTTATTATCCTGAACCATCCATATCAAATCAGGGCTGGCTAGGCTCCTGTTCTAGATTGTCACACTGCTCACTTTGCTTGCAAGTTTGCGGAACTGAAGAAGATTGGTCATCATTCTAGTAAGCACCTGAAAAATAGTCCTAAATTCCTGGAATGTGGTAATGCTGCCATCATTGGTGTGGATCCAGAAAAGCCTATATATGTGGAGAGATTTTATGATTATCCTCCTCTGTGTTGCTTTTTGTGATATGAGGCAGACTGTTGCTGCTGGGGTCAAGGCAGTTGACAAGAAGGCAAGGTCACAACCTCTCCACAAAAGGCCCAGAAGGCTAAATGAATATTCTGTACAACAGTTGCTACCCCAGTCTTAATCAGTGATGGAAGAACAGTCTCAGAACTGTTTGTCTCAATTGACCATTTAAATTTAATAGTAAAGGACTAGTTAATGATTACAATGAATCACAAAAGTTTCAGGAGGAAAGGAATGTTTTTTGGACCATTTGTTTTGTAGCAGTTTTATGTTATTAGTTTTTAAAGTCAGTAATTTTAAATGGAAACAATGACAAAAATTTTGTCAAAGAATTTCAAGATAATTAAGATAATTTAATGAGCAAAAAGAAAGAAAGGAGGAGGTTGGAAGAGGAGAGATAATGAGTTGTGTTTGGACATACTGAATATGAGATGCCAATGGGGACATCCACTTCAAAATGACCAAGAGGCAGCTAGAGAGTAAGTTAAAACTTAAAAGAGAAACTAAAGATAGATAGGTAGGTAGGTAGAGCATTTATATTAAGTACTTATTATGTACCAGGCATTACAAATATGGGAATAATCTATATAGAAATGATCATTGAACCTAAAAGTACTGATGTGATCAACAGGCAAGATAATATAAAGGAGAAAAAAAAAGAATGTCTAAAAACTTTTCCTTGTCTCGAGTAAAAAATCTGTCCCTTTGCAAATTTGACTTATTTATCTTAAGTTTTGCCTTCTGAGAACAAGAAGAAAAAGTTTAATTCCTCTACATTTCACACACACACACAAAAAAAAAACACCTTTTAGATATATAGTACTCAGTTCTCCTTAAATACTCTTTGGGGGTAACTTCCAGCTCCATCTCTCAATCAATAGTCCATGAACCCCCAATTCCACTGAATCTCCCTAACCAGTCCAGAATAAATCACTTGATATCATAGTAAAATTAAGAATCTTTGCTTAAAAGAATGAAAAGTAAACAAGGAGTTAGATCATGCAGTAAGACCTTTAACCATCATTTCTTATATCTACCTGTCCCAATTCTCCAGAAACCATTGTCTGAGAATCCACTCCTCATCCTATATCTCTAACATAATAGGAGGGGAAAATAGGCTACTTTTTTCATGCTTGGGTCTCCTGAAGGGTTCAGTATATGCCAGCAGCTCTACTGGATCATGCTCTCTCTCTCTCTCTCTCTCTCTCTCTCTCTCTCTCTCTCTCTCTCTCTCTCTCTGTCTCTCTCTTCATTTATTCCCTAAGCTGGGCTCTCAGCATGGCACTGCAGGCTAGCAGATGGAAAGGGGTATGAAGACTTGCCAAATGGCCAAATACAGAATCATCAGTATCTGGAAGGCATGACTTACAATGCTGCAAAGCATTGTGGAGAATTTTATTGCTTCCTCTCAAGAAATTGAAGAAAACATCTCCTGTCTTTACTTCTAACTAGGAATGCTAACACCAGTGTACTGCCTCCTACTACTGAACCAACTTGGATACGCTAACACATGCGTGGTTTATATATAATTGAGAGGAAATCTTCCTTCACTTTCTATTTCCCTTTCTTTCTCTGGCTCTGTCTTCTGTACCTGATCTCATTCAACCATGAGATTCCCATTTTCCTTTCAAATAGTGCATGCTGAAAGTTCCATGTCCAATTAGAGTGCCTATGGAGATAATATCATCACCTGCTGAGCAGACATATAGACTTCCGTAGTTCCAAAACAACTTATGAGGGATCTATGAAAATAATTTCCTAAATCCTCTTTCCTGCTATTTCTATGTCCTGATTCCAAATGATCTCAATGAAAATCAATTGTCAGAGCTGTGGATAAAATAGCAATATGGACAAAAGTTGTCAATTCCATTAGTATAGGGAATCTTCAGGTAAGAAAAATTCCTTAACCAATGAATCAAATGAGTTGATAAATTGAAAACCTTAAGAACACTATAAAAATTCTAGCTTTGCTATGTGGGCACCATTTCTGAAACTCATATCATCCTTGCTTTAAGGTCAGTTCTCTGTTCCCTACACTGCATTAAGCTCTCTGGTATTTCAGGATGCAGAAGGCTTACACTAATGTGTCAACAGAGAACAGAAAAATAGTATACACAATAGAATGAACATTGTATCTGGAGTTAGAAGACTTAGGTTTCAACCCATGTTTTGCTGTTTACTACCTAAGGTTAGAAAAGGAGTATAACAAGACTGTATAGTATTAAGTTATTACTTAATTTATATGCAGAGTGAATCATAAAAAAGCCAAGCTGGATGAATTAAAAGCCAGAATAAAGTTACCAGGAGGATATCCACAATTCCAGATAGATAGATGATACCACTTATGGTGGCAGAAAATGAAGAAGAATTAAGAAGATTTTTTGATCAGAGTGAAAGAGGAGAATGGAAAAACTGACTTGAAGTTAAATGTTAAAAAAACAAAGATCTTGGCAATTGGTCCCATCATTTCCTGGCAAATCAGAGAAGAAATGGAAGCAGTGTCAGATTTTATATTCTTGGGCTCAAACATCACTGCAGAGAGTGACGACAGCTATGGAATCAAAATATACTTGCAAATCTGGAAAGCATACTAAAAAGCAGAGATAGATCACCTTGCTGACAAAGGTCTATGGAGTCAAAGCTATGGTTTTGCCAGTGGCAATATGGGAACAGAGAATTGAACTAAAGGAAAGCTGAGCACCACACAATTGACATTTTTGAATGTGGTGCTGGAGAAAACTTTTGAGAGTCCCTTAGATAGCAAAGAGATCAATTCTGTCAATATTTAAAGAAATGTAATCGGGCTGTTTACTGGAAGATCAAATACTGAAGTTTAATCAGAGAATGAGAAAAGAAGACTTATTGGAAAAGATCTTGATATTGAAAAAGATTGAAGGCAAAAAGAAAAGGGGATGGCAGAGATTGCCATTTCTTCTGGCAAACTTAATTCTGGCTTTTGATTCATCTAACCTGGAATTTCATATGATATACGGGTTTTCTTGGCAAAGATATGGATAGTTTGCCATTTTCTACTTCACACCATTTTACAGGTAAGGAAACTGAAGCAAACAGGGTTAAATGACTTACACATGGTCACGTAACTATTAAGTGAAGCTATATTTGAATTGTCTTCCTGGATCCAGACCTAGCATCTTACCCATTGCACCACTTAACTGCCCTGATGGCCATATGGTTATGAAAAATTCAGAGAAGCATGGTAAAACTTATATGAATTGATACATAGTGAAGTGAGCAAATCCAGGAAAACAATATATACAATTATTAGAAACAACAAGAATAAGCAGTACCATATAATTATAAATACTAAGGTTGAACTTGGGAAAGGGTTGAAAAAAATTGCCCCTTTCCCTTCTCTGCAAAAGTAGGGTGTGATAGCTGTGTGATATTGAATATACTGTCAGATATATTTGGGATTTTGTTTGATTTTGTTGAACTGCTTTTATTCTTTTTTTCTGGACAAATGACTCTGGACAAGTTGAGAGAGAAAAAATTGGAAACAAAAGATTAAAAGAAGGAATAGAGTTAACTGAAATTTCATCCAGAATTGGTGGCAAAGGTGAAGATAAGGATAATATGTCTATTTTGGAATGAGGAATGAGAAAGGACGTTCTCAGGATTTTCCTATCTCAATATATTCCTCTCTTAAAGACAATCAGCTCTGAACAACACTGACCTCTGCTGACCAATGAGAACCATAACATCCAGAGAAGAAAACTGTCCTCTCAAGGCCTGAGGCATCGGGAATTTCTTGGAGGAGTTTGGGTTGGGAGATATGGAAGAGTTAGAACAGGAATTTTTATGTAGAATTTATGAACTTGTCTTTTTTTTTTTTTTTTTAAGAATTGTATTTCATTATAATAACTAAGAGACAATTAGATGGAACAGTAGATAGCTTTCCATGCCTGAAATAAGGAAGACTCATCTTCCTAAGTTCAAATCTGGCCTCAGACACTTACTTTCTATGTGACCCTGACCAATTAATTTACTTAACCTTGTTTTCCTCAGTTTTTTTCATTTGTAAAATGAGCTGAAGAAGAAAATGGCAAATCACTTTAGTATCTTTGCCAAGAAAACTCTATATGGAGTCACAAGAATCAGACAAATGAATATGACCAAGCAATAATAGTTTCAGTATAATTGGTTTCCTTTGTACAGGAGGAGGGAGGAGGAAGAGGAATGAGATGATAAAAAGGAGGAAGACGAGAAGGAAGACAAGGAGAAAAGAAGAAGAAAAAGAAGATGAAAGAAGAGAAAGAGGATAACCATCTTTATATAAAATGTTAAGATAGGCAAAGTACTCTATGAATTCTATCTCACCAGATTTCCATAAAAACCCTGTAAAGTATTATAATTATGATGATATTAATAATAATTAACATTTATGTAGTATTTACTATGTGCCAACTACCGTCTTAAACACATTACAATTTTTATCTTATTTGATCCTCACAATTATCTTGAGAGGTGGGTATTACTATTATTCTCATTTTACACTTAAGGAAACTGAGGCAAACAAAAATTAAGTGACTAGGCGTGTAAAGTGAGATTTTCCTGTCTTCCTTTGTACAGTATTCCACTTAACTACCTGTATATTTTATTTTTTTGCATTTCAAAGCACTATTCTGATAAAGATATTCTAATATCTGATCATTTTAGGTTTAGGTTTCACCAGATTTAGAGGATGGAAGCTCAGATGTGGGAATAGGATGGAACATAGACATATAATTGTAGTGAGGTTGAGTGAAAAGAATACTGAATCTGAAGCCAGATTCATGAATTTGAATCCTAGCTTTGGCACAGGTGATCTCTGTGACCTTTAACTTCTTTAAGTGTCATTTTCTCTTCTATAAAATTAAGCAGAGGAAAGAATGGGATTAAATTAGAGTATCTACAAGAGATCTTCCAAATGGAAAATCCCATGACTCAGACTGTACCAACAGAGCTGGGAGGAAGTCAGATATGGAAGAAATATCATATCCAGGATTCAAGTCCAAGGCTTCTGACTTCAAATTCAAAGCTCTTTCATTCACATTGTACTGAAAGAAGAAGGAATATGTCTGTCCCAGCAGAGCATTTCTGCTCTACTCTTATCATTCCCCAAAGTTGCTTATCCCAATTCCATTGCCCAGCAATACCCAAAGAAGCTCAGGTCAGCACTACTCAGCTCTGACCGAACGGGAAAGTTGGTGTGTGTGTGTGTGTGTGTGTGTGTGTGTGTGTGTGTGAGAGAGAGAGAGAGAGACAGACAGACAGACAGACAGAGACAGAGATAGAGACAGAAACAGAAAAAGAGAGACAGAGACAGAGACAGAGACAGAGACAGACACTCCCCCAAACACACACACACACACTCACAGAGAGAGACAGAGACAGAGACAGAGAGGAGAGAGACAGACAGACAAGAGAAAGAGAGAGAAAGAAAGAGACAGAGAGACAGAGATAGAGACAGATTACCGCCCCCCCCCCCCCCACACACACACACTCACAGAGAGAGAGAGAAAGAGAGAGAGAAATGTCAGTATGAATGTATATCTCTCCATGGTTCCTTGGGGGCTGAGGAGGTAAGTAGGTAAGGTGGCAGATGCAATCTGTCTTCAGTGCTGATGCTGCCTGATTACCTGCTTTTTCCTATGTTTCAGACATATCCACCATTCCTTTCTAGCCTTCCCCAGGGCCTTAATTATAATATTTCAATATTTCAAGGACCCTGATTTCATCAAGAAACTTCTTCCGACAAATCAAAGGAGGGTAGCACAATAATATGATGGGTGATGGACTCAAAGGAGCTGGATTCAAATTCTGCCTCTGCAAGTCATTAACTGTGTGAACTTAGGCAAATCAGAACCTCAGCTTCTTTCTTTTTTTTCTTAATTAAATTTTATTTTATTTCTAGGTCGTACTGTTTCCCTCTCAATTATCTATATCCCACTGAAAAATCAAGAAAAATGAGACATTACAAATATATATTGTAAAACAAAAAACATCCTACTCTGAAGACTTAAGAATTTTTATTAACTCAGTTACCAATCTCAATTATACATGTATATATGTGTAATATATAATATGTTTATATGTGTGTATTTATATATTTTTATTACTCTATAATATTTATATACATGCATACCTCAGTCTGCACATTGAATCTATTACCTTTCTATCTGGAAGTAGACAGTATGTTTAATCATGACTCCTCTGGAATAGCCATGGGTCATTGTGTTGATCAAAGTTCTTATGTCTTTACAATATCATTGTTATCACAAAACTGTTCTCCGGGTCCTGTACACTTCACTTTGAATCAGTTCATGAAAGTCTTCCCAAGTTTCTGAAACTACTCCTTTTATAACTTTTTATAGTACAAGAGTATTCCATCACATTCATATACTACAGCCATTCCCTAATAGGCATCCCTACAATTCTTTGCCATTACAAAAAGGGCAGCTACAAATATTTTTGAACATACGTGTATTTTTCCTCTTTCTTTGATTTTGAGTATAAACTTAGTAGAACTATCTCTAGGCCAAAGTATATACACAGTTTAATAGCTTTCTGGGCATAGCTCCAAATTGCTTTCCAGAATAACTGGACCCAGTTCACAGTTCCATCAACAGTGTACTAATGTACCTGTTTCCCCACAACTCCCCCAACATTTGTCATTTTCTGTTTTAGTCTACTTTCAGGTCTTAATTTCTTTTTTCTGAAACATGAAGGGACTGGATTAGATGGCCTCTGAAGCCCCATTCAATTTTAGACCTCTCTTTGCCCCCAGATCTTCTCCTCTTCCTAATTTTCTTTATCTAAGGTCATTATATATTTAAAGATATTTGGAGGGGTTAGAGGGAGAATTCAGTGAGTCCCTGCTTTTACTGTACCATCATGGTCCCACTTCACTTCTTATAACTATCTAGGGCACCACCATCTTTCCAGCCATCAATGTTCACAATATAGATTTCAACGTCACCCTCTCTCACTTCCTCTATCCAATCTGTCACTGAGTCTTGTTGATTCTACTTTCTTAACATCTCTCATCTATGTCCCCTTTTTCACTCTCATACTGCCACCACCCTGGTACAGGCCCTGATCATTTCATGCCTGAACTTCTGTAATGTTCTGCTTGTTTGTTTCCTTGCCTCACGATTTTCTCCACAACAGTCCATCCTCCCTCAACTGTCAAACTGATCTTCCCAAAGTGAAGGTCTGATGGTCACCCTCCTAATCAATAAACTCCAGTGGCTTCCTGTCATAGCATCCAGGATCAAATAAAATTTTGTTTTGTATGGGACTACCTGCCATCTAGGGGAGGGGGTGGAGGGAAGGAGGGGAAAAGTTGAAACAGAGATTTTTGCAAGGGTCAGTGTGGAAAAGTTACCCTTGCATATGTTTTGTATATAAAAAGCTATAATAAAAAAAGAAAAAATAAAAGAAAATTTCGTTTAATGTTCAAAACCCTTTATAACCTTTTATAACCCTTTATAACTCTCTTACCTCTTGGATACAGTGACACTGACCTTCTTTATTGTTTCTTGCCTAAGATATTTATCTCCAATTTGGGGCACTTTTCTTGATTCTCTGTCATATTTGAAATTCTTTCCTTTGTGTCTCTCTCTGCTGATCTGTTTTTTTAAGTTTTACCTAATATTTGACCTTTTATAGAAAATTTTTTGTAATACTTCCTTTTAAATGTTATTTTTTTAATTTATGAAATAAAACAAGCATTTCCATAAGATAGAATAATAAAAATTTATTTTATATGAAACTACAAATCTGTTGATACAACTTGCTGTTCTTTCCCCCTGTAGATCATTTTCCTGTTTATCCTGAATAAAACTTGTTTGTACAAGTTGTACATGCATATTATCTCCCATTGATCTATGAGCTCTTTAAAGGTGGAATTGTCTTTTCCCTTTCTTTGTACCCCCATATCTTAGCATTAGTGCCTGGAATGTAATAGATATTTAATAAATGCTTATTGACTAACTGAGACCTTCTGTGACAGGAGGCCTTTTTCATAATTTCTTCAATATTTCCCCACTATAATGTTTACGTAACTAAACAAGAATTATTTGAATTTAGATTATTTGGGGAAATGGAAAGTGTCCTGGTTGGGATGCCAGGAGATCTGGGGTCAAGTTAAGGCTTGGCTTTGCCTTTAACTTGTTTTTGTACAGAAAATATTCCTATTCAACAATCTTCAAGCCATTCTACAGAATAAAATTATAAAATTTCAAGACTGGCAATGACCTTTGAACACAGAAATTTAGAGCATAGATGCTATACATGGATGGAGTTTCAGAGATCAAATGTCTCTTTTTATAGATGAGGAACCCAATGCCCAGAGAGGGAAAGCATTAGAAAGGCAGCAGTAGAATAGAGATTAGACTTCTGTAACATAGCACCAAGTCCAGGCTCTTTAAGCCACATTCTATTGTCCAGATAACTTCTTGATTTTTATCCAGGGCACCACCATCCTTCCAGTCCCCTAGGATTGCAGACACAGCCATCCATGGCTCTTCACCAACATTCCTATATCCAATTAGTTAAGTCTCATTCAGCTTCCCAATGTCATCTCACCTGTCCCCTTTCCTCTACTAACTCAGCTTAAAGAATCTTGACTGGGTGCTGTGTTACAGGAGTCTAGGGTTCTAATCAGTTTCTTGGTTTCTAAGATGGACTTGACTGGACTTTTATCAGTATTGTCAATCTCAGAAGTCAGGGCCACTAAACTATACATAAGAATCCCTAAGGACTGCAAGAAATAAAGAAGGAAAGAAGGAAAGAAAGAGAGAAAGAAAGAAGGAATAAAGAAAGAGAGAGAAAGAGGGAGGAACAAAGAAAGGGAGGAAGGGAGGGAAGGAAAAAGAGAAAGAGGAAAAGACTCTTCTTCTCCTCCTCTTCCTCTTCTTCCTCTCTCCCCTCTTTGTACTCTCAGATTCTACTAGAATGATTAGCACTTAGTGAATGTTTAATAAATACTTATTAAAAAAAAAAAAGCAAGAAGAAAGAGAGAGAGGGAGAAAGATCTTTGAATGACAAAAAAAAAAAAGGTAAGGAAAGATAGTGGAATTAACATAGCATTTTGAGTCTCAAGATCTGGGTTCAAATTTTGACTTTGTTCCCTGTGACCTTGGATAAGTCATTCAATCTTTCTGAGCCTATGGATTGGGAGAGAAAACTTTTGATCTCTTCCAGCTCTAAGTTAATGATCCTATGATCCTAGACCAAGTCTAAAGCTGCATTGTATTAGATAGCAATGAATATAGGTGATAATATTTGTAAAGAATTTTAAGGTTTTCAAAGAACTTTATAATTATTCTCTCATTTTATCATCAGAACAATCCTGGGGAAGTAAATGCTATTATTTCTACCCATTTTACAGATTTAAGAAACCAAGGCAGGCAAATTCTAAGTGAATTGCCCTAGGATCACATAACTCGTTGGTGTTTGAAGCAAGATTTAAACAAAAGTCTTCATTACTCAACTTGAGAGCTTTCTCCCCAATGCTGTCTAGCTGCCTCATTCTACTACTACCACTATCACTACCACTACTCTGTCTCTCTCTGTGTCTCTCTGTGTGTCTCTCTGTCTCTTTCTTTCTCTCTCTGAATCTCTGTCTATGTCTCCTCCCTGTCTCTCTCTCTTTGTCTTCTCTCTCTCCCTCCCACTTTATCTTTGTCTCTGTCTGTCTCTCTCTGTCTCTGACTCTCTCTATCGTTTTCTGTCGGTCTCTCTTTTTCTGTATCTCTCTCTCTCTCTCTCTCTCTCTCTCTCTCTCTCTCTCTCTCTCTCTCTCTCTGTCTGTCTCCACCTGTATCTGACTCATTCTTCCTCTGTCTCTGTCTTCTGTTTTGTCTGTCTCTCTGTCTCCTATCTATTATAGAGACAGCAATAAGGAGCATAGCTGTTGGAATTCTCTGTGGATATAGGAGAAAAGGAAGCTATTTCAGAAAGCAGCAAAGCATTCAGAAATCCTATACTTTCTTTCCTTTATTTCTCTTTTCCTCTCTCTGTTAAGAGTTGGCAAATCCAAGTCATAGGACTTTGTGTTAGTGATGATGTTGATTGGGTAACTGTAGAATAAACTATGGTTCAGTAATCTAGTCAATGAACATTTGCAGGACTGCTCTTGTGTCTACTGTCACCATCCTGTCTAATACTTTGATAATCACCCTAAATACCCAATGGTCCTGCCAAAGAGAGAAGACTCTGTTATACCAGAGCACCCCCCAGACCCATAGCACAAGAGGCCATCAGTTCAATTGCCAATCTAGTTGAAATTTCTTGAAAGGATTGAGAATTGCTGAATTCTTCATGGCTCAGAATCATAACATTCTAGAATGTCAAAACTGAATGGGACTTTAAAACATTGAATATAAGAATCAGAAATAACTGCAGAACAAAGGGCAGAATTTAAAACACAAAATGTTAAAGGGCTAATAGAATGCTAGGACTATTTTAAGGGCAGCTAGATTGTGCAGTGGAGAGAGTGCTGGGCCTGAAAGTCAGGAAAAGAATCTTCCCGAGTTGAAACATGGCCTTTGACATTTACTAGCTGTGTGATTATGGCCAAGTCATTCAGCATTATTTGCCATAGTTTCCTCATCTGTAAAATAGATAGCAAAAAGTAGAGAGCAAATCATTCTAGTGTCTTTGCTGAGACACCCCACCCCAAATGGGATCATGAAGAGTCAGGAATGACTGAAAAGGACTAATCAAGGTGAGAGTGCTGGGGATGCAGTTAAAGAGCCCACAATCTGATGGGAGGGGGCAACATGCACGAGGCAGGAAAGTGAGGGGTAATTAATTAGGGAGCACCTGGTGAGAGGCAGCATTTTATTCCATGGAGTTGAAACTAGGAAGAATAGCAAGATGTGTTCTGTCTATTCAAAACTGGGATCTGTAGTAAGTTGTGAAAGTAGGGCTGAGAGCAGCTTTCTTTCTAGCAACATTATAATTTATCCTTGATTCAATAGTGTCTCCATTGGAAAGGGGCTTGGCTTAATTGACCTTCAGAGTTAGGAGCTAGGAATGTAGATAAGATACAGTTTTCTCTATAGGGGGAGCAGAAAAAGAGCCTTAGAGCTGTACAAAGGAAGGTGACTAGGGAACTAGGATCTGACCTGCTTAGCAATTGTATTCTAATCTTCAAAATCCAGGCTTTGGGGGGCTTTTGTCCCCTTTTCCCTTGGGTTGGGAAAGAAAATGGCAGTGTCTGTTTGTCTCTCTTTTCTCTGTCTCTGTCAGTCTTGCTTTTCTATCTCTGTCTCTCTGTCTCCCTGTCTCCCTCTCTCTTTCTTTCAGTCTCTGTCAGTCTCTGTTTCCCTCCCTTCCTTCCTTTCTCTCTTTCCTCCTTCTTTTCCTCTCTCTCTCTCTCTCTCTCTCTCTCTCTCTCTCTCCTCTCTCTCTCTCTCTCTCTTGTTCTCTTCCTTTTCTTCTTCTCCTTCTTCTTCTCCTCCTTTTCTTTCTTTCTTTCTTTCTTTCTTTCTTTCTTCTTCTTCTTCTTCTTCTTCTTCTTCTTCTTCTTCTTCTTCTTCTTCTTCTTCTTCTCTTCTTCTTCTTCTTCTTCTTCTTCTTCTTCTTCTTCTTCTTCTTCTTCTTCTTCTTCTTCTTCTTCTTCTTCTTCTTCTTCTTCTTCTTCTTCCCTTTCTCTGTCTCATTTTCTCTCTGTCTTCTGTCTGTCTATCTCTGTTTTTCTCTCCTATTTATTCTGGAAGACAGCAATAAGAAACATAGTTTGTTGGAGTTCTCTGGGGGTGTAAGGGGAAGGGAGGCTATTTCACAAAGCAGCAAAGCAATCAAAAATCCTATTCTTTCTTTTATTCCCTTTCCCCCCCTCTCTCTGTTAGAAGTTGAGAAGTCCAAGTCATAGGACTTTATATTAGGATAGACCCAATTCCAGGAAATAGCAGTCCATTGTCTTTTTTTTTTTTTCCAGGAGTAAGAATGTGACATATTTTTAGGATTACTCTTGAGTTTTGTTTTCATTGTGTAAAGTCATTTTTGGTAGATTTATACCTCTTTGAGAAACAATATAACATGGGGGAAAATGTGGTGGGTTTAGAATCAGGGGATTTGGGTTTACTTCCCAGGTTCTGCTGCTTATGACTGTGTGACCTTGGAAAAATCATTTAGAATCTCTGGGACTCTTATCTGCAAAAATGAAGGAATTAGACTAAATGACCTTCTAAGGCCCTTCTAAATTTAAATCTATGATCCTGTGTATATGTTTACTAATCTTGGAATTTCCACTTAGAGAGCAAATACTTGGAAGGTATTTACTTATACTGTATTTGAATGTTCATTATTAAGCTTAGTATTTGCCCTGTAAGTCAATATCTCTGAGTTTCCTATTAATATTTCTCTTCAGCAAACTTTATTTTCTTGGGATTCAGTTCCTCAAGGGGTCTCTTTCTCATTGATAAACAGAAAACTTCCCCTTCAGACTATGACCCCTGGTGCCAATCTTTCCTGAGAACAATTATACTAGAAGGGAATTTGGTATTAATTGTTGACTATGACATTGCCAAGGTAGCTTCTAACACCGATTTTTCATAGCAATTTCTTCCACTGAATTAGGCAGATGCAGCCCAAACCATTAAGTTCTGTGTTTCTGGCTGACATCTCTGTTTACCCCTATCACTTAATCTGCTTCCCTCCCTTGGGACCCATTATGCATTTCACCAGAATTCATTTGAGGAGGTACACCCTGTGCTTTGGTGCAATCAAGCACAGAGGCCTAAGACCTGAGGTCAGAGCTCAAGCCACCAGTGCTGGATAAGAAAGCAAGAGGTATCATGAATCCCCAGAAAAAAGTCCTCTTTTCTGGAGGTTCTTGGTTCTTCATTTCTAAATTCAAGAAAAAAGGCTAATCTGGGGGAGGGGGTGAAGGGAGGAAGGGGAAAAATCGGAACAGAAATGAGTGCAAGGGATAATGTTCTAAAAAATTACCCAGGCATGGATTCTGTCAATAAAAAGTTATTAAAATAAATAAATAAATAAAGATTTTACTTTAAAAAAAAAAAAAAAAGACTGCTGGCTGCTTGACTGGTCATCTGCAACCCAAATGCCCAGCCATGAAAAATTATTCCATTCCCCTCCTCTAGCAATGAGCAGAGCCTGTCTTTCAGAGATCTCTTAGGCTAACTGAATCTTTTTCTGGTAAGGAATTAAGAATTCCCTTGAAGCAAAAATTATGTAGTAGTACAGTGAGAAACAAATAAGAAATTATATTCTGGTGATTATATACGCTAAGGTTCTTTCCAACTCTAACATTCTATGTTCTAATATGCCATATTGACTATTTTTTCTCTAGTACCTTATACACAGAAGGCACTTTTAAAATACTTTTTGGAGTAGTTAAATTAGAGGTTTTAGAATTTTGTGTCCTAAATATCCTTCCAGTTGAACATCTGCTTTGTAGTGAAAAGTTAGTTTGTTAACTAATATGGTATTTCTGGATAATTTACAGTTTGAATCCTAGAAAGAATGGATTCTAGGCATATCTAATATATTCTCCATACAGCTACCAAAGTGACATTCCCAAAACCCAAATCTGACATAGTTTTAAAATCCTCTGTCTCTCCTTTGCCTCTCAAATATAAAAGCATTCTCTTCTGCCTAGTTTTGAGAATACTCCATGACTTGCCTCTTACTTACCTTTCTAGATATATTTCTAATTAGTACTGTTCACTCACTCTTCTTTCCATTCATTTCCCTATAAACAAGAAGACATCTCCATTCTCTATACCTTTGCTCAGGTGGTCCCATGGCTTGAATGCATGTGTTCCCTACTTCTGACTTGGTAGTCTCTTAGCAAGGACTAGATACTACCATCTACCACAAAAGCTTCTCTGAATCGCCTTAATATTAGTATTTTTTTCCCCTCTTTAAATTCCCTTGTACATAGTTTACATTCACATCTCTGTCTATACCTGTTATATCCCCTTAGTAGAACGTAAGATCTTGGAAAATAGAAACTTGTCTCATCTTTGTCATTATCAGTGCCTGGCCACTGTGTCTGGGACTTGTTAAGGACTAATAAACAAACAAATATTGGATTGACTTGAAATGAGATAAAATGAACAAAGTACATCTCATGAAGACGGATAAAAACTTGTGTGGAGTCTTGTAAATCTTATCAACAGGGTTAAAATAGAAGAGAGAGGAGAAGGGAAAAGGCTAGCCATACTAGACAGATGTCCCAAGATAGAAACAATATGTTCCACAAAGGAACAATAGCAATCAAGAAGATCAGCAATTCACAGATGATAACATCCAAAAAAGAGCTCAGACAATAAAAGCCATGAGTTCTGATGTCTCCACACAAACAGTGATATGGTTTGTGAAATAAACAGGGTAAACTAGAAAACAAAAAAGCATGTTTGACCTCATAGATATCACTGAGATATAGTATTATTTAACTCAGGACCAGAACATGACTATGGAAGGCCAAGCTGTGCTCAAAAGGATTAGAATAAAAGAGATGATAAAGGAGCAATCAGTCAATGAAAATATATTATTCTGAGTTCCTCTACCCTAGGCAGGTTACTTAGAGAAATTTTTTATTCAATATTTTATTTTTCTCTTAGTTACATGTAAAAACAATTTTAATGTTCTTTTATTTTAATTTTGAATTCCAAATTCTGTTCTTCCTTTTCCCTTCCCTTCCCCTCACTAAGAAGACAAGTAATTTGACATGTTATACATGCAAAGTAATGCAAAATATATTGCCATGTAAATTTTGCTGTAAAAAAAGACACAAACAAAAATAAAACAAATAAAAGTAAGAAAATAAAGAAAAAGTATATTCAATTTGCATTCAGGACCCAGACTGCTCTGGAGGGGAAAGTGAGGCAGATGACCTTCACACAGCTTTCCCTCACTAAAATCCAATTCACTGGCATATCATGGCATCAACTCCCTGATGTCTTGGTCCTCTTTGAGAATGAAGGACAGTTCACAAGTACAGAAACAACAGCAAATGATTTGATATTTGAATTACATATTTAAGGACAGTTATGGGAGTGGAGTTTATGGCACAAGAAGCTAACATGAAGGAACTTCAACCAGAACAAACTTGAAGAAAAGACTTGGGGAGATATAATCTCTGTCTATTCAATATTTTAAGGTTGTCATAGGGTTATTATTCTTGGCACTTAGGAGCAGAAACTGCAGCGACAGATGTGTACAATATAAGGAATATTTCCTAGCTGTTAGAGCTGTCCAAGAACAGGATAGACTTTTCCTTCACTAAAGATCCTTATTTGCAGAAAGAATGACTACTTGTTAAAGCTACCAAAGAGAGGGTTGGGGTATAGATTATGCCAGATGATCTCTGAGATCCCTTTCAATTAACTGAGTTTCTTGGAACCATGAGATTCACTTTCTGTATTTGTTAAATGTAAGAAAAGATGGGACCTAATAATCTCTAAGGACTCTTATAATCCTAAAATCCTATGACCTTATTCTAACACTATAATTTTCTAAGGTTCTTTTCAGCTCTCTTTTTATGCTCGGTTATCTAAAATTTCATATCCTAAGATCCCTTCTAGCACTAGAACTTTTTTTTTTGTTTTCTACTCTACCATTCCGAATGAAGAGGAAGAAAATCAGTGTCACCTAAATAAATATATATTGACTGACTGATTGATCTATTTTTAAGGTAAATAAATGTATGACTTTATCTACAACAATATCAGACATCTATCCCAGGAAACAGGGGAAATCAAATTTTCAAGGTTAGAAGAATGTGGGAAAGAACTGGAAGAGAATTAGAAGAGATAAGGTATACTTTGGAAGAAAACTGGGATTAAAATAGTGAGATTTCTCAATGAGATCAGAGGGGATGTTGTTTAGCAAGCAGGATATAAGGGAAAATATGACAAAAAAAATGTCTAAAATGAGAAGATTAAGCTAGAAGGGGGAGAAACTCTAAAAACTGTGTCCAAAGCTGAATCCTAAATTTCTATTATGTACCTGTTATGATCTAGCTTGAAAACAATATGGCCTTCACTGTAGCCAAATACTTTCTGATGCACTCAGAAAGACTGGAATGATTGTGAGTTCCTAGTGAAATGACTCATCCTAAAAGGGGGGGGGGGAGAGGAATTTGGGGGAAGTTAAATTCTTGTAGCCAGAGCTAACAGATTCCTAACTGATTGCCTTTGGGTGGTGGCCACAAAGGAGAGAACCAATTGACTTCAGGATATCTCTAGGGACTAAGTTCGATGGATTTTCAGAATCTATAGAAAACACCCAGGGGGAGAGAGTTCAGAGGCAACCAGGATATGTGGGAATGCTTATAATTAACAAAGATCCAAGGGTAGGATGCAAATTGAAAAACCTTTAAAAAAAACAAAAACCCTTAAAACTTGAACATTCAGGTCACATGAGGTCAGATGAGATATGTAAGCTCCCTTTGAGCTTTCATTCTGACATCTCTCCAGAGCTAACCTTCTATGTTCTAATAGTCCGATGTCTTAAGGTCCTTTTTTCTAAAACCTTATTTTGTGCTCTCACATTATATTATTCTAAGGAAATTATTTATTCTGGAAATCTGTCTGTATTTGATGCCTTCACTAAGAGTCGCTAAGTATACAAGGGCACAACCTGGGATGAATCCAAAGCCTGTTTGTGCTAATTAACGGCTTTAAAGCACTTTAGTACAATTTAACTGAAAGTCTCTAACATGGACGCCAGTTCTTTATTAAAAATGCATAAGTCACCAATAAGCCATTCAATTAAACTGAAAAGTGCATAGAGAGAAATGCCACACCTTTTCAGAAAGTGATGAGTGAGAAACAAAGAGAGGAAATAGTGCTATCTAAGGAAAGTATACAGACTCTGGAGGCAGAAGACCTGGGTTCAAATTCTGATTCTATTACTTGTTAGCTGGGTGGTCTTGGACAATTTACTTAAATTCACTGAGCCTCATTATCTTCATGTGTAACCCCTAACTTCCTACAGAAATAGATATAATAGTGGGCTATCTCCAAGCTAGGTCATAACAGGTACACATTAGAAATCCAGGACTCATCTTTGGGCACAATTTTTATAGCCTTTCTCCTTCCCTATTGTGATAATTAAAAATTTTGAGAGACATAGTTTCTGGATAATTTAATCCTTTTATTAATAAGGACAGAAAGTTATTAATTAAATATAGCTCTCTTAGACCAAAGATACCCAATGGCAGTAAGGTCACTGTTTATATACTCTTTGAAGAGGAGGTGTTCCTAAGGGGTGCCTACTCAATTTTGATTGGTTATTGAAATGGGAGATGTGTTTTCTTGAAGAACATGACTTAGATTATTCAAATCTTGGTCAAAGAAACATCAATTTTCACATCATCTGTCTTGATAATAGGAAGAATCACCACTTTCCCAGGACCTGTCTGATAAACATAATAAGCAGGAACACATCCATTAGCTCAAACTTAGAATTTCTTTTACTGTTTAATTAGATCTTGGCCTGGTAAATCTTTGAGATTTCTCACACTGTTTGGTTTCTGGATGAGGAAGTATAAAAGGAAAAAAAAAACCTTTGATCTTAATACAATAATTAGTTGTTAAACATAAGAGAGAAATATTCACTTCTCATACTGTAGAGATATTATAAATAATCATCTTATAAATTACAGTGTTATAGAACCCAGCACTGGATCACAGACTCACAGGATCCACAGTATGCTACACATAGTAGGTGCTTAATGAATACTTAAATAGTGTTTAGAGTTGACAATACTTTAGAGATCATCTATTTCAACCCCCTCATTTTTCATATAGGAAACAGGTCCAATAAGATTAAGTACTAGGGCCAAAGGTCATAATAAATAGCAAAGTCAGAATTCAGGTCATATTGTCTGACTCCATTTCTAAGCAAAATACTCTTCCACTAAGCCACACTAGAAAACATATTTTATTCATTTCTTCAGCATTTTTTTATTATGGTTTTTTCTTGACTATTTAAGTACCCTCTTATTCAATTCAACTCAACAACCTTTTGTTAAATGTCTACTATATTTAAGGTATGGATTTACCATCATATAGGTAGTTAAGTGGCATTGTAAATAGAACACTGGGCTTAGATTCAGGAAGATTCATCTTCATGAGTTCAAATCTGATCTCAGACACTTACTAGTTGTGTGATCCTAGGCAAGTTACTTAACACTGTCTGCCTCGTTTCCTCATCTGTAAAATTAGCAGGAGAAGGAAATGACAAATCACTTCTATATCTCTGCCAAGAAAATCCCCAAAATGGGTTCTAAAGAGTTGGACATGACTGAAGTGACTAAACAATAACAATAAACTTCCTTTATAATTCTCATTCCATCATTTCAATCTGGTTTTAGTGTTTCTGACTTGTCTCTTTGACTACTGGATGTTCTTGCTCATAAGCCCTAGTTTAAATGACATTTTGTTGCTTTGGCCTCTGTTCCATTTCTGCTCAATTCCCCTAACTATGTACATTTAGATTTCTAGGACTAAATGTTCTTTCTGGTTGTTAGCATGTGACAACAGGCTACTCATTGATGGAAAATGACACTGTCAACCAGACGGAACCAGTCTCTAACCTTTGTATGTCTGAAGCCTCCCAGAGCAGGCTGGAGACAAGAGAGTCAGGAATCAGAGAGAAGTTTAATTTAAAGTGAGAGAAATGGCTTGCAAGCAAGGACTCGTGTGCCAGAGTACCACCTGTTGTGAGGGGGGAACCTGGCTTTAATGTGGGAAGATCTCAATACTTATACCAATGGCTGCTCAATGAGCTATAGCCCTGACAATGAGGGGCAACAGCAACAGTGGGACAAGTTTGATTCGTAGCCACGCTTCATGACCAGAAACAATTTGGGGGATTTTGTTATGGCTAAGAGCATGCAGAGGGTGAGCATGGAGGATTGTTGTTATGTCAAACTGGGGGCACAACTTGCTTGCCAGCCTTAGCTCTGGAAAACAAGGTATCTCTTAATATCTTGGCAAAAGCTGAAAGAGTTTTAAGGAAGGAAGCCCACGAATGAAGAATAAAGTGGGAGCAAAAGCTAGTGGTCAAAAATAAATCCATCACTCACGGACCAGAGCAGCCACTTATGATGCCCATGGTTTGGGTGTAGGAGGAAGTATATAGATGCTGAAGGTCAGAACAAGACCATGAGCCCAGGTAGACTTGTCACTTCATATTATCAAAGGCCAAAACAGGTAAGAGGTCCATTCTGCCAGAAGGTGGTTTGTGGGCCAGATGGTCAGAATCCAGACAAGGCATCTAAGTATCAGAGAGATAACCTCAACCTGGAGGACTTAGGTCCTAAGTCAGAGAGCTATTTTATAGTGTACCTTTGACATGCTTCCTGTGGACTCAGCAGCCAGTACCTAAATGAGCTGCTCGTTGGAGTTGGCTCATCCATCATGGAGGCACAGACAAATAGTACCCCCTGACATTCAGACTATAACTGGTGCCATATATGTGTTTGGGGCAGATTATTCTGATGATGTCAGTCAGAAAACATGCCCCATCACTCATTCTTTTTTTGCTATGGAGGCGTATTGCTTCTCCCTGCAATGTCTCCCACACTATTTTGAGAAAGAGGAGCCATTCTCTCTGACCTGATCAGTCTGGTCCTAGCCTGGGAACAGATCTCCTTAGGCTTTGACCAAATCTGAGCTCTTTGCATTCTGCTTAACAGCCTAGAGTTAGAGCTTAGTCTCTATTTCCATGGCATTTCTTTTCTCCCAGGAACACATAGATAAGACACAGCTCTCTGGATCCACAATAGAGTGGGGAAGCTTTGAGAATAAACTATTAAATGATACAATAGGAAAACAGTAAGCAACAAAGTAGTTATTTTCACAACATTCCTCCACCGCATCCCCTTCTCTTCTCTTACACAACAGTCATCCCAGCTCATGCTTGCTCTATGGCAACTGCCTACTGGTTGGTTAAGTTCCCTCTCTCAGATCTCTCCATTTGAGCCCACCCTCCAAGCGGCTGCCAAAGTGACCTTCTTAAAGCACAGGTCATGTCACTTCACTGGCACTCAATAAACTCCAGTGGCTCCCTATTACCTTCATGTTCAAATACAAAATACCCTTTGGCTTTTAGAACTCTTCATAATTTGACCCCTTCCTATCTTTTCAGCCTTCTTATACAGTTTGCTCCCCCCTCACATACTGACACTAACCTGCTTGCTGTTCCTTGAACTTATCTTTCAGTTCTGAACCTTTTTAAAATTCCTGGAATATTCTCCTTCCTTACTTCTACCTCCTGGATTCCTTTAAAACTCACTTGAAATTCCACCTTCTTTAGGAAGCCTTTCTCAGTGCCAACCTATCCCCTCCTTCTTTCCTTTGTACTAATAGGTGCCTTCCCTCTGAGGCTAACTTCTGTTAACACTGCACATATTTCTTATGTACATAGTTATTTTCATGTTATTTCCTCACTAGGATGGGCATTATGTTTTTGCCTTCCTCTGTGTCCCCCCTGCATACATAGCAGAATACCTGGTATATAATAAGTGCTATAAATGTTTGTTGACTAATTGTCCTAACACTGTAATTAAAAAGGCTTCCAGATTCACATGGCTCTATTAGCGTTTCAACTGTGACACATCGCCATGTTTGATTACTATTAACCTGTTGAAGCAAGGACATATGACCAGACAGAGCGGCACAGTTTCAGTGTGCTGGTTCCTAATTGTTAGTAATGCCTTCCTTATGCTGAGAAGCAGCTAGATGGTTTAGTGGATAGAATACTAGAACTGAGAGCAAGACCTGAGTTCAAATCCAATGTCATACCCTTACCTGCTGTGTGATCCTAAGCAAATCATTTGACCTTGCTTTGCATTAATCTTTGGAGAAGGAAATGACAAACTACTTCTATATTTTTTGCCAAGAAAACCTCATGGATAGTGTGGTCGATGGGGTCACAAAAAAATTAGACACAACTGAACAGCAAAATCTTATGATAGAATAAATGTCTGGTAATGAAATGCCAGCCTGAGCTACTTCCTCCATCTCGGGGCACTTGAAACCCCATTTATCCTCTGTGCATTTTTGCATTAAGTATCAGCTTTTACATAAGGTTAAGTCTGCCTTCGTCTAAGCAATCCTGGTTATGCAATCCTGACAGAACACTTAAGCAATATTTTCATATTAGGTATGATCTGAAAATTATGGAAATGATTCAAACCTTTGACATCTGGAATAGGTAGAATAAGCCATCTAGCTTAATTATTTTCCTTCTCAACAGCAAGAAGGTGGTACAGGGAAAAATAGTGGATTTTGGAGTTGAGGTCAATTCTGGACTTTGCTGATCACCATCTGTGTGACCTTAATCAAGTCTTTTCTCTAGGCTGCTATAAAATGAAAGCGGTCTGGTCTACACAATCTTTTGCAGCCTGAGTTAGATTCTTCTATGTTTATAACCAGCTCTTGTGAGACAATCAATAATACAACAAACCAAGACATGATTTGTACCATTTGCTATATACTAAAGTGTAAATTCCCACAGTGAAAATTTAATAATCAACTTTTGCAAATCATTGAAGGGGGCTCCAATATACTATTGCTTCTAACTCTAAATCAGTTTGATCATTTGAGCAAAACAGAGATGGGAAAGCACCTCTTTAAAAGCCCTCTTTGCCCTTGAGTCATTTCCCAGATTGAAATTAAGAGTTTTCTTCACTTTCTCCTCTCTTACCTCCCTGGGGCCATTTATAAATCTCTACATACTCCCATGACGAGAGGAAATTCTGCTAAATTGATTAGTCTTTCTGTCTCCACAAAATTACAATATATTCTAAAGTATAAACAGTCTTTCCTGCAAACTCACAAAAACAATTAACTGTTTCAGCTCCTGCCTAGAATAATACAGACACATTGATGACCAGAGACTATATTAGAATAAGAGGAAGTTCATAGATCATTAGAAATAGAAACAGGTTTAAAATACAGAATATTAGAATAGAGGATGTAATATATTGATGACCAAAACCTTCCATAGGCATTGTCTCTCCACATCAACTTCAGCTTCTTGAAAGTAGGAACTGTTTTTCTTTTTTTGTTATACATGCTAAAACATATGTTAAATCCAATATGTGTAAATATATTTATACAGTTCTCTTGTTGCACAAGAAAAATCAGATCAAAAAGGAAAGAAAATGAGTAAGAAAACAATATGCAAGTGAACAACATCAAAAAGAGTGAGAATGTTATGTTGTGATCATCATTCAATTCCCACTGGCCTTCTTTGGGTGTAGATGGCTCTCTTCATCACAAGATCATTGGAACTGGCCTCAATCATCTCATTGTTGAAAAGAGCCACGTTCATCAGAATTAATCATCATATAATCTTGTGGTTGCCATATATAATGATCTCCTGGTTCTGCTCACTTCACTCAGAATCAGTACATATAAGTCTCTCCAGGCTTCTCGAAAATTATCATCTTGATTGTGTCTTATAAACTAATAATATTCCATAACATTCATATGAAATAACTTATTCAGCCATTCTACAACTTATGGGCATCCATTCCATTTCCACTTTCTTGCGACTACAAAAAGGGCTGCCACAAACATTTTTGCACATGTGGGTCCCTTTCCCTCCTTTGAGAGTTCTTTGGAATACAAACCCAGTAGAAACACTGGGGGATCAAAGGGTATGCACAGTTTGATAACTTTTTGAGCATAGTTTCAAATTGCTCTCCAGAATGGCTGGATCTATTCACAGTTCCATCAGCAATATATTAATGTCCCAGTTTAGGGACTGTTTTTCTATTGTCTTTTTTATTCCAACACATAATAAGCATCCCATAAATGCATTATTCATTCATTTTGGTAGAACCGTATCCAAGAACCTAGGGAAGCAACATAGCATATATTAGATTTAGATTCAGGAAACCTGAGTTCAAGACTTTTTTATTTGAAAATAAACTTGCCAGTTTTATGGCCATGGACAAATCAATCTCAGAGCCACAGTTTCTTCATTTGTAAATGGAAATAACAAGATTTACCTTATTTACCTCAAGAAGTTCTGAGGAAATTTTTATTTTAGTTTATTTTTTTATTTTACTATTACTTAACCTCCCTCCACCCATGAATTCCTCCCTTCTCTTTTTCCCTCATCTTTTGCTTCCCAGTCCACTGATACCTCCCCCCTTATTTCTTTATAGATTTTGAAGGGTGCTATATCCTTCGTGGTATACATGTAGTGTTGCCTATTTAATCCAATTTCGATGTGAGTAAATTTTCAGAACTACAAACCCTCTTTCCCTCTCTAATGC